>NC_091767.1:26350353-26653383 GCF_029378745.1 Bos indicus
AATTCCTTAGTAATGGACATTTAAATACTTTTCATTTTTGGTTTTTATGAATAATACTGAATGACAGAATGAACCTCTTCATAAATAAATCTCTGTGTGCATATGACAAACTACTGTAACTTAAATTTCTAGACTGAAAACACTTTGCTTCTGTAAAGATGGTTTTCCATTCTCTCCTTAGAAACTTGATCTTTTAACAAACAAGGCCAAACCCAGTTGTTGCCTTCTCTGTGAAATCTCCCAAGATTCTGACAGGTAGGATGAATTGCTCTTCTTCTCTGGTGTCCCTGAATATAGCATTTAAATTATTTCCACTAATAAACCATAAACCTTGTCACAGGCATGGTTTCTGCCACACTTATTATACAACCTACCCCACTTCAGGGAGCAGCGGCTACACGGCACTGGAGCAACTGTGAGGAGATACCCCATGTCCAAGAGCAAAGGAGAAGCCCCAGCAAGATGGTAGGAGGGGCAAAATCGCATTTAGAATCAAACCCCATACCTTCCAGAGATGCTCAGAGGGCTCAAACATACCTTGTGCACACGGGGATTCAGAGACCCCCCAAAGACTGAGACAGAACTGTGTTTGAGTATCTCCTGCAGAGGTACAGGTCAGTAGTGGACTGCTGCAGGGGCAGGGGCTCTGGGTGCAGCAGACTTGGGTATAGCATAAGCCCTCTTGAAGGAGGTCACCATTAACTCTACCATAGAGCCTCCAGAACTTCACAGGACTCAGGAAACAGACTCTTGGAGGGAACAAACAGAACCTTGTGCACCAGGACCCAGAAAAAGGGAGCAGTGACCCCACAGGAGACTGACCCAGACTTGCCCGTGAGTGTCCAGGAGCCCCTGGTGGAGGTGTGGGTTGGTGGTGGCCTGCTGCAGGGTTGGGGGCACTGCGTGCAGCAGTGTGTGCATGGGACCCTTTGAAGGAGCCCACTATCTTCAGTACCTCCACCATAGATTGGCCTCAGGGCAAACAACAGGGAGGGAACACAGCCCCGCCCATCAACAGAAAATTAGATTAAAGATTTACTGAGCATGGCCCCGCCCATCAGTGATCAATGCAAAGAAACAGAGGAAAACAGTAGAATGGGAAAGACTAGAGATCTCTTCAAGGAAATTAGATACATCAAGGAAACATTTCATGCAAAGATGGGCACAATAAAGGACAAAAAATGGTATGGATCTAACAGAAGCAGAAAATACTAAGAAGAGGTGGCAAAAATACACAGAAGAACTGTATGAAAAAGATCCTAATGACCAAGATAATCATGATGCTGTGATCACTCACCTAGACCAGACATCCTGGAGTGTGAAATCAAGTGGGCCTCAGGAAGCATCATTACAAAGCTAGTGGAGGTGATGGAATTCCAGTTGAGCTATTTCAAATCCTAAAAGATGATGCTGTGAAAATGCTGCACTCAATATGCTAGAAAATTTGGAAAACGCAGCAGTGTCCACAGGACTGGAAAAGGTCAATTTTCATCCCAATCCCCCAAAGAGGCAATGCGAAAGAATGCTTAAACTACCGCACAATTGCACTCATCTAACACACTAGCGAAGTAATGCTCAAAATTCTCCAAGCCAGGCTTCAACAGTACGTGAACCCTGAACTTCCAGATGTTCAAGCTGGATTTAGGAAAAGCAGAGAGAAACCAGAGATTAAATTGCCAACATCTGCTGGATCATTGGAAAAGCAAAAGAGTTCCAGAAAAAACATCTACTTCTGCTTTAATGACTATGCAAAAGCCTTTGACTGTGTGCATCACAATAAACTGTGGAAAATTCTGAAGGCGATGGGAATACCAGACCACCTGACCTGCCTCTTGAGAAATGTGTATGCAAGTCAAGAAGCAACAGTTAGAACTGGACATGGAACAATAGACTGGTTCCAAATTGGGAAAGGAGTACATCAAGGCTGTATATTATCACCCTGCTTATTTAACTTATATGCAGAGTACATCATGAGAAATGCTGGGCTGGATGAAGCACAAGCTGGAATCAAGGTTGCCAGGGGAAATATCAATAACCTCAGATATGAAGATGACACCACCCTTATGGCAGAAAGCGAAGAGGAACTAAAGAGCCTCTTGATGAAAGTAAAAGAGGAGAGTGAAAAAGTTGGCTTAAAGCCCAACATTCAGAAAACTAAGATCATGGCATCTGGTCCCATCACTTTATGGCAAATAGATGGAGAAACAGAGGAAACAGTGGCTGACTTTATTTTTTGGGGCTCCAAAATCACTACAGATGGTGATTGCAGCCATGGTATTAAAAGATGCTTGCTCCTTGGAAGAAAACCTATGAGCAACCTAGACAGCATATTAAAAAGCAGAGACATTACTTTGCCAACAAATGCCCATCTAGTCAAAGTTACGGTTTTTCCAGTAGTCATATATGGATGTGAGAGTTGGACTATAAAGAAAGCTGAGCACCAAAGAATTGATGCGTTTGAACTGTGGTATTGGAGAAGACTCTTGAGAGTCCCTTGGACTCAAGGAGACCCAACCCATCCATCCTAAAGGAAATCAGTCCTGAATATTCACTGGAAGGACTGATGCTGAAGCTGAAGCTCCAATACTTTGGCCACCTGATGCAAAGAACTGACTTATTTGAAAAAACCCTGATGCTGGGAAAGATTGAAGGTGGGAGGAGAAGGGGACAACAGAGGATGAGATGGTTGGATGGCAGCACAAACTCAATGGACATGAGTTTGAGTAAGCTCTGGGAGTTGGTGTTGGACTAGGAGGCCTGGCGTACTGCAATCCATGGGGTCGCAATGAGTTGGACACTACTGAGCGACTGAACTGAATTCCACTTCAGGTAGAGTGCCTGAAGCATGCTCTTGTTCTATCAAAAGTTGTAGAATGAATAAATGAGTGAATGGGTAAATATACCGGTGCAGATAGCAACAAATGTACTGTTGAGCATCAGTAGCCGTAAGAAAAGCCTGAACTTCTAGCAATGCAGTGACTTGTGCAACAAAGCGTTCTGCCAAGGGCAGCTCTTTTGTTGGACAAATTGCCACATGGCTCAGTGCTTATAAAGGGTCCAATCAAAGCAGATCCCTGTGTATCTGTCAAGGAATGACTCAAGTACATGAGGGATTGGGGAGAGAAGGCCTGAGTGCTCAAGAAGTTTCCAGGACTTCAGAGGAGACCATGCAGGAAGAACATGATGTGTCTACTTGGGCATCCTGTTAGCCAATCATGTGTGAGCCTACCAGAGTCCTGGGGAGAAGGGGTCATAATAAAAGGATGTCTCTTCCAATACTGTCATGATCTGCACACAGTTCTACTATCGTGTCTTTGATTTCCTAACAGAGAATCCCACAAAGCTGCTGGATTCATTTACTCACTCACTCAAACAAGAATTTACCAAAAGCCTACTGAGTACCAGGCATTGCTCTAGGTATAGAAATTACAAAAGTAAATAAAACAAAGTCCCCATCATTGTGGAGCTTAATTATAGTGTGGTGAGGCAGGAAAGAAAACTTAAAGATATAAAGTGCCAGTTAGTAACAAGAGCTATGAAGAAAACCAAGTATGGTAAAGGAGAAAATGAGGGAGATGTATCATATAGATTTGTAAGGGGAACAAAGATGAGCAGGGTAAGAGATAAACCCAGAAGGCGGTCATGGGACCAGATCACAGTAAGGCTGTACAAGCCACCAAATGATTTTGGATGTTACACTAAGTCAGATGGAAAGCCTACGGAAGCAAAGAATAATATGTTACAGAAGTGATAAAATGTAACATTCTTCCATACTAATGACATAGCTTTTCTCCACACTGATAATGACCAAAGAGAAAATAAAATGGAGAAAAAAGATTCTAGTTTCAATAATAACAAAAAATAATGAGACAGGACGAATTCCAATCAAAGATATATAAGATATTTCCGAGAAAATTATGAGATTCAATTGACGGGCACAAAAGAAGATTTGATGAAGTGGAGAGCAATACCTAGTTCAAGAATGGAAAGATGTCATATCATAAAGATGTCATTTCTACCCAAATTCATGTAAGCAATCCATGCAAGTCTAATCAAAAAATTGGACAAAAATTAATGAAATTCATGTGAAAGAATCAAGGTTTGAATACGGCTAAGACATCCTGAAGAATGAGGGAGGATGAGGAAGTGGAGTGGAGAGAAGGGAGGTTATTTCCAGGTAACAAAACTCACAACATCATAGCTTATTAAATCACAGTAAAGAGAACATGGCTGTATCTGTGCAGGAGCATTCAGAATGATCCATGCAGCAGAATGAAAAGCCCAGATGCAAGCCTATGCTTAAATGAGAACTTGGGTGTAAGACAGAAGGCATAGCAAACAGGAGAGAGATGACAGACTAGTATGTAAACTGTATCTGAATGAATTTTCCATGAGAAACAAATCAGATGTCTATATCACAGTAAACAAGATGTCTGTATCACAGTAAGCAAGCAAAAAGTCCAAATAGATTAAAGCCCTACAAGTCAAAAGTAAAACTTTTAGACTAAAAAATTTTTAGACTAAAATTGTAGAAAAATACTTTATAAGAATACTTGTATCTGTCACCCTGTTTATTTAACCTATATTCTGAACACATCATGAAAAATGCTGGGCTGGATGAGTTACAAGCCGAAATTAAGATAAGCAGGAAAAAAATCAACAACCTCAAAAATGTGGATGACACCACTCTAAAAGCAAAAAGTGAAGAGGAACTAAAGAGCCTCTTGATGAGGGTGATAGAGGAGAGTGAAAGAGCTGGTTTAAAACTAAATATTAAAAAAAAAAAAAAAACTAAGATCATGGCATTTGGTCCTATGACTTCATGGCAAATAGAAGGGGAAAAGGTAGAAGTAGTGACAGATTTCCTCTTCTTGGGCTATAAAATCACTGTGGATGGTGACTGCAGCCACAAAATCAGAAGAATTGTTTCTTTGCAGGAAAACTGACAAATCTAGACAGTGTGTTGAAAAGCCGACATTACTCACCTGACAAAGATCCATACAGTCAAGGCTGTGGTCTTCCCAGTGGTCACATAGGGTTGTAAGAGCTGGAGTGTAAAGAAGGCAGAGCACCAAAAAATTGATGCCTTTGAGCTGTGGTGCTGGAGAAGACTCTTGAGAGTCCCTTGGATAACAAGGAGATCAAATCAATCTTAAGGGAAATCAACCTTGAATACTCATTGGAAGGACTGATGCTGAAGCTGAAGCTCCAGTATTTTGGTCACCTGATGTGAACAGCCAACTCATTGGAAAAGTCCCTGATTGGGAAAGATTGAGGAAGAAGGAGAAGGGGACATCAAAGGATGAGATGGCTGTGTGGCATCATCGATGCGATGGGCATGAACTTGGGCAAACTTGGGGAGATGGTGAGGGACAGGAAAGCCTGGTGTGCTGCAGTCCATGGGGTTCACAAAGAGTCAGACACAACTACGTGACTGAACAACAACAACATCATCTCCAGTTCAGGAAGCTGTTCACAAACAGAACTTATGCTATGCTATGCTAAGTCACTTCAGTCGTGTTCGACTCTGTGTGACCCCATAGACGGCAGCCACCAGGCTCCCCCGTCCCTGAGATTCTCCAGGCAAGAACACTGGAGTGGGTTGCCTTACACATATTTAATAAGGGAAAAATAGTTTCATAAAAATTTTAAATATTGGAACAAAGAAAGTGAAGAACAGTTAAAAGATAAGCCATATATTAGAAGATATTTTCAACATATATAACAAGTAAAGTACTAGAATCCAGGTTACATTAAAAAATCCTATAAACTGCAAGGATTTACTGTATAGCATAGGAAACTATATTCACTATCTTGTGATAAATTATAATGGAAAAGAATAGAAAAAAAGAGATATTTACATATATGTGTGTGTGTGTGTGTATAACTGAGTCACTTGCTATACACTTGAAATTAACGCAATATTGTAAATCAACTATACCTCAATTTTAAAAATAAATCCTAAAAATCAATGAGAATAAACAACTCAATAGAAAATGAGCAACTGCTACAAGTCATAAAACACAGGAAACAACAACAACAAAAAAAATAGAATATCTAGTAAACATGAAAAAAGTCATTCAATTCACAGATAATCAAGAAAAGGTATGCTAAATCCATGTCATGATACCATTTCAAATTTACCACTGTGGCAAAATAAAATGTCAAGTGCTGTGAGGACACAGGAAAAGTAACTCAGGTGCAGAGTTGGTAAAAATATAACCACTCTGGAGAAGAAGATGACAATATGCAGACAAATGTAAAATCTATATTTTTAAGAGTATGCAATTCCACTGCTATACATATACACCCTTAAAAGATTCTGGACAGATGATAAGGAGGCACAACAAAGATGGGCTCTTGAAGCAGTGTCTGGAGTAGCAAAACCTATGAAGCAAAGGTGTGCTGCCTCTCTCGTTTTACCCTTCCAGACACACAGTCCACCTTCCACCACGATGCTGTGACCTGGGAAGCTCATCTTTAGGGACTAGAGCAATGACCCCCTTGTCCTCTGTCTTCCACTTGAGATTATCCAATGGGAAGACCCAACAGGAAGCCAGAGGGAGGGAAGAGAATGCAGTCAAAGTGTTTCACCGCCTCTCTTTCGGAGGGATCATGGGAAGGTAGTCTCATTTCTGTGGAGGACACAGCTCACATCAGGCCTCTCAAGATAGTTCTCTCTGGGAACAACAGCCCTATGTCAGGCCTAGGGGTGGTAATAGGTGTGCTGTGTTTTTTTGTTTGTTTGTTTTCCTGTGGAATACTGTCCCCTCCCTTGTTTCATTCTGAAATCTGGCCCACATAGTCATTAACAATCCCTTTATTAAGCTCCCCTCAATTACACTGCATGAGCATGCCATCTACTTTTGTTAGGATTCCAATGAATATCAACCTATATGTTTATCAATAGAGAAATGCATGAACTCTGACATTCACATAATGAAAATATTAAACAGCCACTAAATTCATGACTAGCTCTTCATGTATCGACATGAGATCACACAAAACTGTGGCATAAAATAGCTACAGACTATTTCATGCAGTACAATATATAAAATTTATATAAATGTTCAAAATTTAAAAATGGAACTATATTTATGTGGTCAAAAATATAAAAAAGAGAGAGAGAAGGAAACTCATAAAACTCACAGGGCCAGTTGTTTCCGGAGAAGAGAGAGAATTAGGAAAATCGTCCAAAGAGGACCTCCCTGTTGCTGATAATGTTTAATTCTTTAATAAAATAAGAAAAAAATATGATAATACAGTACACATTATTTCTAGGTGGTAAGTTCATGAGTATTTTTATAGTAGTATCTGTATGGTTTTTTCTGTATAATTTCTGAATTGTCTATTTAAAAAAAAAAAACCAAGAACATGAAGCATCATGGTAACAAGATGTAACAAAACTGGGGGAGAAGGCTGGTTTTCCATATTTTAGGGTCAAATGAAGAGTGGTTACATGCCAGCAGCATTCAGTAACTCACACCAGAGACCTGACAGGCACGTGGCCATCTTTGCAAAGACAATGATGCCACACACTGGCCAGAGTACTACTGTGGAAACACGCAAGACACACTAAGGCACGGGGTGCATCAGTCCTAGAGAAGAGAGAGAAGCAAGAAACTCAGATTTCCACTACTCCGCCAAAGAGGAACGACACAGAAAAATACCATTTTGTCCATACTGTTGACAACTAGGCTGCTACAGTTTGGAGTGACCAGGATTTCAAATAAATAAATAAAAGTCTTAAACAGCTAGAATGTGTTGATTAATGAAAGGGGAAAACAAACCCTCCAGTCAACCAGCTTTCTCTTGAGGGCCCTGGGATGTTTTCTTGTTGAATTATGAACACAAAACCTTCACTCTCCTCCAAAGTTCTGCTCAATAGTAGAATAACCTAATTAGTTTTTCCTTGACCAACGGACTTCTCAGTACCTTCTGGGCAAACTGTTATGGCAAGAACTCTGCATCCACTCATTCAGCTCTTTTGCATTCAGCTCGGCTCCAACTGGCTGACACTTTTGATGGTAGACCACCTTTCTCACTTCTACACCACCCCTCTAAGCTCCAAACGGTCCTGCTGGGAAAGTAGTCATAATTTAGTTTCTCATTCAACCCTCTTGCACACGATGTTAAGGTTCCATAAAGGAATACATGTAAACGTATTTTTAGACACAAGTTTGTATTGAGGACCCACAATTACTTAACACCATACCTTTACTGTAGACCTAAGGTGGTTAGATACTAAGATGGCAGTGATTTGCAGTGAGATAAGAGTTTGGAATCATATAGATGTTTTTAACTAGTCATGTGATTTTTGATAAGCAGCTTCAACTACCTGAGCCTCGGTTTCCTCCCGGGTAAAGTGGGGGTAATAACACCAATCTTGTGAAGAAGATTACATTATAGTCATGGTTTATGTAACTACCCCTGCATCCAGCCAACTTTAGCATTTGTTCTAGGGTTTGACGTTACTGTTTTATTTTTTTAAATACTTTTATTAACATTTGCATTCAACTAAATCAGTATGAATTAACTAGTTTCTTCTAATATTGCCATAAACCACTCTATACCTTCAGTTTCCACCATGGTCTTATCTATTAGAAGGTGAGACACGTGTGTATGTGGTCAAGAGTTTTCACTGTAACATAGGGTCAAATCTAGAGACAACCAGTATTCAACTGACACTGTTTTCCAGATACTTTCCCATGTTGAAACAACTGACATTCCATTTACAAGGACAGTACACACTGCACTCCACAAATTAAAGGATACTCTAATACCAATAGCTTGAGATAGTTACTTCTGGTATCAAACGGTGGTGGGAACACTCTAAGCTTCTAATTTCAGCCAACAACTTGATATACCAGTCAGTGACTGTGGTCCAGGCCTTTGCTTGCGAAAGGCACAAAGCTGCTAATTCACCAGTCATCTGGGGAGATGAAAAATGGGAAAATCAGGTATTTGTGAAATGTGTGTAGGAAATAAAGAAGGGGCCATCCTGCTGGAGAGTATACAGCATGTAGTTTGAACACTCTCATTACAATGGTTTCATCGTTTATTGTAAGGGAAGGCTGCAACTTTTTTTTGGTAATGCTTTGTAATATTTTAATGAATGCTTCTGACAGAACAAGCTCAAAAAAAAGTAAAAATGCATGTTTAGTGAAAAACGAAGTAGAGTATCCATTTCAAAAGAAAACTGAGGATGAACATGTAACTTGAACAGGATGTTTGTCAACATTTACCACCCACAATGGGAGCCATGATGACTCACTGACCACATGAACATCAGAAAATATCAATCTGCCCAAAAACCATCGACTTCTATTTCAAAAATTGGTATTTTCAGAAGATGGTGCCTGAAGATGATGGTATAGCATATGCAGCTGCAGAAGGTGTGTTTATGGATTACTCTGTGATGCATGACTTTTCATTTAAGTAAACTAGTTGTTCCTCTAATTCCACTTATTTCAATTCTAAGTTTTCTTGTGCAAAAAGAATGGATCAATACTATTAACTGAATTCTTGGCTAATTAGCATAGATTTGCAAACAATTAAATGGTTACTGTCTACAGACACTTCAAAGAGAAGTTAGTGGAGTGAATGTCAACAGTCATTTCATTCCTCACACACTTCCTGTGTAAGAGCAAAGCTTTGCAAAGTTTATTGTCTTAACTGAAACAGCTGACAATAGAGTTTGCTACTGCAAATTCAGTTAAAAAGTTCATCGTTGAAGGTAAAAGTACTTGTTTTTGTGATATAAGTATGAACACAAATTTGGATAATACAGCATCCTGGTAAAAAACAATGTTCTTACAAAATTAAGAAATGTATAAGGCAGAAATATACTTGAAATAATTTGAAAATGCTCCCATACCATGATAGTCAACCAATCAAAATAAATGGGATCGACACATACACTATGGATACTATGATAACAAATGAGAACCGACTGTAGAGCACAGGGAACTCTACTCCACGCTCTGTGGTGACCTAAAGGGAAGGAATTCCAAAAAGAAGGGATACATGTATACGTATAGCTGATTCATTTTGCTGTACTTCAGAAACTCACACATTCTAAAGCAACAATATTCCAATGAAAATTTTCAAAACTACAGCTTACAAAATGATCATGTATGTGTTATTATGATCAAAACCTTATAATTTTTGTTATTTGACTTACTTTAAGTGTATATATAAATACATATATATTTACAGATATACATGTACATTCATATCACATATACATATGGAGATAGCTTCACAGGTTTTGATTTATAGTTGTTTCATGTAACTAAATATAAATTATATAAATAACTATATGCACAGTTAAATAGTAAGAGACTATGGCACCCCACTCCAGTACTCTTGCCTGGAAAATCCCATGGACGGAGGAGCCTGGTAGGCTGCAGCCCATGGGGTCTCTAGGAGTCGGACACGACTGAGTGACTTCCCTTTCACTTTTCACTTTGATGCATTGGAGAAGGAAATGGCAACCCACTCCAGTGTTCTTGCCTGGAGAATCCCAGGGACAGGGGAGCCTGGTGGGCTTCCATCTCTGGGGTCACACAGAGTCGAACACGACTGAAGTGACACAGCAGCAGCATAAATATATTATTTTATACACACACATGGACCAGCAGCCAGAAACAAAGTTTTGATGGCAAAGTTGATGTTCCTTACTCATGTAATATGTGTTTCCTCTCTTTGTTCTCAACCATCAACAGGATTTTAGAAAATTTGTAGAACTATTTCACAAATAATCTCCAGTATCCTACAGCAGTGTTGATCTATTTTTAATAAATAAATCCTTTAGATTTTATTGCATTCTGTTCAAAATCCATTAGAAATATTTGTATGAAGCAATCAAAGTGCCAATCAGTGAAATGGCACAACACTGAAGTTTTTGAAGCTTTTAGCATATTTCAGTTTAAAAACTCAAAGCTCTCAAACAGGAAGACATTAAAATTAATCCCTACAAAAGGGAGCAACTGAAATAATCAAATAATGAGAGCACCTCAAATAGCATGCACAATTTAAATTCTCTAACTGTACTTTGCATTAGATCCACTAGTAGGAAAAACTTTTGATGGAATTCCAGAATTCCTATCTTTGCAAATTATAAAACATTAAATAGAATGGAAAAAGTTTCAAAGACCTCAAATTTCACATTGGAATTTAGCAAAATATTAAATAGGATCATAAATAGAGGCAAGTTATTTGATGAATTTTATCCTGTAAAAATAGTTTTCAAAAAATACGAAAAGGAGACCCAAAGATGGCAAACTTCTTGAGGCTAAAATAATTATATATTTAATTATGGGAAAATATGGATATGAGGAGATTTTCTATTTGTCAAAACATTTTCTGACTTACCAGGTACCCAAGTACCAACTGACAAGATACTTTTTATATCAAAAATATTACAGTCTACAGAGAAGAGATGTCTGAAAAAGAATGTAGTTTCAAAAAATGTAATCATAAAATATAAACTGAAAGAAGTTTGTAGGCAATTATTTATGTACATAAAACCATACCTTAAAGTATAACTTTTAAAAAATACTAGAGATACATTATTATAAATAGAAATGCTGAGGTAACTAACTTCTGTACATATTTTCCAAGAATAATTTTTCTGTCTTTGTTGCTTTTAATATTCAGATAATCAATATAAATAAATTCCATATTTAATATGCAATGTTTTCTTAGAATTTTAGGAAATTTTAAAATAATACTACATATATATACTAAAGGGCTTCCAAGGTGGTGCTGGTGGTAAAGAACCTGTCTGCCAATACAGGAAACATAAGCAATGCAGGTTTGATCCCTGGATTGGGTAGATCCCCTAGAGGAGGGCATGGAAACATGGAAACCCACTCCAGTATTCTTGTCTGCAGAATCCCATGGACAGAGGAGCCAAACCAAACTACTGATTAATGCTTTTTAGAAAAGTCTATCATTTTCATTTTTACTGTCCATTTTCACTCACAAAAGCTCACCTCTTTGAACATTAAATTTTATGACCACTCTGGTAATAATTTATGTGGAAAGCCTAACAGAATACCTCTCTCAATAAACGGTAGCCATTATTAACTGGACCACATCAATCTGGCTGCCAGCAAAGCAGATTTAAATATGCAGTTTATAAAGGAACAATGCTACTTCATTCATTCTCCTTGTTCATGTTCACACTATGAGCTTATTTATCAAGACAAAGAATTATCAACAAACAGCTCATTTTGTGGCAAATTTTCTAAAGGGTGACAATAATGTTTTATGCAAAATAATACAGAGTTCATATTTATGGAACATGATGATAGTCACTAGGGAATGATTTGAGGAGCTTTCACAGTATTTTCTCATTTCTAAAATGGTTCAAATTCAGAATTCATAAGCTATTCTTAACCCATGTGAAAAAGAGGTAAAGTGATCATGTCTACCCCAGAGGAAACAACAAAATAATTTATACAGGAATCCTGCCACTACCTGCTCATCAGATTCAGGGAAAGTTTATGTAGGAAGTAAAAAAATACATATATAAAATATATACATTTGAATTAATATTTACATATAAATATACATAATATATGTTTATATCATAAGTATATATATCTGCATTAATGACGATGATATAAGAATGGTTTTCACCCCATCTCAAAATCAACAGCAGTACCTCTGAGCAACTCAAAATCCAAGAACAACATGGCAATCTAGGTCAAGTCCAGGTATAATATGTTAAACTCTAAGGAATAACCCATTATAATCTACTCTTAATGAATATCATTCTTGTAGACTCTCATATAAGTAAAACCCATTGTAGTAAGTAACGAAGATCGACATTCAGATTGTATGTTCTGGTAGTAAGAATACTGAAATACTTCCATGGCAGTTGATAAAAAGAAAACATCTATTTACTGAGACTATAAGTTACTTAGTCATGTCACCACATGGCTCCCTGGGAGTAGGGACTAGAGCTCAGAGTGCTGCCAGCACAGATATGAGTTGCTTCTAGTGGCTGCTGAAATGCCCTGGTGGGGGCAGCATGAGGGAATGCATGGTTCTGTGAGTGGGAGGGGCTGCAATGGGCAGGTCAGCAGGCCATGTGGGAAGGACTGGTTTTCAGGTGATCCTCACCCAGTGATGCACCAGTGCCAAGAGCCTAACTGACCATCGATTTAATGGAGAACCTGTAAGAGTCTGACCCAGTCTGCATCACATCACAACTCAGACTAAGATATTCTTTATCAGAAGGGTTGCATCCATAATTTCTAACCATCAACTAATAACTTGGAAATGATTATAAGAACCTGATGAGTAATTTGAGCTGTACTATTTCATAGACAATTTTATGATGTGTATTTATACTTTATCTACAGAATACAGGCAATATTCTTAAGTGTAAAACTGAGTGCCATTAAGTACATTCACAATTTTTGGCAACCATCATCACTATTCATTTCCAGAACTTTTTCATCACTCCAAACAGAAACTCAGTACCCATTTACTCTCCCTTCCCCTAGCCCTTTATTGACCTCTGTTCTACTTTCTGTCTCCAGGAATTTGCCTATTATACACTGTGTATAGGTGGGTAGAACCATACAATATTTTTAAATAAATAAACATTCACATATTAATATACTAGTTGTTAAGTTTTAATATCACACCCCTGACACTATATTCAAAGCTTGGGATCTTTGAAAAATAAGGTTAGACATATGTTGGACACGGCATACAAAATATTCTCCCCATTGATGGTATACCTTTTTAAGGCTGTATCAACTAAGAAAATTTATAGCTTCTATGCTGAAATCATATAAAAAATGGTCTTCTCAAATTGGGAATAAGTCACAAGTATTCAAAAACTAGATTAATAGTTGAAGTCTTTTTAACAATGCTAATAACAACATCGGTTGTTTTGGTTAGCAACCAAACCATAAATTTCTGTAACTACAAATTAAAAATTACAGACCTTCAGAGTTTCCACTTTGCCCAATGAGACAAAGAGAGGATTGGGAAGATTTCCAAGAGACAACAGCTGGGAAATCACCTGCCCAAAATGTTTACACCAGAAAAAACATGCTTGACTTCTCTTTTTTATGATATAGACAAAAACATGGTTAGCCAAAAAACTGCAACTTCAAAATGGCATAGAGAAACAAAATTATTATCTCTTCAAACTGTCTGAAGTTGAGGCCAAAAACAACTCTTATTAAGAAAAAAAAAAAAAAAAAAAGAGGCAAAATCTGGAACCATGGAATAGATGTTAATGGAACAATTAATCAAGAAAATGTGAGAATAACTAAGAGGGGAAAAAAGTAATAAAAGCATAAGCAGGACTGTCCTTAAGAACTTTAAGTGTATATAAAAAGTAGCAGTGCTCAGATCATGGACACCTGAGGATATTACCTGTTGCTATTTCTAAGGCAAACTCTGTCTTTGTATAACCATCTTGCATTTCCAAATGTCTACTTGACAGCATCTCTTGGCTGCCAGCCAGTCAATTTCAACTCAACAAGGAAACAACTAAACTCTTTATCTGCTGCTGCTGCTGCTAAGTCGCTTCAGCCATGTCCAACTCTGTGCGACCCCATAGACAGCAGCCCACCAGGCCCCGCCATCCCTGGGATTCTCCAGGCAAGAACACTGGAGTGGGTTGCCATTTCCTCCTCCAATGCATGAAAGTGAAAAGTGAAAGTGAAGTCGCTCAGTCATGTCCGACTCTTATCGACCCCATACTTTTCTTCCTGTATTCCTATTTCCGTAAATTGCACTGATATGCACATGAGAAGGCAATGGCACCCCACTCCAGTACTCTTGCCTGGAAAATCTCACGGATGAAGGAGCCTGGTAGGCTGCAGTCCATGGGGTTGCTAAAAGTCAGACACGACTGAGTGACTTCACTTTCACTTTCCACTTTCATGCATTGGAGGAGGAAATGGCAGCCCACTCCAGTGTTCTTGCCTAGAGAATCCCATGGACGGAGAAGCCTGCTAGGCTGCAGTCCATGGGGTCGCACAGAATCGGACACGACTGAAGTGACTTAGCAGCAGTACACGAGTTATGAATTTCTTAGAGCCCTCTCCATCTCTCATGCAGATCCTAGGAATACTTATACCAATACTCATCTTCCCATTTGAAGATTTTTCTCTCCTTAAATCCATCCTCCACAATGGTATAAGGGTTACAGTCTTAAACACAAAAGATCATTTCATTATGCTAAATACACCCACACAAACATGAAACAACTCTAAAAACTCTGGGCTAACACTAAACTTCAAACAAGGTTTGCATTTTTCACAAATCTAGTCTAACCTACCACCCTGTCTTATGTCCTATTACGGGTCCTACCATACTCTACATTTTAACTAGACTTACTGTGTTCTTCTTCCTCTCACCCCAACACACCCTTCTTCATGTTTCTACACGTCTGCAATGCCATCTTACATCAATATCCTGGTTCTCCCCATTCCTCCACTCAGCCAAGAAGATTCAAGTAAGTCCAGTGTCACTTTCTTGGTGACACCCTCCCTTACTTGATCTGACTCTTGCTCTCTCCTCCATGTGCCCACAGGACTCTTAAAATACTCATCACCGTAGATACAGTCTACTGTAATATAACTTATACATGTCTATCTACCTCTGATTATTACTTTCCAAGGGTGGGGTAACATATTAATCATATTTTTATCCCCAGTGCTTAACACAGTATAAGAATATGGTACAAGTTCAACATACGTAAGTAAATGAACGAATGATGTAGAATATCACATACCAGCTGAAAAAATAGAAATCCCAGCAACATTCATTATGATCTTAGAATCATTCTTTCATTAAATAAGCTAAAGTTTCCCTTGAGGCAGAATTTTATATATCAACAGTCATGCATCATTCTTACCAGCCAAGTATACACTACTTTAAAAGAGAATCTTAAAAGATTTTTGAATAAGATAAAAAGATACTGATCAGGTAAAAAAAAAAAAAAAAGAGTCAGTATTTTAGACGTTAGAGATGGCATGGAACATTATTCATGATTAAGGAAAGAAATGAAAGTGACCCCAAAGGAGATGTGTTTGATTAAAACCAAACAAACAAACAAACAAAAAGAAACCCACTGTGAACCTGAGAGGGTAACAGGCATGACGGCCAGAGTTCCCAAGCGGCAGGAGGAAATAAACGGCAAGTGGCAGGTGTTTTTTTCCTTCTGTACACAAAATTAAAAGAGGCTTCTTTTAATTCTTTGATGGCAACACCTGGTTCTGCTTTGAGCTGACCAATGCGGGGTTTTTTATGTTAATGAAACTATTTATTTGCTTTGCAATTTGCCTTTCTTCAAAATGGTTCTGCCTAAGACTTATTTCTTTTCTCAAACTCTGGGCTGATAATAGCTCAACAAACCAGTATTCCTGTCAACTGTTTTGTGGCCGGGGGATGACACACCTCATGCCTTCCTATATCAAACGTGCATACTGTGGGAGCAGGGCCTGGTGAAACACTTTCAGCCTTGAGGTGTCTCTCTTATTTGATTAATAGTTTTCTAATAGACATAAAATGGCTTAGCAAGAGGGCACTCTTTCTGTCCCCTTCTGATGTCTATTTCAGAAGCTTTCCTTATCTCTATTATACTTGAATAAAACTTTGCTATACAAAAAGCTCCAAATAGTCAAGCCTCGTCTCTGACCATGGATCAAAATCATCTCCTCTAGAGGTCATGAATCCCAGAGTAACACACAGCTTGCAGCAGGAACCTTTCAAAACCAACTAAAAACTGTAAGAGTTAAAAAGTCTTATGAAGGAAGGCTCTGCAAGGTAAAGTAATATCACATATATGCTAAAAGAAATAGTTCAAAATGACCAAGTAATAAAAATGGTTTGAAACTGCAGAATTTTCTAGAAATTGAAAGAAAGTAGGGCAGTCCTCATGAAATCAGATGACTAAACTATACAAAAGTTACCAGACTCTACAAATGGAGCCTAAGAGTGGGAACTGATTGATATTTTTAATAGGAATTTAATATGGGGACACCATAAGCAGAAGGAAGAAGATTTTCCCTGCTAACAGGGAGGGAGGCACTAGGTAGAGAAGTGTTTAATGATTAGCCCCCAAGAAAGGGGGGTAAGGGATCTTCTCCACTCCACGTCTAGGTTGACATGGTGGCAAGATACCCTGCCAGAAATATCAGGGGACAGCAATGGACCTGCTTTGGATTACTAGTTTCATCAGTTCAGTTCAGTAGCTCAGTTGAGTCCGATTCTTTGCGACCCCATGGACTGCAGCACACTAGGCCTCCCTGTCCATCACCAACTCCCAGAGTTTACCCAAACTCATGTCCATTGAGTCGGTGATGCCATCCAACCATCTCATCCTCTGTCATCCACTTCTTCCCCTGCCTTCAATCTTTCCCAGCATCAGGATCTTTTCAACTGAGTCAGTTCTTCGCATCAGGTGGCCAAAGTATGGAGTTTCAGCTTCAACATCAGTCCTTCCAAAGAACATTCAGAACTGATCTCCTTTAGGATGGACTGATTGGATCTCCTTGCTGTCCAAAGGACTCTCAAGCGCCTTCTCCAACACCAAAGTTCAAAAGCATCAATTCTTTGGTGCTCAGCTTTCTTTATAACCAACTCTCACATCCATACATGACTACTGGAAAAACCATAGCTTTGACTAGATGGACCTTTGTTGGCAAAGTTATGTCTCTGCTTTCTAATATGCTGTCTAGGTTGGTTATAACTTTTCTTCCAAGAAGTAAGCATCTTTTAATTTCATGGCTGCAGTCATCATCTGCAGTGATTTTGGAGCCCAGAAAAATAAAGTATGCCACTGTTTCCCCATCTATTTGCCATGAAGTGATGGGGCTGGATGCCGTGATCTTCGTTTTCTGAATGTTGAACTCTAAGCCAACTTTTTCACTCTCCTCTTTCACTTTCATCATGAGGCTTTCTAGTTCCTCTTCACTTTCGGCCATAAGGGTGGTGTTATCTGCCTATCTGAGGTTACTGATATTTCTCCTGGCAACCTTGATTCCAGCTTGTGCTTAATTGAGTCCATCTTGTGCTTCACTGAGCCCAGCATTTCTCATGAGGTACTCTGCATGTAAGTTACATAAGCAGAGTGACAATATACAGTCTTGACGGACTCCTTTCCCTATTTGGAACCTGTCTGTTGTTCCATGTCCAGTTCTAACTCTTGCTTATTGACCTACACACAGATTTCTCAAGAGGCAGGTCAGGTGGTCTGGAATTCCCATCTCTTTCACAATTTTCCACAGTTTATTGTGATCCACACAGTCAAAGGCTTTGGCATAGTCAATTAAGTAGAAGTAGATGTTTTTCTGGAACTCTCTTGCTTTTTCGATGATCCAGCAGATGTTGGCAATTTGATCTCTGGTTCCTCTGCCTTTTCAAAATCCAGCTTGAACAACTGGAAGTTCACAATTCACGTATTGCTGAAGCCTGGCTTGGAGAATTTTGAGCATTACTTTGCTAGCGTGTGAGATGAGTACAATTGTGCGGTAGTTTGAGCATTCTTTGGCATTGCCTTTTTTTGGGACTGGAATGAAAATTGACCTTTTCCAGTCCTGTGGCCACTGCTGAGTTTTCCAAATTTGCTGGCATATTGAGTGCAGCACTTTCACAGCATCACCTTTTAGGATTCAAAATAGCTCAACTGGAATTCCATCACCTCCACTAGCTTTGTTCGTAGTGATGCTTTCTAAGGCCCACTTGACTTCACATTCCAGGATGTCTGGTCTAGGGGAGTGATCACACCATCGTGATTACTGGGTCATGAAGATCATTTTTGTACAGTTCTTCTGTGTATTCTTGCCACCTCTTCTGAATATCTTCTGCTTCTGTTAGGTCCATACCATTTCTGTCCTTTATTGAGCCCATCTTTGCATGAAATGTTCCCTTGGTATCTCTAATTTTCTTGAGGAGATCTCTAGTCTTTCCCATTCTATTGTTTTCCTCTATTTCTTTGCACTGATCACTGAGGAAGGCTTTCTTATTTCTCCTTGCTATTCTTTGGAACTCTGCATTCAGATGCTTATATCTTTCCTTTTCTCCTTTGCTTTTTGCTTTCCTTCTTTTTACAGCTATTTGTAAGGCCTCCTCAGACAGCCATTTTGCTTTTTTGCATTTCTTTTTCTTGGGGATGGTCTTGATCCCTGTCTCCTGTACAATGTCATGAACCTCCGTCCATAGTTCATCAGGCACTCTATCAGACCTAGTCCCTTAAATCTATTTCTCACTTGCACTGTATAATCATAAGGGATTTGATTTAGGTCATACCTCAATGGTCTAGCTTCATAATTTTGGGAAAAAACTGTGCTCTTAAAATGTCATCATTTCCACAGTTCCTCAGAGATCCTACAGCAAGAGAAGCCAGTCAGTATCAAAAGGATCCTATCTGGGGACAGTGACCGGGTGATCCCTTCTAGTACTCAGTTTCCATTTGGTCAGAAGGATTTCCTAATATCTGACACCTTTCTGTAGTTTTCCAGTTAACAGTCAAGTCAAAGTTAAGTCAAAGTTTCTAGGAACACCTGCAGCTAGTAGAACAAATTGTGGGGAACACTGGCTTCAATGGGGCCTGAAACAATGACCAAAAAACCTGAAGAAGAACTTTTTAAGCACAAGGTCGTGGAGATGACACACCACCCTTGGCAGAAGGAGGGAAAGGGAAGATGCCCTGCACAGCACCTGGACGATCCCTTTGAAACTGTTTCCACTTTCAAACACAAAGATTGAGGTAAACCTTATGAAATTTTTAAGAATCAAATTACATGAAATTTATGTTACTCAATACCCAAGAACCCATGTGAAACAAGTTTGCACATAAGGCCCTTGTGCCTTATGTCATTTTACAGAACTGTTACGCCTCCCTGACAGCAGCTCCACAGAATAGTTTAAATGCTCTGCTTAAGCACACACCCCATCTAAATTAGAGACGAGTCCACACAACTACTTGCTGGAACCTATGAAAATCTTAAATTCTAATTCAAACATTTGGACTCTAACAAAGAACTTTTTTTTTTCTCTCCAAGTTTTTAAACCCATGTGTATTTCAAGAGGAAAAGAAAATCCATCTGTTTCTGATTCATTTATGCTTAACTCCTCAGGATATCACTAGAGAAGAGTTATGGGGTGTCCATGTCACCTTCCCCCTGCTTAAAATCCTATTACTTTTCTTCTTTAAAGTAAGCAGGTGTACTGTGTCACAATTAAACAGATATGAATGGTAAAACAGTATCATTTTGATTCAAACCTTAAGATCCATGCGTTTTAAAAGAAAGCCTTAGAGTCGTCCCTTTTGCCTGATTTCTAAGTATGTGATTATTTTGGTGGTGGCGATGCTTTTTATTTTAAGCAAGAGGGACATGAAGAAACATAATATGGCCAATCATAGGCCAATTCTCAACTAACCTCAACTGTTTACTTTTTTGAAAAGAGGTGCCTGAGTAATGATCAAAAATGGAACTGAAATCAACAAGTAAACCAAGCATCGCCCCCTACAACCTACAAGGAGTTAATATTACCAAAGTTTACTTTTTTCACAATCAGAATTCAGTTGTGGTTTTGTTTTTTGCTTTTTCCTGTGTAACAATATTACAGAATTAGAAGCTGCATTTGAGACCAACCCATGAGAAGGCAATGGCAACCCACTCCAGTACTCTTCCCTGGCAAATCCCATGGATGGAGGAGCCTGGTGGGCTGCAGTCCATGGGGTCGCTAGGAGTCAGACACGACTGAGCGACTTCACTTTCACTTTCATGAAAGCGTAATTAGCAATAAGGGACCTAAGTGTAGCACTGGCTTTATCTCATAGAAGCACAGAGCTGTGCAGAAACATGCACTGCAGAGTCAGAAAGGTCTGGGTTCCAATTCAGCTCAGCTATTTACTGGTTGTTAATTAATATCCAGGTCACTTTCGTCATTCCATCATCCCTACCATGAAGACAAAACCTTCCCTGAGAAGGCTAGCTTGAGGAGTAACGATAAGGCCAATCCATGGCCTGGCCCACAGCTTTTATGATTATCCCTCATCACTGCCTGCTTTCTGAGAATTGACTTGGCGTGTCTAAGCTGAGTAGTCCAAGGTTCTCTTCAGTGGCAGCCATGCATGAGGCACACGGCAGACAGGCTGGCAAAGGTCATGACTGCAAAGATACCCAGCACTGTGCACAGAGGCTATAGAGGGCCAAAGGAGCAAGAGCTCTTCACCACACTCTCTCCTGCATGACCAGCAGGTGTAAAACTCGTCCCTGGGAAACCTGTCAATACAACCCAACCAAACACATCACCCTCAGACCCCAAGTCACATGGAAAGCATCAAAAAATCATTATAAAACTCACTGCCAGTACCACTGGCAGCTTCTCACTCTTCCAGGGAGTACTTGAAAGTTTATTTGTGGAAGGGGACTAAAGCTGGCCAATTTCGCGCAAAAGCCCATCCATGCAGGCAGTGGCTAAGCTGGAGAGAGATTTGGCAGTCAGCAGGGGTGGTACCTGCTCTAGGCCCTTTGCCTCTGCTGTGCCTGGTTGGGTGGAAAATTTTAACATGAAAACTGGCAAGAAGCAGGTAAGAAAAGGGAGAGACCTCAGTATAATCCAGCAGGTATTTACAGCCTGAGTGGTGCCCCTGCCCACGTTCACAGATTGTTAGAGCTAAAAAGGGCCTCAGAGATTAACTGGTTCAAGCCCTTACCCTTTACAGATGGGAGAGGAAGGCTCACAGAGGTTATGGGGTTTGCCTGAGGATGCACTGCCAGTTATTTGGCTGAGCCAGTACCCAGCCCGTGTTCTTTCCCTCACAGACCCAGGAGGAGAGACGACATGGTCATGACCCTGGCCTCTGAAATCCGTGAACTTCTACTTAAGGGTATCTTCAATCTTCTTCTATGTCTATGGTGCCAGTGAGTTCTGAGTACACTCCAACAGTTAGAGATACAAGAACCATAATTTTAAAATGAAGCACAGTGTTTAAAAAATCCAAGAGACAATGAAGATGTCAACAATTTGGGAAAGTTGCAAAAAGGAGAGATAACCAGTCTGTAAAATGACATAAGGAACAAGCATCTTAGGTATAAAATTTCACATAGGAAGTTTTTGTTTAGCAAATAACAAGGAAACTATGCTTAGAAAAACCACACACACTCATGATTGTCCCCAAACTGGGGAAGTATAAATGAGCATAAATACAAGGTTTTTGTAAAGCACTAAATACTAAATAGAAAGCCTTGAGGTAGGGGCATACGCAGCAGGTTCATTGAACAGCATGAAGGCTAATGTGGGTGGAGCATGGACAGAAGGAGAATATGGTGCTCTAGAGGCCAAGTGATGAGAGATGTTACAGGAAAAGGGAAGGATCATTTGTGTTAAGGTGGTTAAGTCAAGAAAAATGAGAACTGAGAAAGGTTCATAGCATTTTGGTACCATGAAGGTTATTGATGGCCTTGGTAGAAACTGTCTGAAAGGACTAACTGATATGAAAGCTTGATGACAATGATCTCAAGAGATAAACAGAACAAATACAGGCAACTCTTTTAAGGAGTTTGGACATAAAACAATGGGCAAACGGAGTGGAGAATGAAGGGACATGTAGAATCAAGAGAAAGCTTTTATGATAGAAGAAATAAGAACATGTTTGTGGACTGAAGGGGGAAAGTCTAGTATAAAAGGAAGAGAGGAAGGGAGAAAGGAAGGCGGGAGATGCATAAAAGAGGGGAATTATCAGAGCAATATCTTCGAATAGGCAAATGGGGATGGGATGTTGGACCTCAAGTGGAAAGACGAGACTTTGCTAGGGGACCAGATGGATGATTTATCCATCAAAAATGGACAGAAGTCAGAGTGTGTGAACTAGGTGAAGGTAAATAGGAAAAACTTGGAAATTTTCTTCTGATAGTTTATATTATACTAAATTATATTATTTAAATAAATTAAATTATATCTATTATATTAAATAGGAATCTGTGAGTGGAAACAAGGAAGAAATTGTGGGAGGTTTGATCAGAGGAAAGAAATAAAATACTCATCTGAGGGAGTGAGAGAGTGAAGAGAAATACAGCAGGATTCCTGAGCAGTCCAAGGGGCCCAGTGGGGACAGTGATCTTGACTTTAAAGCAATCACATTCGCCTGCACAGGTGGGGTTAACTTGAGTTAAGGCTTAGCCAAGTGAGTGCACCAAAGAGACAGGAAGAAAGAAACTGAGGTTATCATGACTGTCCAAGGCATGGCTGGCTAGTCCTTATTCAGCAGGTGAGTGAGGCATAAGGAAAACGTGGTGGAAATTAGGTCTTGTAGGTCCCAGTAGACTTGAAAAATTATGGAGTTGGGGATTTGGGAGGAAATAAATTGTGAAAAATAGCAATGAATTTTAGAGAGTAAAATACTCAAAACTAAGATTATGTCGGAATTACAATATTGTAAACACAAGACTTTGATGCCCTCTGACCTACACAGGCTCAATAAACCTGCCCTGGACACCACACCTAGATTGTCCTTCGTTTCAGTAGTGAGAGCAATAATTCCTTGTCTGCAGGCCCAAACAGAACGTAAAACTCGCTGTCAAAGGCATACACTGCCAAGACCAAAGCCAGTCCCACTGCCGAGAAAGCCATTTTCACTGAAAATAGTTTGGTATCCTAAGAGCAAAAGAATAAAGAATAAGAAGATATTGAAACAGGGACTTCCCTGGCAGTCCAGTGGTTAAGACTTCGTCTTCCAATGCAGAGGGCGTGGTTTCGCTCCCTGGTCGGGGAGCTAAGATCCCACCTGCCTCACAGCCAAAAAAACCAAAACATAAACAATATTATAACAAATTCAATGAAGACTTTAAAAATGGTCCACATAAAAAAATCCTTTAAACATAAGAGGATATTAAAACAGAAGTGACTTGAAGCAAACAACCCCCCAAAATGAAATAGAAGCAAATACCCTTGAAGTGCTTCTGGTGAAGAGCCAATGACTGGCCATGAGAATATGCAAAAACTGTACATAAGTGAGGTAGGCTTGATAATAGGTCCCAGAGGTAAGTTTCTGTCATGCCCAATGACTGGAGAAGGGGCCTTTGCAGATATGATTACATTAAGGATTTTGAGATGCGGAGAGTATCCCAGATTATCCAACTAAGTCTTACAAGCCATAGCAAGAGAGAGGCAGAGAGAGGTTTGACACACTCGGAGAAGGTGATAGGAAGACAGAAGCAGAGATCGGAATGATGCAGTGACAGCTAAGGAAGACCGAGGCATGGCTAGCAGACCCTGGCGGCTAGGAGAGGCAAGGAACTTAACTGATTCTCTCACAAAGTCTCTGGAGGGAGCATGACCTTGCTGATACCTTCATTTTGGGTATCTGGTCTCCTTAACTGCGAGAAAATACATTTCTCTCATTTTAAGCCACATAGTTTATGATAATCTATTATAAGCAGTCAAAGGAAATGCATACAGTTGAAACTAAAGTCAAAGGAAATGCATACAATTGAATCTAAAGTGTGTCTACTAAGCATGGTGCTAGGCAGGGCACTTTGGGAGGACCCAAGACATACAAGATTTAGGTCTTTTCCTTAAAAATTTTGACTGTCTAGTTTAACTGCTCTGAAAGAAGTGATCGATCAAGTTCAGAAAATAAGAAGTCAAGCCACTTCTAGATCTGTGTCCTTAAATGTGGGGAAGAGACCATACCATTTGACAAGAGGAGTTATCCTGTAGATAGAGGATTCCTGAATAAATTCCAAAGAGCTTGCCCTTTACTCGTATTTGTTTCAATATATATATATATATATATATATAAAACACAGAGAATAAGCTGTTGTAATAACCTGATTCCTTAGATCACTGTATTCAAAATGAAAACATATTCTGGGATAGCCTGTACAAAAGGGAATATACTAATCCCCACCCAACACAGAGAAGACTAAGAAAATGAATGAAATAAATTTAGCAGAAGGGCTTCCTGTCATCTGTTTCAAAGTCTCAACTTCAGAAATCACCCACGAAACTAATGACTCTATAGGAGGAACCTTTATAACTCAGAGAGAACTCTCTATAGTCCCTTCAATCCAAACTGCATTCGCCCCTCATCAGCCTTCTATCTGAAACAAAAGCAACTAGACACAGAATGTGTAAGAGGCTGAAACTAACTGGCAAGTTGCTCAATGTCAAATTCAATCATTTCCCATGTTCCTTGAAAAACAGCCTCAAAGACCCACACGCTACATTCAGCTCCCTCTGTTCCACACCCTGGACCCGCGCTGGAGCAACTGATGGGGAGGTGGTGGCAGACCGCCCTGGAGGTGCCAGCCTTGGCTCTCAGCAGCTGCTGCTTTGGACTCATTACCAGTGGCAGCTAAACACACAATCGAGCACAGCTGCAGGGAAGGCAAGCTTGAGCTCACGGTTGGCTGACTGGCTCCTGAATTCTCACTCAGGAAGCATCCCTCTGACAGCCCTTTTCTACTTGGGGAAGACCTAGAACAAAAACCCAGCTGAAAACAGTACACTGCCAAACAGAGGGATATTTACAGCTTGTCATATGCAGATTCCAAGTGTAAGTTAAGGGCTTTCCTGGTGGCTCAGATGGTAAAGAATCTGCCTGCAATGCAGGAGACCTGGGTTCAATCCCTGGATCTGGAAGATCTCCTGGAGAAAGAAATGGCAACACACTCCAGTAGTCTTGCCTGGAAAATCCCATGGACAAAGGAGCCTGGGCGGGTTACAGTCCATGGGGTCACAAAGAGTTGGACATGACTAAGTCACACACACACACACACACACACACACACACACACACACACACACACTCAAGTACTGTTGCTGCTGCAGGAGTTCTACAGACCATTTCTACCCAGCTCCTACATTCTGACTTGTTCCAATTAAGACCTTTTTTTTTTTTTGGTAATTAAGACCTATTTTTTTCTCTTGGTAATATGGTTTTTTTGTAATAGGAGTAAATGATGATTACGCCCCACCAACTTGTTGCAAATCAGCACCACTGTGCAGTCCTGCTGAGCTGCAAATCCTGGG
The DNA here is from genome assembly GCF_029378745.1 of Bos indicus. Classification (NCBI taxonomy): domain Eukaryota; kingdom Metazoa; phylum Chordata; class Mammalia; order Artiodactyla; family Bovidae; genus Bos; species Bos indicus. The sequence goes on from NC_091767.1 coordinate 26,376,379, forward strand.
ATTTGGGGGTTCCCCGTCCAGTGCTGGCTGGAACTTGAGCATAAACCTTTCTTTTTTTAGGTATAAAAACAAGTATTTATTTAGAATGAGAAAAAATATTACAAATTAACCAAAACTGAAAACTCATACTTAATCACAAAACCTGGGGTAATAACATTACTTATTGTTAACTATCTGATATATATTAAACCTCCTTTCTAATGCTACCATGGCACCAAGAAGGATGCCAGCAGGACCTCAGCAACCTGCTTTGGGGGTTAAGTTCACAGCTGTTTAACTTTCTGATAACGTCAGTCAAACCCTTTCCAGCTTCAGCAGAAGCAGAGAAAGCAGGACAATGCTGACCTGAAACTGCATCTCATGCAAAAGGAAAAACCAAAGAGCTGAAAGGGGCAGGAGGTGGAAACTGCTGACATTTGTTGAAAAGCATTAAACTGGCCCATCAACCTGTTTGAAATTTTAGGATTTAAAATGTACAACCTTTGTCTATTTGGAGGTTAGAGTGGTCCACAAATGCTGTGTTTTTTACCTCCCAACTTTTCTAAAAGGACCCCTAGGTTACAGAGTTAGATGGATGGTGAAGGGGGAAAAAGCACAAGTCTCAAAAGCTGGTCAGTAACAATGAAACAGAATCAACACAGCCACCCACCTAGCCCACTGAGCTCTGAACTCAGTCTCTTTCTGTGAAGGAGAAGAGTTGAGAGAGCAAACACAAACAGCATAAAAGAAACACCTGGACTCGTATTTCTGCTCCCACCCCCTGGCATAGGGAAGAATGGCACACCCGGAGGATGGCCAGGTAAGTCCTGGCCCAGATAAAAGCACAGTATCATGACTCTGCAGATCAATTACAACTGCCTTGTGGTATTATGGACCAGACATGCAATAGGTCCTTTTTTTTTCTTTTAACAAACAGACACTATTTGATTAGTAGCCCCATGGGATGGAGAACTAGTTTTTATTTGTAGGACATCAAAAGAATAGGACTTATCAGGTGATCTGGGAACTGAAAACAGGTCTTTGGTTAAAAAAATAAATAAAGGCTCCATTTTATTAATGACAACGTTGCCAGCAGCCCAACCAGAACCCCACCTGGGCTTTCATTCAGCTGACAAGATGCCAGTCTGCACTCTCGTGAACACAGCTACACCAGAAGAGCCTAAGAAGATTAGTTCTTATTTAAATTGTTTTGTTCAGTTAGGTGTATATAGCCCCTCTCTAACCTGAGCCCATTTCCCCTGATTTCAGTCCACCTTCTCTCTTTTAATTTTGAAAATGATGAAGCAGACAAAACCTTCTCCTAAAATAAAGCTCACGTATTCCTATTTTTAGTGATTCCCATTCTCTGCATCTTGGATTTAGGAAGGGTCCCCAAGTTTCTGAAAGGGATTTATAAATCCACGTACACCCAAATATCAAATACACACTTTACACACATGTATGACTTTCCAAGGATATGATGGAGGAGACTAGTTTACCACCTGAATTCAGAGCTGTCTTCCCAGCCTCCCAGCCTAGGACATGCAGCCATGTGGCTGGGTTCACGTCGGGGGATAAAAGGCATTGCAACCCTACTGGAGATCTGAGTCTGGTCAGGAATGCAAAAAATGGATGTGGGCAGGAGTGATGCATTCCACTCCCAAGATTACCCCAAGAAAACCTCCCATGCAATTCTCAACATTCTCCTCCACCCCTCCCATCCAGACACAGACACCAAGGTGACCTTGGAAGCCATGCATTATGGACAGCAAGTCCCCACCAAATGAGTCCCTGAAAGGCTGCTTGGAACAGAACCCTCTGCCTCCACTTCAGCCCTGCCAGTTGGACTCATATATGAATAAGAAACAAACTATTTTATCAAAACACTGGTATTTCAGGATTTCATTGTTATAGGAACAACAGTTTCCTTACCTAATATATGTTATAGCAGCTAGCATTTTCTATACTTCCTATATGTATACATATATAAAGCTGTTATGATGAGCAATGTATAATTCATTTTAATATTTTTTTTTAATTTTGATCAGAACACAACATAAATGCATACATACATTTAAAAAAGCAATACCAGGTTCAGAGCAGTTTTGTTTCATTGTGTATTTTCACAAAATACTTCATCAACCCTTTTTTCAACAATTCTACACACTGAGTTAAATGTGATATATACAGAGGAAAGCCAGTCAGTCTCTGACCTCAAGTTTACAATACATTGGGATGGCAGACATATAATAAAAATACAAATAAATGTATCATTACAGCACTGTGAGAGAACAACAGCAAAGATCTAATATAGACTGGAGCAAGGGAGTTGGAGGACAGGTTCTTCTAGAGCAGTGATATCTAAGGTGGAGAACAGATGTGTGAGCAGAAACTAATTAATTAAAAATAAAGAAATAGCCCTTCAGCAAAGAGAACAACTTGTGCAAAGGACTCTAAAGTAGGAACAAGTTTGATGCCCTTAAAAAATGGAAAGGAAGCCTGTGGGGCTAGACAGGAGTGAACTAGGGGAGGTGGGGCAGGAAGGGGGAAGGGAGAGAGAAAGGGAGTTCCGTAGGAGATGGATCGTGCCAGGCTTGAAAACCAGTAAGAATCAGCAATCTTAGTCTAAAGCATACACTCTCAACCAAAGGTGATAATGCCCCCTGAGGGGATAAAAATTGGTTCCTGGGAGTGGGAGAGGAAAGGACTTAGATAATAAAATGGACTGAGGCTCTTCAAAGAGCCACAGCACGTGTAAACACATTTGTTTGTCATGACCTTTAGAGGAAAAATAACACGCTAGGCATATATTGTCACCTGTCTGAGAAAAATGTTAAGATCTGCAGGTTACATCCAAGACAAAACACCAGAATCCATTGGCTTTGTTGATTCAGTTGAACTTTCAAGAGGAGAGTGGAGGAGCGCTCAGCTTTTCTTGTAACCAATGGCAGAAGATCCCCAAAGTAAGCCTATTAGTTCAACATTTAAATAAGTTTCCTGTCCCTTGCGAATGGTAAACTAGAAGTCTGAAGAGGAAGAGGTTGCCTCTCTTTTGTATAGGAAAAGCAGCACACACAAACCAAGATAAAATACCAATGTTCACAGCAACATTACCCACAACGGCCAAAAGGCGGAAGAACCCAAGTGTTCGCTGACAGTTGTACAGAAAGACAAAATATGCTAAATGCACAAAATGGAGTATTATCCAGCCTTAAAAATGAAAGCAAGTCAGCCACAGGGTACAACATGGATGAAACTTGCAGACATTATGCTAAGAGAAATAAATCACAGAGAGGTAAATACCATTTAATCCCACTTATATGAGGTAACTAGAATGGTTAAATTCATAGAGACAGAAAGTAGAATGGTATTGCTGGGATGGTGGGGGGATGAGAAGTCATTATTTAACAGGTACAGAGTTTCAATTTTGCAAGATTAAAAAGTTCTGTACAGTAGTTACATAATGATGCAAATGTACTTAATACAACTAAACTTCACATTTAACCATTAAGATGGTAAATTTTATTATATTTAACAATTATAATTTTTTAATTTGAGAAGTCAAAGTTAATTCTAAGTGGTTTTACAGTAATGTCAAAGACCCTTTGTTCACATATATACACACAAGCAGAAAACTTAAAAGATCTAGGTGACATCGTGGAAGTCTGAAAGTTTAGGAAAACTAATGAGGTTGAAACAAAAGCAAGAAAAAGAATATTCTGGATTCATGATAACGTTAGGTTATATTTTCAACTCTGTTGAATTTGATTTGGCCAATAAAACGTGAGCAGACACAATCATCTGTCACTGAGTGGAAGCATTCAATTGTCAGAGCAAGGCAGAGCAGAACTCGCCCTTCCCTGCCCTGCCAGCTATGGAAGCACAAAACGGAGCCTCAGTCAGCATGGATTCCTCAGCACACACGATGGGCCGTGCCCGACAACCCACATGAGGCGCATGGCTTAGATGTGTTAAGCCACTATGATTTGGGGCTTGTTTGTTACCACAGCCTCATCTAACCCATCCTGACTAATGTAGAGTTAAAAAAATAAAAAAGGAATACAGGAATTTGAATTTCAGTTTAATCAGTAGATACTCTTTAATGGTAAAAATCTTTTATTTCACTGCAACTGATTTCTGAAAGAAACTTCACAATGATCATTCTTCATTAAGTGTACCAGATATAAGCAGGAAAGGAAAATCTTTCCTCCAAGTGTAGGATGACATCACAGACTGTGCATGACTCAGCGGCGAGCACGTGTCTGTTTTGTTTGGCCGGATTGTGATAGAGATGCGGGGGACATCCTGAAGAATAGGCCCATGACACAGTTCCTTCCTCCCCTCCAAGAGCAGGGCAACAGTTGCTACATCACACTTGGGTAGAGAAGGTGTTCAGCAGCACATCCTCTCCCTTTCAACAAGTGTCAAGTTCCTGAATGCTTTGGACAGTTTTCTAAATAAGTACCTGTTAATCTTCCAGGGGCATGTGACTCGAGGAGAAAATACACAGGAGCCAGTTTCCAGCAGGTTATGTGTGGGCGGGGGGGGGGGGGGGGGGGGGGGAGCGGGGCGGGGAATGTGTGGAAGGGCAGAGGCTTTTCCCTTCCCTTCATTCCCCAATCATTCTTCGGCCGCAGGCTAAGTGACTGGGAGCTGAGGCTATTCCCAAACATCTGAAAACCATTTATAAAAAAACGGAGGTTACGACAAATAAAGACACTTTAAGCTGGTGGTTCATATCTTTAGTTCATGATGTAACTAGACACTAAAGTAATAGTGTATGCTCTGGTGGGAAAAAAATCACTGAACTGAGTTCTGAAACGCGTGGTCCATTCCCATCTCTCTCACTAACAGACTGGGACGTGTCACTCAACTTGCTCAGACCTTACTTCTCTCCTCCATAAATAAGATAGACCAGACCAGTGTTTCCTGAAATGTGGTCTTTGGTCAAAGTGTACATGTGAATCTTCTATGGCAAGTGTCCCCAACCTCTGGGACTAAAGCCTGATGATCTGAGGTGGAGTTGATGTAATAATAATAGAAATAAAGTGCACACCAGATGTAATGTGCTTCAATCATCTTGAAACTATCCCACCCCTCCTCCACCCCAGCCCCTGAAAACCTTGTCTTCCACAAAACTGGTCCCTGATGGCTAAAAGGTTGGGGACTGCTGCTCTATGGGTACGTGGTGAGGGAAAAGGGGTATCTGTACCAAAGACACATTCCTCAGACGCATCTTTTTCTGTGGAATCCAAATCTCCAAGAGACCCAGGAATTGGTTTTTCAAAATTTCTCAGTTTCTAATCCCAAGTGTGTGTTCAGTAGCTTCAGTGACTCTTTGCAACCCTATGGACTGTAGCCCGCCAGGTTCCTCTGTCCATGGGATTCTCTAGGTAAAGATACTGGAGCGGGTTGTTATGCCCTCCTCCAGGGGATCTTCCCAACCCAGGGATCAAACTTGTATCTCTTGCAGCTCCTGCATTGTAGGCAGACGTGTGTGTGTGTGTATAAATGAATAACTTTGCTATATACCTGAAACTCAGAGAAGGCAATGGCGCCCCACTCCAGTACTCTTGCCTGGAAAATCCCATGGACAGAGGAGCCTGGTAGGCTGCAGTCCATGGGGTCGCTAAGAGTTAGACATGACTGAGCGACTTCACTTTCACTTTCATGCATTGGAGCAGGAAATGGCAACCCACTCCAGTGTTCTTGCCTGGAGAATCCCAGGGATGGGGGAGCCTGGTGAGCTGCCATCTATGGGGTCGCACAGAGTCGGACACGACTAAAGCGACTAAGCAGCCGCAGCAGCATACCTGAAACTAACACAACATTGTGAAGCAATTATACTTCAATTTTTTTGTAAAGTTTCTCAGCTTCTAGTTGCACAGCTTTAATCTTTGGGTGATCTTTGGAACTGTGCAGAAGACCAAACTGACTTATGCACAATGAAGTGTCTAAACCAAGAGACTAAAGAATCTCTAAGGCCCCTTCTGGTTTTCTAATTCTATAGACATGAGTAGAAATGAAAAGAAATATGTAGCTCTTGCACCACCCACTTATCCCCTCCCCCCAAAAAAAAATTAAAAGAAAGAAAAAAAATGCTTAATTCTATACATAGAGATCATCCTGGTACAAAATAAAATATTAAAACTGATATGGTATTACATACTAACCATTCAAAACTACTTCCCCATTCATTTTGCCTCATCTCCCTTCCTCACCACAAAAAGGCCTGAGCACCTTAGAGAATAAATTTTAATACCACATATGATATTTTAAGGCCAGATCTTTACATCATGTTAACTCCATGTTCTCTCATAAAACTGTTTCCAAACATGAACATCAACATTTGTAAAACAATAAAATATTTCTGTGCTGTATCTGAGCAAATAGGTTAGACTATTTATTTAAGCGAAGAATGTGAAATACAGTTATTGAAAGGCTGAAAACTAAAATATAAAAACGAGGATGGAGAGAGTACCTATTACTGTGTGCAGCAACTAAGAGGCAGTCAGTCAGCATGGGTTCTCTTCCCTGGAAAAAGTCCGACTCTCTAGTTGCAGAGATGGTCAGTAAACCCAGAAGTAGAAGCTCAGTCTTAGGGACTCAAACCTAGTGTGTTTTTTCTAATACTGACCAAAGTTTTACTTACACTGGGAAACAAAACATATGAGTCACTGAAAAGTGAGCATAATAACCAGAATGATCTTTAATGGGATTTGGAAATGGATCAAGACAAGAAAATAGAAATAATGAAAGGGAATAAATAGTGCTAACTTCCAGTTAAACATGGCAGGTTGAACACTATTTTTTTTCCCCATTCTCTCCCAAATGTCTGCTAAAATAACAGTAAATAAATAAAAATGACAAGAGAACTGGAAAGGACACAACAGCAGACAAAAGATGCCAATAAATTTCTGTAATATGGAAAGCTGGTGGAGGAATTGTAACTGACTTAACAGAACTGCGCCTGCAACAGGATATAATGATGGGAAGCAAGACCATTTGGCCTGTAAAAGCTCAGAAAGGCTTCAGACATGGAGGCACCTGATGCTGCCAAAGATGGGACTGAAGTTTTGGCTACAACTAGAAAGAGTGTGTTTAATGTTATCAAACAAAGACTGCTGAATAGTAAAGCTGAGAAAATCTTTCAGAAAGTATAATAAAAAGATAAAAATAAAGACAGTAGATTTTAAGAAATATATGGTCAATCCAAGAAGCTTAAATATTAACTGAAAGGAATTTCAAAAAAAAAAAAAAAAAAAACAAAGGCAAACACATACAAGGCTGGCAAGAAAATTATCAAAGACATATGAAAATAAATGTTTCCCAGTCTGAAGGATGTAGATCTACTGAAGGTCCATGAAGACCCTAGCACACTGAATTCAAATAATCTTACACCAAGGCACAGCATCTTGAAACTGTGGTTCAGAGGTTGGCATATAAAGACCTGTGGTCCAAATCTGGCACACCACCCATTTTTGTAAATAGTTTATTGCAATTATTTACTTGGAACAACCAGGTTCACTCATTTCTATATTGTCTATCACTGCTTCCTGATGGGGCTTCCCAGGAGGCACTAGTGGTAAGGAATCTGCCCTCAGTGCAGGCGACTGAAGAGACCCAGGTTTAATCCCTGGGTTGGAAAGATCCCCTGGAGGAGGGTATGGCCACCCACTCCAGTATTCTTGCCTGGAGAATCCCATGGACAGAGGAGCCTGGCAGACTACAGTCCACAGGATTACAAAGAGTCAGACACAGCTGAACCAACTTAGCACATACACACGCTTTCCTGCTATAATGGGCAGACTGTAGTGGTTGTGGCAGAGATAGTATAGTATACAAAGCCTAAAATATTTTCCCAAGGGAAATGAAACTTATGTTTGCACAAAATCTTGCACATGGATGTTTACGGTAGTGATATTCATAAGAGCCCAAAGGTGGAACAATCCAAATGTCCCTCTGGAGACAAACGGATAAACTAAATATTACATATCCATACAGTGAAATATTATTCAGTTATAAAAGGAATGAAATACTGATACATGCTATAACTTGGAAGAACCTTGAAAACATAGAAGCCAGTCCTCCAAATTCACATATTACATGACTCCATTACATAACTGCATTTACACAAAAATCCAGAGTAGGGAAATCTACAGAGAAAGAAAATATATTATGGTTGTTTGGGATTGGTGAGTGGTGGAGAGTACAGGTAAGCTAAAGAGTACAAAGTTTATTGGGGTTTTTTTTAGGTGACCAAAATTTCTAAAATTGATGTAATGGTATGCATATCTGTGAACATAATAAAAATTATTGAATTAAACACTATAAGGGGTGAATTGCATGATATATGTATTATATCTCAAAGCTATTTTAAGGAAAATATATAAGAAAAATAGAATAATAATATACTATTTGGCACAGTGTAGTTATTACAAAATAGTAATACTGACCACTGGGTCTTTAAAATGTGATAAAATATTATGAAAAAATAATAAAAGGAGAATGAGAAAGAGAATTAGGAAATCACACCATAATGAAAATTTAATAGAATATAATAAATCACATTAAGGAATGCTGCAATAACAACAAAGGCACTATATTAAAAACACAAAGAATTAAAATGGTTATCTAACATTAATATAACCAAACACAAAGTTGATTTCAGGACACAGACTATTACCATGGATAGATAAGGTCATTATTAATAATGACAGAAGAGTCAAATTTGCCAAAAAGACTATTCTAAATGCTTATATAACAGAGATTCAGGACAAATAAAGCAAAAACTGATAGAACTACAAGGAGATATAAACAGACAAATCCACAATGGTAGATGGAGACTGTGATATATCTCACTCATAATTGATACTATATCAATAAAGATGTAGAATATTTTAATAAAACTTTCAACCAACTTGACCTAAATGACATTTATAGAGTATTCCACCCAACAATAACTAGACCAATCTGGAAAATTTAGAAGAAATATATTTGTAGGAAGTTTAATTTTTTTTCAAGTACACATAGAACATTTACCAAGACAGACTGTATTCTGGGCCATAAAACAAATGTCAATTAACTTAAAATTATTCAAGTTATATAAAGTGTGTTCTCTGAATACACTGGAATTAAATTAAAAGTAAATAATTGAAGTATATCTAGAAAGTCTCCAAATATTTAGAAACTAAACAATTCATTTCAAAATACCCATGGGTCAAAGAGGAAATCAAAGGGAAATAAAGTATTTTGAAGAGAAGAAAAATGAAAACAGATTTATGATATACCACTAAAACAGCACTGAAAAAAAAAATTTATTACTGGAAATCTTTGTTGGAAAACAAAAAAAAAGGTCTTATATTAATGACCTCAGCATTACCTTGACACCATAAGAAACTAGAAAAATAAGAACTTATGAAATGCAAAATAGCAGAAGACAGAAAATGTGTAATTTTTAGTGTAAAAATCTTACATATTTCTGTTTTCTATTATGAAGGAAATCTATGAAATCAAAGCTAGTTCTTCAAGATCTGTAAAATTTTTTAAGCCACTAAGCAGATTGATACTTGAGTATTCTTGCCTGAGAAATCCCATGGGCAGAAGAGCCTGGCAGGCTATAGTTCATGGGGTTGAAAAGACTCAGACACAGCTTATTAACTAAACCACCACCACTTCCAAGCAGACTGATAAAGAATAAATATATAACCAGTATCAGGAATGAAAGAGGTGACACACTCCACGTGCTAATATTAAAAACATAATAAAGGAGCATCATGAACTACTTTATGCCAATAAACTCAACAACTGAAATGAAATAGACAAATTCATGAAAGATACAAAACCTAACTCAAGATGGAATATTAATAGATAACATTAATGGCCCTATATCTACTTAAGAATTTAAATTTGAAGTTAAAAATCTTCACACTAAGCCAATCCCAAGTCCAGATAGTTTCTCTGGTGAGTTCTACAGAAGAATTAAGGAAGAAACCACACACAATTTCTTCCAGAACATAAAATGAAAAGAGTATTTCAACCCTGATACTAAAAACAGACAGTAATATTGCAAGAAAATAAAACTACTGAACAATATTCTACATGGACATAAACACAAGAGTTATAATCAAAATTTGGTAAATCAAACCCAACAATACAGAAAAAGGGTAATATATTGTTACCACATCAAGCTGATCCCAGGAGTGCAAAATGGGTTTAACATTCAAAAATCAATCAAGATACTTAACTATATTAATAAACTAAAAAGGAAAAGTCATATAAAATATATGCAGAAAAAGTACTTGACAGAAATCCAACATTCATCTCTGATTAAAAAAAAACAAACAAAAAAAACCCCTGAGTAAACAAAGAACAAGATGAATTCTGATAAAAGACATTTTTTAAAAAATCCACACATAACATCATACTTTATGGTGAAATATTGAATTATTGTTCCTTAAGATTGGGAGTAAGCAAGGATATCTGTTCATACCAGTTCTATTCAATTGTGAACTGGAGGTGCCAGCCAATGTTATTAAACAGGAAAACAAAATGAAAGACATTCAAACTGGGAGAGAATAACTGTTTTTATTTGCATGTGACATGATCATATGTGTAGAAAATCTGATTGAATGTACCAAAAAACTGCTACAACCAGTATGTGAAGTTGAAGAAGATAAAAACAATATGCAAAAATCAATTGTTTTTATAAATTAACAAGGAAAAATCAGAAACAAATTTTTTAAAGTGCCATTTAAAAGAGCATCAAAAATATGAAATATTTAGAATAAATCTGACAGAAATATGTCAGATTTTTTACACTAAAAATGACCACATATTACTTAGAGAAATAGAGACCTAAATAGATAGAGGTTTATCGTGCTCAAGAATTATGAAACTCAACATTGTTAACAGACTATGTCATTCGAAATAGATCTACAGATTAAAACACTCCCAATCAAATCCTTGAATGCATTAAAAAAAAAGTTGGTAAACTTGCTTTAAAATTTATATAGGGTAGCCAAATCAACATCCTTGAAAATGCAGAACAAAGTCAGAGAAATCACACTTCCTCAGTTCAAAATGTATTGTGAAGCTACAGTACTCAAGACCATGGGGAACTAGCATAGCAACAGAAATACAGTTCACCAGAACAGAATAAAGAACCTAAAAATAGTCCCATGTATACAGACAACTGATTTTTAACAAAGGTGCAAAGGCAATTCAACGGAGAAAGGACAGTCTAGTTAAAAAATCTTGCTTTAAAACAACTGAAAATCCATGGGTAAAAAAATGAACTTTGACCCACATCTTGCACCACATACAAAATTAATTCAGAACTGCACAGAAACTAAACGTGAGACATAAAAAATTTTAAGGAAAAAACCTGTGTGATCTTATGATCTTATTTCTTAAGAGCAAAACCACAATTTACCAATAAACAATAAATTTAACTTCATCAAAATTAAAAACTTCTGCCCATCAGTATACCATATCAAGAAAATGAAAAGACAAGCCACAGCCTGGGAGAAAACATTTGCAAATGATACATCTGATAAAGGAGTTACAGCCAGAATACATAAAGAATTCTCATAACAGGAGAAAAAGACCCAATGAGAAATAGACAAAATATCTGAATATACATTTTGCCAAAAACGTTACATACATTCTAAATAAATCCATGAAAAAAAATGCTCTAGGTCATTAATCATTAGGGAACTGCTCATCAGAATCCAGAACAAGCTACTAGTATACCGATTCACATGGCTAAAGTCAAAGCCTGACCTCAGCAGGTGCTGGCAAGGATGCAGAGGAATGGCATATTGCAACCTTCTGAAAAGCTGGCAATCTCTTAAAAAGTTTAAACATATACCTACCAATGATTCAGTCATCCCACTTCTGAAACAAAACTACATCTCCATGCAAAGACATATAAACATATCTTTATAGCAACTTTCTTTGTAAAGCCAAAAACTGGAAACACACAGTCCATAAATAGGTGAATGCTGATGGACAACAAAGTATAATATTTCCACATAATGTAACACTACTTAGAAAGAAATGAATTATTGGGAACATGCTACAGCATGAATCATCTCAAAAAAAACAAAACTATACAGAGTGGCAGAAAAAAAAGACCAGATCATAAAAAAGAAGGGGGGAGTGGTAATCTACTCTGATTTCATTTACATAAAATTCCAGAAAATGCAAACTACAGTGACAGAAAGTAGATCACCATTTGCACGGTGATTTAGGGTGTGAGGAAGGGCAGCAGGAAGGGATTACCATTTAGAAAGATGGTAAGGATGACCCTACATGCGAGACAGCAAAAGACACACAGATGTATAGAACAGTTTTTTGGATTCCATGGGAGAAGGCGAGGGTGGGATGATTTGAGAGAATAGCATTGAAACATGTATGTTATCATATGTGAAACAGATCGCCAGTCCAGGTTCAATGCATGAGACAGGGTGCTCAGGGCTGGTGCACTGGGATGACCCCGAGGGATGGGATGGGATGTACACCCATGGCTGATTCATGTCAATGTATGGCAAAAACCACTATAATATTGTAAAATGATTAGCCTCCAATTAAAATAAAAATAAAATTTAAAAAAGGGTAATGAGAAAACTCTGAGGTGATGGTGTCACAGGTGTATGTGAGTATATATATATATGTCAAAACTTATTAAACTGTATAGTTTAAATATGTGCAACTTACTGTATGTCAAATATAACTCAAAATACTATAAAACAAATAAACAAGAAAAAAATGTTGCCTTTAGGACATGGGATCTGACGTTAAGAGGTTAGGGAAAAAACAGGGTAAGAAATTGCTATATTTCTTTATAAGCCCTTAGTAATATTTTTTAACCATGAAAATTATTATCACAGTAAAAATAAAAAATAAAACAAGAGCAAGAACATATAAGAGAACAATAAAAGAGACAAGAAAATGTTTCCTTCGAGGTCTTTAGTGGAAAGTCAGGTGCCAGCAAACACACAAATTCTTCCCAACCATCCTGTTTTTAACCTCATTACCAAATTCCTAACAAGGGTAGGATTTAGAATACCACAGTAAGTCAAAATATTCAATGTTAGTCTTTGAATAAGCTATCATTGGCATGCCACCATAAGAACATGAATTGCCACTAAGTGACATTTTTAAGCAATAGTAATGGATTTGTGCTGATCTAGCCACAGTCCTCTCCAACAACCTTGTTTATTTTTACAGTGGATTGCTACAGATGACTTGTAGAAATCATTAAGTAGTTGGTAACCTCTAGTGGTTAAAACAGTTAATTATGTACTTCCTTACCTGGGAGCAATTTGGGCAATGGGATGAATTTGAGTTCAGCTGATGAAGTGAAATTGATATCAGTAAAATAATCAGTTTCTTAAGAACCCAAAGAGTGAGCTACCTTCCAGTTGCACAGGGCAAGAACTGCAAGTTAGGAGGGTAATTCAATCAGGACCAAAGAAGAATAATCCCTGAAAGCAGAAATTCAGTGAGATTCCTGAATAATTTTTATTTGCATTAAAATTGTTCTTTGGACTTTGATAATATAACTTAGGTGTAATTCAGTGTAGGGAGCCAGAACCTCTTAAACAAAGAGCCTCCTTTAACTATGGGTGCAATATATACAAGAGTTTTGATAAGTCTGATAGTCATGCCTTCATGTACTGAGTGCTCTGAAGAAAAAAACATTTAAAGAATGTATAATATAAATTCCAGTGTTCCAATCCTTTGGCACTGGCTATTGGTTTGATTTCTTCTTGATTTGATACTAAGTATCCTTAAGTTTCCAGTCTGTTAAATTCACTGATAAGGTATAAAATTCATGTAGTTTAAAAAAAAAGTGTTAAATTGTGTTGCAAGATCAGCTGCTTCTGACCAACACCTAAGTATTAATATATCTAAAGTGTACTGCATTCAGCAAGAATACAGAACCCATCTACCACTTTAAACCCTCTGCTATCCCTTCCCTGACAAGTTTAGTCAGGCTTCTCACATGTGGATAGCAGCCCTGCCAAGTGGAACAAGAAAAAGTCATTTGAAATTAAACAATAAACCACGTTCAACACACACACACACGGCCCAAATCTGCTTTCATCATCTTCACCCAGAAGAAAGTTGGTTGAGAAGAAAAGCAAGGAGGAGCAGGTGTGTAACACTGGGAAAATCAGTTTGTCCTAAATGTCAAGAGGGCACCAAACGACTTGAAATAGGTCTAAACAAGTCCAGTGTTTAAAATGCATGTATATATGTGTGTGTGAATATATATATATATATATATAAAATAGGCAGTCTATTGAAGTATATTTTTAAAAACCACCACCAACAAATACACAAGTCTAAGAAACTACTTCATGCATCTTTGCATATTAACATCTTTGCTGGTTTCAAATATTACCAGATAGTTTAACAAAATATCAAGGATAAGGCAGGATTTCTACCCTTATGATTATTTTAAAGTAAGACACAAGGTGTTCAGTCTTGAGTTGGGTTAGATGCCAACCTGCCTGGTGTTGCTAGAGCCAGCAGTTCCTTCTAGAACACAGGCCAACACCCTCATTTTACAGATAAAGAAATAGAAGGTTAAGGGCCTTGACTAGAATGACACAGCTAGTTAGGGACAGAGCCAGAACTGGAGGCTGCATGTTAACCCTCTCTCCCCTAGCATGCCTATTAGGCCCTCTTTACAGTTCTCCCTTGAGTTTCTTTTTGGGCTGATGACTCTGTTAGAACAGGTCACTGTAAGGCAGGTCATTTTGACACTATGGTTTTCAACCCAGCTGCATAGTGTAATCACCTGGGAGCTTTATAAGCCCCAGTGTTCCACCTTATCATCATATACCCCTCAAGGATGCTGATGCAATTCAACTGGGGTGGGAGACTGGCCCCAGGCGTATCTAGAGCTCTCATAGGCAATCCTAACATGCAACCACCTCTGAGAAGGCCTGCCCATGGAGCAAGGCATTTGAGGAATAAAACTGGCTCATAATTAAGACAAGGTTTTGCAAGGGTTTTTCTGGGCTCCAATCTAAGCAGGTGTTCCCTGTTGAAAATCTCTATCACTTCTTAGCCTAGTCTCTGCCTGTCAGGTTCCACTGGGCTCTGGGCCCTTCTTAGCCCTCATTCTTGGTCCTTGCTCATCCTCTAAAAGTTCACCAATGCAATCAAAATGATCATTAAAATAGAAATCTGAAAACAAGTTTCAGAAACTGTTAACTAAAAGCAAAGGAAGGAAATCCCCCGATTTGGACAAGTCTCCATAAGCAAAACAGAGGAAAGGGAGGCTATCTGGCGATAATTCCGGCCAAGAGTACTTGGGCATTTTCCCAGAATTACCCAAGTAATCCTGTGAAAAGCAAATCTGTGTAGGCTAAATTATGTACAAACTGCCTAAATCATGAGTTTTAATCAAAAGTTACCTGACTCTGGAAATCGTGAAAGCCAAAGACACCACACGCATCACGGGGTATGAATGACCCCTGCCCCCTTCCCCAAAGCAGCTCTCTCCAGGGTCTTTGCTGTAATAAACCAGAGCCAAGCCAACTGTGAATTAGACACCCTTCCAGGGCTCTTCTGCTCTGCCTCGGGGCCAGAGCCCACCCAGTCAAGAGAACTCAGTTTCTACAACCCATCTGGCTTGGGAGAAAATTCTAGGAGTAGGTGAAGGGGGCGTGGTGAAGGCGAGTCCCCCTTCACCAGCCACCACGACCACTTATTCTCCACTGCAGAGCATCATTGAGCCCATCTGGTCCGCCATCTGCACACCTTACAACCGCCCCCGACTCTACCGGACGTGGGTGGCCCTAAGGTGACAATGTCAGAAGTTTACTGGGCCCGAGGAAAGACAGAAATGAGGAGTGTCCCAGCGTCCGAGCCTTCCCAGAGCCGCCTCAGCCTCCGCCAGGAAAGAGAGAAGGGATTCCTTGAAGGACTGACTGTCCAGAATGGTTGGCTGGGTCGCGGGCTCCCTGGGACAGGGCCGCACCCAGACTCAGGCGCCACCTCTTCGCCTCGACTCTGCCCAGCTGGAGGCAGGACCAGGGCGTGGCGGGAAGCCGGGACGCGGCCCCAGGAGGCTGGGCAGAGACTCAGCTCAGGGGCTGATGCCGCCAGCTCCGGGATTGCGGCGAGGGGCCGCCTTAGCCCCAATCCCGCGCCACCTGTCCCAGCTCGGGTGGCAGCGCAACCCTGGGACAGTCCCTGGCCAGAGAGAGCGCGCCCCAAGCTATTTAGCACTTCCCGCAGTAGCACAGCCTAATAGAAAGTTATCAGGAGGGGGAGGGGACACAAGACGCGCAAGCTGCCCTACCTGTCCGGCGACGCAGAGCAGGCACCAGGTGCCTCCGAGGATGCGGGCCAGGAGCCCCGAGCGCTGGGGCGCAGCCAGCCGGGCCATGGTCCCCCAGCGTGGAGGGAGGGGAGTCCTAAACTAGACCCCACCCTGAAAGCGGTTGCCGCGTCCCGCGTGGGCTGCGGGGCTCCGCGTCGGCGGGCTGACGCGGGATGTGAGCCTGCGGGGCAGAGCTGAGCTGGGGCGGACGCGCGTGCTCCGAGCCTCCCTGCGGCCGTGGAGCCGGCGGCTTTGAATGGGAGCGCGTGCGCTGGGGGTGGGGGCGTTATTTGTGAATGTGCTGCTTGTCTTGGCTCCGGATGGTTCGCGCTCCCCCTTCACCCCCGCCCCCCAGCACCCCCTCCGGCTCCTGCTCCTCCCCTCCTGTGTCAGCCCAACGAAGGCGGGGAGCGCAGACACCCAGCCGCCCCGGCAGCGACCGCTGTGAGCGTTTCGGGAAACCCGAGCGGAGCTAGGCGCTGGTTCTATTTATTTATTCTTTTTAAAGGCGGGGGGAGTCTTGCGTGGCACACCTTGCTCATGTTGGGGGTGCCTCCCTGCCTGTCCTGGGAGCGTGCGGGATGAGAAGCGAAGGCTTTCCCCGGATGCTGGCGCTTTCCCGGAACGAGAACGGAGAGCCAGTACGCCTTCCCTGGAGCTCGGAGCGCTTCAACCGCCCTGGGAACCACGCAAGACCTTCAGGGAGTGGGGAAGAGTTTGTGGGGTGGCTGGGGTGAGTTTCTTAATCTCAAGACCCCACACAATGGTTTGGGGAACCAAACTCTGGGCGCGCAAAGAGATTCTCCCGTGGAGTTAATTTGTTTGGCATCCTGGGTCTGGGATCCCTGACACCTAGGTAGAGACACAGAGACCCAGGGGCCGGCATTACACATAGGGAGCCCAAGAAACGGGTTGAGTGAGAATGAATTTGCTTGATATCTTCTTGTGTGGATGGATTTCTGGGGGGCAAGCCAGGACGCCCCCTTATCCAGTATGGGCAGCACTCTTAATTAGACTTGAGGCTTCCAAGCTTTCCTCCAGCAAAAAACAAACGTCTTGCCCTTTTGAAGTTCTTTGCCACTGAGACCCAGGCTCATCTGTTCCTGAAAACCTGACGCTCCAGGGTCAGCCTCCCAAAGTATCTTTATAAGAAAGCAAGTCCCCCACCCTTCTTCTAACCATCTTCCAGGCCACTCCACCCCTCTCGAACCTTGGCAGTGAAGCTAGCAGAGGCGGAGGGCTGGCCCCACTTCAGTGAACTCCGTATGATAAGAGGATTCAGCCCATTGCTGGTGAAATAACTTTTTTGAAGTTCCCACGTATGCCCATTGGGATGAACCCTGCATAAGATGACGATGGGGCCATACTCCTCAGCAACTATTCATCAGTCCACATATTCCAAAAGCCAAGCACTGTGCTTAAACATTGTAGCTCATCAGTGATCTGAAAGATTCGGATCTCACTCATGTTAATTGCCTAAACAGACCAGACACAGACTGCAGACAATGAGAGGTACAGTCCTCCAGGCAGAAGTGCCCATAGGAAGTGAATGTTACATGTGCCAGCAGGAGCATTTGTGTCCAGAATAGTGGGATTTTGTTCTTGTATATGGTAAAGGAGCTAGTTATGTGTACATTTGAGTTCCCAGGGTGCAAAATAAAAAAATCAGAAGTAGAAAAAAATATTTTCATTTGAGTTTAGAATCCCAGAAAGTCAGAGCTGGAAGGCCCAAATCTTTAGAAAATTTTTAAAAGGAATCTGGGGCCAGGTTTTCAACTTGAATTGATAAAGAGGGAAGAGTAAGATTATATATAAAGAACAAAGACCACAGAGACTGGAGATAGGAAAGTGTTCCCACGGGGTATTGCAAATAACTGGCCTTGCTAGGCTTTTTGAGTTACAAGGCTGAACAGTTAAAGTCAAGGCTGTGCTTGGTGGGGTGGTGGTCATAAACTGTAGAGGTAGTGCATCTAAGGTAACAGGCTAGAAAATAAAGGGAACCCACCCTGGTGTGCCAAATGGCAGCAGTAGATAACAGTAACTGAAGTAAATCTTCAAATAGCCGTCAGATAGGTGCAGATTATCCCAACTTGACATTGAGAATCTGAAACTCAATGGCTGTGCTACCAGGATTGGAAGCAGACCCTGGAAGGTAATATAGTTCTGTTGAACTTCAGGATTAGAAGGGAATTCTAGCCAACTAGAATTAAAATTAATTTCTAGCCAAATAGAAATTAAAAGATGCTTGCTCCTTGGAAGAAAAGTTATGACCAACCAAGATAGCATATTAAAAAGCAGAGACATTACTTTGCCAACAAAGGTCCATCTAGTCAAAGCTAGGTTTTTCCAGCAGTCATGTATGGATGTGAGAATTGGACTATAAAGAAAGCTGAGCACCAAAGAATTGATGCTTTTGAACTGTGGTGTTGAAGAAGACTCTTGAGAATCCCTTGGACAGCAAGGAGATCCAAGCAGTCCATCCTAAAGGAAATCAATCCTGAATGTTCATTGGAAGGACTGATGCTGAAGTTGAACCTCCAATACTTTGGCCACCTGATGAGAAGAACTGACTCATTTGAAAAGACCCTGTTGCTGGGAAAGATTGAAGGCGGGAGGAGAAGGGAACAACAGAGGGTGAGAGGGCATCACCAACTCAATGAACATGAGTTTGAATAAACTCTGGGAGCTGGTGATGGACAGGGAGGCCTGGCGTGCTACAGTCTATGGGGTTGTAGAGGACACGACTGAGCGACTGAACTGAACTAACCAACTACATACCTAAACCCCAAAGAGCTTGGCCATCTAGTTCCATAGCCACATTTTTATTTTTAAATGGGTTAAGAGACTAAAGTGGTTACATGTAGCGCATCCTCCGTTAGTTTGCTTGGTTATTGTCTTTCTCCCCTGTTAGAAAGAGTGAGGCTTTGCACAAGTCACTTAAGAGGCAGCTGAATTTATTCCTATCTTAATGTGGTGAGGGAGGGGTGACCTTCTATTCCTTGAACAGGGAAGTAACAGAAGGATCAGTGATTTAAAGTTAAATAATAAGGCAGTAAAGTATAGGGTAAAAAGGTGGTAGAAAGTCCAATAGGAGGGAGACCAGCTAAGAAGATGTTGCCCTAAACCAGCCATGAGATGATGAAGGCTTCCATTACTGGAGAGGCATTCCAGCTCCTGGAGAACAAAGTGTGTTCAGAAAGCCAGATAGAGAAGGAAAGCATTCTTTGTTCTATATAACCTGAGAAGATGGTATGTACACTTAGAGCACCTCCATACCAGAGGTCCAAGTCCAGATCCTTGAGACCAGACTCAAATGTTAACAGATAGGCTGATTCTGTTGACTGTTCCCTGCTCAAAAAATCTTACAAGGGGAAGGGATAGGGAGTTTAGGATGGACATGTACACACTGCTATATTTGAAATGGATAACCGACAGGGACCCACTGTATGGCACATGAAACTCTGCCGAGTGTTATGTGGCCGCCTGGATGGGAGGGGAGTTGGGGGAAAATGGATATATGTACATGTATGGCTAAATCCTTTCCCTGTTCACCTGAAACTATCACAAGTGTTTGTTAGTCAGCTATACCCCGAAACAAAATAAGAAGTTTTTTAAAAATCTGTAGGTCCTTAGATTATTTTCCAATCAATAAACATTGATAGTTTAAGAAATAACTGAATGAAATGGAACAAAGTATTCTTAGTATCCACTGAAGATCAAGTTTCCTTGATACTGCATAAAATATAGGGAGGATGCTTTAAAACAGATGTTTTTCCTTAACAACTTAATGACCTCAGTGTAACACAGGAACTAAAAATGTCACATTCTTTAGGTACTAGAATACACATGGAGTATTAGAAGACCCCAGTCACCATTAATAGTTCTTCATCTCACTCCAGTCCCAGTCTTTCCAGAGCCTCTGCTCTGGACCACAAGCCCTTTCATCGGAGGCTTGCAGCAGATGTGTTTTGGCATCACAAGTTAGAGCTCTTAAAGAATCATTTTATTGGAACATTATTGGAATATTAGAATACTCGATTCTGAGCTTGACTCCGAGTCTGCCTGTTGATGTCAGGGCACTTCTACTCCACTGACTCCTCACTATGTCCCAATCCTTTCTTCATCCCTGTCTTTTCTTCTGTATCTTTTTATCGAGCATACTCCCCCGCCACCCCACTCCTAGGGCCCATCATTTCAATAACACTCTTTCAATACCCTACACACCCTTGCTTCTTGGTCTTTTCTTCATATCTTAACTCAAAACAAACTCAGTTATCTATTATCTCAGTGCCTGCCCTCCAGGAGCCCAGCGCTGCAGGGGAAAGCCACAGAATAGAGCAGATAAATGTTATTACCATAGCACCATCTTCACCCACCTCAAATGGACCCTCAACATTGCCCATCAATCCTCCTGGTCTATTCACTCTTTTTCTATATCATTGCCTACAATGACTACTTCAAACGCTCTCCAAACCTTCAGTTCCTCCTTTATCTCCTCCCTTTCTACAGATAATGCAAAGCTCCAACTTTACAGAGAAAACTGCATCAGTTGAATGGGAACAACTTCTACTTTTATCTTTTCCCGCCAAATCTACTTATACCCACAAGATCCCCTCGTTTCCTCCCTTAGTCAGTCCCTCCACAGGGCTCTGGGTCTAATCACTCCTTACCTTCAACTAGTGAGGAAACTCACTACACATGTTCCCTCTTGTCTACTGTATGTTCAGCAACCTGCTGTACACTCTCCCCAGCGTTTTAATACTCAAACCTGGTCCAGCCTCTACCATATATAAATAAACAAAGAAGCGAATTACTCTCCTTCAACTACCTGAGATCTTTGCTTTATAACCATACTTCTTGAGGGTTTCATTTATGCCCTTTCTTGTTTTCTCCCTATTTAATCATCAATCCATTCCAGTCAGAACTCGCCACCATCACTCCAGAAAAATGCAACCTGCTCCAGTCACCAGTTACTTTCATGCTGTCATGTCCAATGAACATCGATTGGTCCTCTATCCTACTTGTCCTTGTAAAACCAAAGGGATGGTGGATCATTCCTTCATTCTTGGCTGTTCCTCAGACATTGGTGTGCTGCTCCTAGGAATATATCTTTTGTTTGTTCTGTACCCTTCCCTCCCAATCTCCTTCTTCAGTATAACTCATTGCAAGTCCCTCCCATATCTGGGTTGGATTCCTTAATTATATGCACTCATGTATCTGCATTATTTTTCTTCATATAAAATTTATTCTGGTTTATAACTGTACTTTTACTAATGTGATCAGTTGACCAAAATGTGTCTTTCCTTTTCCTATTAGGTGATAAATTCTAAGCAGTTCATCACTGTGATTCCAATGCTTATCCAGTTCAAATGCTCCTAATACATCATGTCTGACAAAAATTGAAATGTGTTGACTTAATTAATAAATGAATAAACTCTTTAAGTTTACTTATCATTTAAGGTTTAGTTTATTCCTTAAGTTTCAGCTGTCCTGGAAACTTAGCCATTAAGTGAGACACAAACTGAAAGTCCTTAAGGACAAACTTTATACGCTATTCACCTTTATCCCAGAACCAGTGTAAGTCCTAAAAACATAGCAGGTCATCAGAAAAAAAAAAAAAAAAAGACAGGTTGACTAAGTGAATGGGCAAAATCCACTAATGAAATGGACTCCCTCTTTATATAAATTCTTAGGCAAACTCCAAATAAAGATCCACAGGCCATATAATTCTTGAAGAGATAATAAGACATTCCAACAACCCTTCCTGCTTTTAAAAAATAAAATGAAGTTTGGTACCAAGCCAGTTGTGTTCCTCATCATCACCTTGAAGTTTCCCCAATGAGGAGGAAACAGAAATAAAATAACATATATATAGAAAGTCCACAATACAAAAATTATATACCTTCTTATAATACAAAGCATATGATAAAAAGAAATGCATTAAATACTTAGAAGTAGGAGGAACCAAGAGGCACACATTCTGTCACCTGCAGTTAAGATTTATCTAAATTATTTCTTGTTAGTATATCATGTACATTATAAAATAGTCACCAAGAAAGGAATTTTCTGATAACTGGCTCAAATCCTGATTCATTCCCCTCTCGGTCTTTAACTAGCTGGAAATGCTCTTCTTGTCAGGCTTTATTTGCCTCGGTAGACAAGCAAAACACAGAGCAAAGCTGTTCAGTCAAGCAAAATGTTCGTTTTTGACAAGTTGAATGTCACACACTTGGTTCAAGGAAAATATACATACCTGAATTATACTAGAAGTCTTCTCACTCGAGTGAAGCTGTTTCAACAATATTCCAGTCCATAGAGACATGTGGCTTCAACTATTACAAACTGTTAAATTATGTGCATAATAAAAAAATGATAGGAAACATAAAGTAGTATGTTTATATCTCACAGAAATGACTCAAAACTATATTTCAAGAAAGTAAACACTGGAAACCAGCGGTTTTACTGACTCTGCCCCAATTTCATCTCTGTCCTAATTTTGTCTTTTATATGAACGCACAGATTTTTTTTTTTTAATTTTGGCTACTCTATTTCTGTGTTTTTAAATTATAGGCATAAAGATTAGCTGGAACTAGAGTTACATGAATTAACATTCAAATCGACATATTTAAGATTACTTCTGCTTCCTTCTAAGGGAAAAACGCAGTGTCTCATGAGGGTTATAACTTATCAGCAGACTTATCTTTCCATTCTATAACACTGAGTTACTGGGGAGTGTTTGTGGTCCCAGCGATTTTCTGGCATCCATATGACTGCATTCACGATACTGTGTTGGTAATGCTCATACTTAATCTCTTGATGTTGGCTTGCAGGAGTCTCAAATATAAAATGTGACAGCATTTGTTTTTCTTACCACATAAAAAATGACATCACAAACTGTTAAGAGGTTAAACCATATATTATGGCTTCATTTCAGAGTCACCGTTTGCGTCATATGACTGCCCAACAGGGACCGAATCTAACACACTTAACATTCCTGCGTCTAATAACATATATAAGCTCCTCTGGGTGAGGCCCATTGGGTGTGGTTTTATCACACAGAAAATCTTATATAATAATAGCCTTTTCACAAAATTGTCATTCTTTCTCCATGTTGAAGGATTTGTCCAAATAATACAGCAAAGGACAACAGAGATTATAAAGAAATCAAGAAGCTGCATTTAGAAACACACATTTTCATTCCATTCATCTTCTCTGGAGAATTCAGATACTGTTTACCTGAACTTGGCAACAATTTTTCTGTAAGTCCGCTAGTCTGTCAACAATGATATTCAGTTTCTCTTTTGTACCAGCCATTATGAAAATATGTAAAAGAAGTTAACTATGTGACCCTTGTTCTGTCAAAATTCATAATTAAAGTTTGCAAAATACATTTATGGACGAAATTTCCATCCCCCAAATATCTATTCTCCATTTTTTTCTTAAGCCCTTTGAAAGCATTATATCCCATCACAGGCATTTTTGTATCCTTAACTCCTACCACACAGCAGGCACTCAATAAAGAACTGCACTGAACACTTATTTTAATGCAAATCCCAGAGTGGGAACTGCAAGGACATACCCTGATTCTGCATTTATGACTAGCTTCCCAAAGCCCCTGTCAGTGTGTGTCAATGAGCAGAATCCTTATTTCTCTGAAGTCCTGACACAGCACGCTTTGAGACGCAACTTCCACTACCATACAGAAAATACCAGTGGTTAGTAAGTGTGGTGTTACTTGCTCAGTCGTGTCCAACTCTTTGCAACCCATGGTCTGTAACCTGCCAGGTTCGTCGGTCCAAGCAAGAATTCTCCAGGCAAGAATACTGGGTTACCATTCCCTTCTCCAGGGGATCTTCCTGACCCAGAGACAGAGCCTGGGTCTCCCGCACTGCAGGCAGATTCTTTGCTATCTGACACACCAGGGAAACCCCCAGTGGTTTAGTAGGTAGTTGTCAACTAAACCAATATTTGGTTATAGGAGTTTGCCCTATAAATAAAAGAATGCCTTTAAAAAAATTCAAGCCGTCTGTGTGTTTTGTGCTTCATTGCAACATCATCTAGCCCAGTATCTGTCCACGTTCTCTCTGCTTCTGTGCACACCGGGCATATGAGAAAGTTGGTAAATGAAATACAGTACTTATTTCAAACCCAGCATCTGAAGTTCCTTGATGGTGTCACAAGACCTCCAAAATAAGTCCCAGGTGCTGGGGGGGTTTTTGGCTTACAAGAGCACCTTAGTAAACACAACAAAAGCAAAGTAATGTCACTGATGTACTAAGCAACATTCCACTTTTCAGCTGTTGCCTACGACTTGGTATTAAGAGTTTCTGCTTATTATAATCACCTTTTGTTTCTAACTTGAAATCAGTGTCTAAACTAAAGGAAAATGGACCTCTTTCTTTTGAAGCAAATTATCCTCAGTTTAACTAGAGGCATGTATAGAAGGCAGTGTGTAAGTTATACCTCCGTTTGGTTCATTCTGAAAGAAATACCAATGTATATGTGGACACTGTGTATTCACTTGCTGCTGCTGCTGCTGCGTCACGTCAGTCGTGTCTGACTCTGTGCGACCCCATAGACGGCAGCCCAACAGGCTTCTCTGTCCCTGGGATTCTCCAGGCAAGAATACAGGAGTGGGTTGCCATTTCCTTCTCCAATGCATGAAAGTGAAAAGTGAAAGTGAAGTGTCTCAGTCGTGTCCGACTCTTAGCGACCCCATGGACTGTAGCCTACCAGGCTCCTCCATGGGGTTCTCCAGGCAAGAGTACTGGAGTGGGGTGCCATTGCCTTCTCCGGTGTATTCATTTAGTCGTGTTTAACTCTTTGTGACCCCATAATTACTGACAGACACATTTCTACCTGTTCTAACTGCTCCAACAGTTTTACCTGTTGCTCTTCGTACTCTAAGATTCAACTAACAAGGATCTCAGTATCCACTGGGAAGAATGTGAACATAAAATTTAAAGTATGGCTCATAGTTTTTTCTGAACTGAATACACTGGCAAAAGAAAGGCATTGGCAGGAAAATGAAATTCAGCCAAATCAAAGAGATTTTTGGCAATGATAAAATGAACATGTTTTAGAAGATACTGATCTTTGCTTATAAGATTAAATGAGCTAAAGCTTGTGAAAGTGCTTTGTAAATTTTGAAGCACTATTAAAAACACTTTAAATCATTATTTAGTGGTACACTGCTATGTTCCAGAATTTAAGCCAGCTTGTAAAGATACATGTTTAAAAAATATGTCAAGATATCTAATTAAAGGTAGGTGAGAACATTCACATTCTCAGGGGATAAGGGTCAGGGTGGGATTATTGGCATAGTTCAGGTTCTACTCTGTTTTTCAACACTGTTTGAGAACTGTTACTTAGAGCATGAATTAACTTCATAATTAAATAACATAATAAAGATATTTCCACTTGGAAAAAAAAATAGATGAGAAAGAAAAACAAGGATATGGCCTTAAAATGGAACCAAGGATGAAGTTAATACAAATGCACATTCCGTAAAGAGCTATAGCCACAGTTTTGGCTCTCAACTTGCAGGCAGTCATGAAACCTGATAAATTACAGTGCCCATATGGGGAAAAAAGGAAAGAAATCAAACTAGCTACATAGACAAAGTAGTACAGGCCTTGACAAAATTCAGGAAAGATTCAGCGTTCTTTTTTATCCTGCCTCATCTAATTTTATCACATATGCCCTTGGGTTTTTCAGCACAGAGTTCTTAGTAGAACATGATACACTAATATACTCGATAGAGGAAATTATTGTTGGGATTCATAGTGTCTACTTTCTGTAGCGAAATTTCTTGACCATGTTTTTTCCTCTTTAAATTGCATATTTAAACTTTTCAAAGACAAGACGTAAAGATGGGACACAGGAAGAAATTTAGAACGAAGTTTAGAGAAGGTAAGGTAAGTAAGAAATGCAAGTTGTTACCTTGATCCACAGCAGGTAATGGAGAGAAGGTATAGGCCTCTTCCCAGGCCTCATCTGGGCTTTCCATGGCATTCAGCTTCAGAGGTATACCTGGGAATCCCACAGCTGTCATGAATCAGGATCAAGGGATGCGTAATAGTAACTGTTGTAACAGAGAAATCCTCACATCTCAATGGTACAACACTATAGCTGTTAAAGATGAATAGGTTAAAATTGGCCAATTGAATGGTGGCTGGAATATATGAAAAAGCCCTTCAGAAAATCAAGGGAATGTTGAAAAAAAAATACATATTGTCATAAAAAGCAAGGAATACTGATTCCATTTGGAGCTGAAAGTCAGAAGTGGCCCAAAATTGACAATGACCTA
This sequence comes from Bos indicus, assembly GCF_029378745.1. Lineage (NCBI taxonomy): Eukaryota > Metazoa > Chordata > Mammalia > Artiodactyla > Bovidae > Bos > Bos indicus. The sequence goes on from NC_091767.1 coordinate 26,403,012, forward strand.
AGAAGAGTCTCCAAGAAACTTTAACTGACCTTCCTTCTCCCAGGACTAGGTGAGGCGTCTAGCCAGGTGTGTCCACTCAACTCACTCTCCTCCTCCTACGCCGCCCCTATCTTGTGCGGATCCCACACATTATCATAATGGTTGTTTACTTCTCTGACCCCTAACTAGGCTGTTAGCCTCCAAGAGAGCAAGAATTGCATCTTCTCACCTTGCATCCCCAGCCAGTGCTCAGAAGGGTACCTGGCATGTAGTAGTGCCTGTTTGGAGTCACTGAAGAAAGGGATGGAGGCAAGGAGAAGTGGAGGGAGAAGCACACGAACTCAGAAAGTTGCTACACTTTAGAAGATAAAGTCGAGCTGCAATCCTTTAGTTGTATAAGAAACTAAATGAATTAGAAAGTAAATCACAGAAATGTGATGAATCTAAATTTTTAAGCGCCTTTATGCTGGGGAGAAGGGGGGTGGAGACAGACTAGATTTCATTTTTGCTTTTGAGCCTTTCTCTTCTGTGCTATTAGGTGAAAATAACATTAACATCTAGGGAAGGAACACATTAGAAGTAAATTGCCAATCTTAATTTATTTAACTATAATATATAAAAACTTTACTTTGGGAGTAAGTGCTATTTGTACTTGATTCCATCCTTTCAAAAGCATTAAAAAAAAAAAAGAAAAGAAATTTGTGAGCAAATATACAGAGCAAACAGCACCTTCTGAAATTCCTGTGCCTTGGATACTATTCCTTAGAGTACCTGAATGTATTCATCCAGGTACATGCGCAAATTATGGTGTTGGCTATGCAAACAAGGGCACTTTACTTTAGTCATTGATGGAGCCATGTTTGGAATCTTTTCAAAGTCTGCAACAGTCTTATCAGAGATTATAAAGCTCCTTACTAGCAAGCCATCTTAAGTGAATTCTAGACTTATTTGAGAAAATGAGGCTTATAGGAATACTTACAAAAGAGTAAAAGTTGTGAATTATTTCAGGAATTTGTTCATTTATGTAACATTGACACTTTCCTAAATATGTCCACATATATTTTAACAGGAGTTCATTTTCTTCTTGAACTCAGTTCTTAAGACCTAAAACAAAATTAATACACAAACTAAACAAAACCTCCAAAGAAATTCCTGTTAGTTATAACCCACTCCATATTAACATCGCATATATTCAAAACTCCAGCCCTTATTGACCTTGATAAAGATAATGTTTATATTGTCTTAATAATACATTTAGGATGCAGTTTTATTTAGCGTGGACTAGTATACGAGTTTCACAAAAATGTAAGTACGTGATCCTAAAGTACTATTGTCTATTTGGCAACTGTATGTTTATATTTCTGTAAGTGATTTTTCATATCGACTGTATCCCTTTAATTTCATTAGCGGTCATATAGTTCTTGCTGTTATTTTTCTAATTTTGTAACAAACAAACTCACATTCTCAATTTACTTTGTGTTCTTTGTGTTCACAAAGTTCTTTACTTTGTGTTCACTTTTGTGAAATCCTTAGTTAAGTCACATTTCAATAAACTGATTTTTCCCCTCTGTGATACTGTGTGCCCTTGAAACCTTAACATCCAAAGAACTCTAATGATCTCTATAGCGAATTGAGTAGCCAGTTGAACTGATGATCGACATTTGCTTCTCTTCTTTGTTCAAGTGAAGAACTCTGTCAGAGTGTGGAGATTTGGAAACATGTTGGAAGCAATAGCTAAAATGAGAGATATGAATTATTAGAAGATACCAGATGACAGATGAAACTGTTACCCAGTTTCATCATAGTCAAGAATAATTGAAAGTTCACAGTGGATGGAAGCAACCTAATGTCCTTAGATGAATGAATAAAGATGATTTTATATATGAAACAAATAACCATCAAGGACCTACTGTATAGCACAGGGAACTATACTCAATATTTTACAGTAACCTATGAGAAAAGTATCTGAAAAAGAATTCTGCTACTGCTACTGCTAAGTCACTTCAGTCGTGTCCGACTCTGTGCGACCCCATAGACGGCAGCCCACCAGGCTTCCCCGTCCCTGGGATTCTCCAGGCAAGAACACTGGAGTGGGTTGCCATTTCCTTCTCCAGTGCATGAAAGTGAAAAGTGAAAGTGAAGTCACTCAGTTGTGTCCTACTCTTAGCGACCCCATGGACTATAGCCTACCAGACTCCTCCGTCCATGGGATTTTCCAGGCAAGAGTACTGGAGTGGGTTGCCATTGCCTTCTCTGAAAAAGAATATATATAGTCAATCCTAAAGTAAATCAACCCTGAATATTCATTGGAAGAACTGTTACTGAAGCTGAAGCTCTAATACTTTGGCCACGTGATGCAAAGAGCTGACTCACTGGAAAAGACCTTGATGTCGGGAAAGACTGAAGGCAAAAGGAGAAGGGGGCATGAATGGATGAGATGGTTAGATAGCATCACCTACTCAATGGGCATGAATCTGAGCAAAGTCTGGAAAATAATGGAGGACAGAGGAGCCTGGTATGATATAGTACATGAGGTCGAAAGGGTGGCACAGGACTAAGCAACTGAAGACTGAATAACAACAACATATGCATAACAGAATCATTTTGCTATACAACTAAAACTAACACAATATTGTAAGTCAACTGTACTTCAATTTTTAAAAAAATAGATGGCAAAAAAAGTTCACAGTAGAAATTTAAAGATATATTTCAGATTGAGTGAAGTCTTAGTGCTCCTCAAGGTGTGTGGTTTATGGACTTTCTGCTTGTTAAAAGTTCATATTTCCAGGTCCTACTTTAATACCTACAAGTCCCAATCTTTGTGTTTTATAGCAATGTCTCATAATCTCCCTTCTCTGTTTTAATATTTTTGAAACAAAGGGTATGCATGATTTGGATAAAAATGGATTATCTAATCAACATAGATAATAGATTTTTTGATATCCCCTCAAATATTCCAATCTAATGAGTTCTCCCAAATGAGACCAGAAGGGTTCACTGTTTGGGATTCCACTAAAGGTTGAGGTCTTCCCTAATGTCATCTGCATTCCCCTAGGCTATCAGAAAGGAATCTGAAATGGGCTTTCCAGGAAGAGGGTGTGGAATCTGAAATTTTGTTTCCTTCCAAGATCAGGGTGGCTGCCCGGAGGAAATCCCTCACTTTCTGGGATTACATTCCAGTTTCTAAATGTTTGGAAAACATCAGAGTTGACTAGCAAGATGGAGAGCTAGAGAGAAAATGAAGAGGATGTGAACCATGAAGGATTCAGCGAGTTGATTTGGGCGCAGTGCCTGGCCTGAAAGGCAAATGTTTTATTACTTGGCAAGATTCCCACTACATGTCACTCCTTATAGCCTGCATTTCCTAGTTCTTTCATACATCGATTTTGTTAGGCCTTACATTCCTTTCTTCTATTGAAAGACTAAAGACAGTCTTTATAGGTACTAAAGGAGTTCTCTCCCTGTATCTAGGAATGAATGAAAAATACTAGGGTCCATTAAGAATTCCCCTGTATGAATTTACTGTTGTTGGTTCCTGCTGATTTCTAAGTTGGAAATGTTAGAAATCCCTTCTACCAGCTTAACACCTGCCCAGATGATTTTCACCCCCCCCCCCCATTTTCGTTATGCCTATGAAACAGAGCAAACACTGACAGCTTCAGTGGCCAGGAAAGTAATTTAAATAAGTAAGGAAGTCAAATTTAGATTGTAGGAAGTGGTAAAAACTATGGCAAAATGGAGAACTGATGTCCAGCCTGAAGGAATTTTTAAAAATTGTACAAGCCAAATAAAACAATGGTTTTTAAATATTGCTGGCATAGGTCCCTGAAAAAGCTTTTCTAAACTTCCCTCTAAAATACCTGTGGTGATTCAGAAGGAAGGGAAAAGAAAGATGAAAACCAACAACTATAGTGATAAACAGTACTATTAGTTATTGCCAGAATTTGAAAAGAATTTCCACTTAAGAGGAAAGTGATGGAGCTGGATAGAAGAATGATCATGCCTATTTAGGAGTCCACAAGAGAATCCTTTTTCTGTTTTTCAGCCAATTCAAACACAAAACTGAGGAACCATCCTTATTTCAAGTGATTATTATTTTTTGTGGGAGGGAGAATGGTTCCCCTTAAGCTGAACCAAAGACTACAACTCCCAGAAAGCTCATGGGCAAGAAACACAAAGTAGGTGCATTGTGAAAGGCTTTACCACACCAGGAAGAAGTCCTAGAAATCCACCATAGACACTCCATGTAGTGCCTGTGGTGGAGAAAGTGATGGCAGGGGTGGGGGAAAATTCCATTTTACTCCTAGAGAGACTGTAAAGAGGTCAGGAGCAGAAGGTTTCAAATTGCCTCGTATTCTAATCTACGAATGTACTATAATTATTTAACCCATTTCCCATTCTAGCAGAGTTGCTTACAATTTGTTCTTTAGATGTCCCACTCTTTGCGACCCCATGGACTGCAGCACACCAGGTTTCCCTGTCTGTCACCATTTCCCTGAGTTTGCTCAAACTCATGTCCATTGAATCGGTGATACCAACCAACCATCTCATCCTCGGTCATCCCCTTCTCTTCCTGCCTTTAATCTCTCCCAGAATCAGGGTCTTTTCCAAAGAGTCGGCTCTTCGCATCAGGTGGCCAAAGTATTGGAACTTCAGCTTCAGCAATACTTTGATACTTTCCTATAAAAAACAAGCCTAAATCTTTTTTTCTGAATCCTTACCTTTAATATTATAAATTTTCTTCAAGGTAATCATCTACTATATTTATATAGACACAGCTCTCTCACTAATTTCATTTCATTATTAAATCATTGTTTAGTTTCCCTTTTCAAAAGTGTGAGTTCCTCTACAGATGGATGAAAGACATAGATTACATGCGTGGATAATCAGGGTGTAAAACATGCCTCATATGCATAGATACCCAATGAATATTCATTGAATGAATGAATGAATGAATGAGAGGTATGGGTGGAGAAGGAGAGTTAGTGGAGTGTCCTGATGGCCAAGTTTTTTAGTTAAGATGTGGAATTTTGCAATAAAGCATCATCAAAATGTCTTGAGCTCAGAAGTGATTTAAGAGGAATTATTGGAGAAGCTTTGAGTAAGTTGTGTGTGCTGAATTCAGTGGAATTGGTCACCAGGTGTGATGATGAGGGCCTGGGTAATCACAGTGCAGAGAGTGGCACTTTAACAATATAAATTTTCTAAATTGCCTAACTGTGCAAATTTTAATCATAAAAATAACATTTTACATAATTAAAAAGCAAATTCCATAAAGACTTTCAAGGTCCTCTTCTGTAAAAAAAAATAGAAAAAAAAAATTCCTTCTCATAAAAGAGGCCAACATAAGCCCAGGTGCCTGTTCTTTATTCCAGTAAATAAAGATACTTTCCTTTTTCTTTTTTTCTGCTGTTGAACTCCTATTGAAAGCTTAGTTGAGAAAAGTAGGTCCTAAAGAATCATCTACAATGATTTTTTAAATTGAGGTAAAACTGATGTACCATATTACATGTTTCAGGTATACAACATGGTGATTCACAATTTTTTAAGGTTGGGCGCATTTATAGTTATATACATTTTGGCTATATTACTTGTACTGTCCTGAATAGCCTTGCAGCTTACTTATTCTATACCTAATAGTTTGTACTTTAGTCCTCTACCCCTATCTTGCCCTTCCCCTTTTTCCTCTCTCCACTGGTAACCTCTAGTTTGTACTTTAAAAGATATTTTCCTTCAACTGTGAATTTCAATGGCTTGTGCCACTGTGGATCTAGCAATATTCAAGGAGCCCATGAATCTGAATTCTGCTTCCATTTTCCTACCTGGATCTCTTTGGTGACATTTCGAAAGTCCTTGGCTCTCCTCTTGCATCAGTGCCTATATTTATCAAATAGTGATCACAGCTTCCACCCACAGGAGGGGTATGAAGGTGAATGAGAAAACTGCACTGAGTTCTGAAGCATTTTAATCCAGTGATTCCATGGAACACCATGGGTTATTGGTGCTGTATCTCATATCTGAACATATTTTGTTGTTATTATAAACTTGCAGAGTAAACTGTAACCTAATTTGGGCAGATTTTGTTACAAAAAGCAAGAAAGAGCAACGAATAGCTCTTTTTTCTTCCGTGAAATGTGTAGGGTGGGAAGGTGATGAGGGGAAAATCACTGATAATCTTCTATTGATCTATTTATTAACATTTCATCCCAGCCTGTTAGCTGTATCACTTTCACCTCCCTGGAGCAACTGCTATTTTATGAGATTAGTGCAATTTAGAAAGTTCTCAGACACCCCTAGTCCTTTAACCACTCTGTTGACTGAAGCTTTGACTATTTGAAACAAGTGTATTTCCGGTCAATGTAAATTTTTTTTTCTTAATCTTAAAAATATCAGCCAGTCTCTGTGTCTAAATAAAATTAAAGATTTGTTTCTTTTTCTCTATCTCTTTTTTTTTTTTTTTTAGGCCATGGGCATAACACTGACATTCAATAAAAAGAAATAATTCTTTTATAACATTCACTCAACTGGAACTAAACCCACCTTCATGAGAAACAGACCATAATTTCTATCCATGTGCACCACGGAAGAAGCCAGAATCCAGTCAGAGTGAAGACATGCAATGTAACAGTCATACAGCTAGGATATTATAAAAGGGATAAAATCATACTTATTCAGTAATTCCATCAGGATTAGCATTAACAGTAATCTGGGCAGGAGTTTTTAATACCCAAATAGTTGGCTCTCTGAAGTTGTCAAAAGAGAGAGAGAGCTTTGTATTACAGGCAGATTTACAACCATCTCCTGGGCATTAGGACCAAAATTCCTGCTAAAATATTTATGTGTCATTTTATCAGATCAGATTTTAAATTCACAGCATACTTCCATACTTGACTAGGGTTCAAAAAAAGGCTGTTTTTAGTAAACAGTAAATATTTTCATATCTATGTTAAAGCTTAAAAACAATTTTACATTGAATTTTATTTTGTTTGGAAGATAATTTGGAAGGCATTTGAATTTGACTTGCGTGATTAAGCCATACTAAATTACAGTAAACATTTCTTTTATAAATTCAAAGATATTTATGTTGTTTACAAAGCCTCAAGTTGACAAGATGACCTGCTGGGAGAAAAGAAATGAGTGCATTATTTGAGAGATATGAGCATTTTGAATCAGCAGAAACCTAAAATGTCAGTTGGAAAAGAGCGCCCACATTGTCTTGACTTTCTTCACAATCAATATGCCACTTTCTTACATTGCGGGGAAGCTAACTTATTATTAGCCTGGTGGAGAATATTGACCAATGTCTTTAACATAAGTTTCATTTTGAAAAGAAAGAAAGGGGATGAATACGCCTTTACATGTGAAATGATAATTGTAAACCTGGAAATCTGGCCTTAAAAACTGATACATCTTGGATCACTTAAGCTCTTTTTATACTGGGAAGAACTTTCCAACATCTTAAACTTCATTGTAATGGCATCTATTTGTTGTGCTGAAACTTTGAACTTCTGATCCCTCTAGATATCTAAAATATGAGATGAGCTCTAAACAACCCTATTTTCCATGTCACATATATTTTGGATATTTTCTAGCTCTGTTTGCCATTGATTATTAAAGAGGTTTATATTTGACCTAGGACATGGTCTCATTACAGCCCCATTTTCATGTCTTCCTTGATCAGGGCTAGAATATAGATTTCAGCGTTTGGATAACCAAAATCACTTATTGCCTGCCAAAAAAGAAAAAAAAAAAAAGAGGGAGAAGAAGAGAACATCATAAGAATAATGTTGTGTTTTAGAGTTCAAGCCCCATAACCTTACATCAGCAAAAATGGCACTGATAATATCATTAGGATTTTTTAAACTTCTCTAAATACCATAAAATTTGATAGCACAAATATTTCTTAATACAAAAATGCATGTTTTCTCAATTCCTGTTCTTAACAGGTGTCATGATGAGGATTTTCTTAGAAAAGACAAGTTTCAATTCTGCTTTGAATGTAAACTTCTCAAATATTTCTCTATATTCTTAATTCAATAAAGGTGATTTAAATGCCAGACACTGTTACAAGGCCTAAGGATTGAGTGATAAGTCAAAATCCTTGCCCTAGTAGAACTTATTATACTCTAAGAGTGGAGACAGGTGATAAATAAGTAAGCTAACAAATAGAGACCATGGCCTGTGTACCCACAGCAGGAGTGTCAAGTGAGATAAAGACAAACAGGCAGTGTGGGAGGTGGAGGGCTCAGCTCTTTAGGATGGACAATCAGGCAATGCTGCTGAAAGAGGTAATATTTGGTCAGAAACCCTCATGAAGCAAGGGAAGGAGTCACGCAAGACATGGGGCAGAATGTTCCAGGGAAAGGGAAAACCAATTCTACAGGTTGTAGAATACAACCTCACTTGGCATCATGAAGGAAAAGCAGAAAGGCCAATGCAGCTGGAGCACAATGAGGGAACTAATGCCAGGAAGTGAGATCCGAGAAGTAGCCAGGGACCAAATCCTGCAGGGCCTTGAGGTCATAACAAGGAGTCTGGATTTTATTTTGAGCATCGTGAAAAGTCATTGGTGTATCCTGCACAGAGTAACATGGCCTGATGTACATTCAGTCCTCTCTATAACTGCAGTGATGGAGTTACTGCATGAATGGGGAAAGGAGTCAGATGCTGTTGCAGGGATCCAGGCAGGAGGTGGAGGTGACTTGGGATGAGATGACTGTAAGGGAGGTAAAGAGAAGCTATCAGATGCAGGGTTCATTTTGATGAGTGATACTATTGTTGTTCAGTCGCTTAGTCATGCCCCACACGTATGGGAATTCTTTTATAACCTGGATTCTAGTCCTTTGCTTGTTATATATGTTGAAAATATCTTCTAATACATAGCTTATCTTTTAACTGTTTCTCACTTTCTTTGTTCCAATATTTTAAAATTTTATGAAACTATTTTTTCCCTTATTAAATATGTGTAGGTCCTGTTTCTGAACAAATTCCTGACCTGGAGATGATGTTGTTGTTCAGCCACCCAGTCATGTCCGACTCTTTGTGACCCCCGTGGACCACAGCACACCAGGCCTCCTCATCCCTCACCATCTCCCCAAGTTTGCCCAGGTTCACGTCCTTTGCATCGGTGATGCCATCCAGCTATCTCATCCTCTGATGTCCCATTCTCCTTCTGCCCTCAATCTTTCCCAGCATGAGGGACTTTTCCAATGAGTCAGCTGTTTGCATCAGGTGACCAAAATACTGGAGCTTCCGCTTCAGCATTAGTCCTTCCAATGAGTATTCAGGGTGGGTTTCCCTTAAGATTGCTTGGTTTGATCTCCTTGCTGTCCAAGGGACTCTCAAGAGTGTTTTTCAGCACCACAGTTTAAAAGCATTGATTCTTCAGCACTCAGCCTTCTTTATGGTCCAACTCTCACATCCATACATGACATGCTAATGAATTGTAGGTGGGTTCTGAGGGAAGGAGTGGCTTCAAGGCTCCTGCTAGTTTTTAGGCCTGAGCAGCTTATGGCAAAGAGGAAAAAGTGTAGGAGGGTGGAAAGAAATCCAGAGCTCCTTTTGGACATGTAAAGTGTGAGATTCTTCCTCCACGCTGATGTAGAGAAGTAAACTTGGCAGTTGGTATATGCATTTCCTGTTGAGCGTAACAGAGTACCACATATTTAGCAGCTTAGAACATCCACTTATTATCTCTCAGTTTCTGTACATCAGAATTCTGGGGCCGACTGAGCTGGGTCACTTGTTCGGGGGCTCACCAGGATGAAGTCAAGGTGGCGGCCAGGGCTGTGATTCTCATCTGACACTCGGGAGCCTCTTCCAAGCTCACTGGTTGTTGGCTGAATCCATTTCCTTGCAGCTGTAGGACCGAGGCCTGGTTTTCTCGCTGGCTCTCAGCCCTCCGCGGCTGCTCTCAGTCCTCACTGCATGGCTCCTGTGGGCGGTCCGCACGGTCACTGGCTGCTTTCTTCCAGACCAGTGAGAGCGTACCTCTCTGATGCTTCACCTTCCTTAAAAAGCTCTCCTGATTAGGTCAGGCCCACTTAAGATGATCTACCATCTGATGATCTCAAAGTCAACTGATTAGTACCCCAACAGGAGTGATATCACACTATACTCACAGGAGGAGACACCAGGGGACTGGAATTCTAGGGCCACCTTAGAATCCTGCCTCCACAGTTGGATTATGAGGTTATATGAGCCTGGAGCTCAGACATTGTTCAGGGCTATTACAGTCATGGGATTAGATAAAATCACCTCAAGATTGTAAATGACAAAAAATGATATTAATATAAAATAATTATATTTAATGTTTGTCAAATGTATTCTATATGCCAGGCACCATCTAAAGAGTCTTACACATTCAACTCTTGCCACAATACTTTGAACTACCTACAACCAGCATTTCACAAATAAGGCTAGTGAAGTCCAGAGAAGTGAATTCACTTGCCTAGACTTATGCTTCTTCTATTTTAGGTCAGAAGTCAGAATCTGAACCCAGGTAATCTGGTTCAAGAATCTGTGCTTTAATCACTATTCAGTATGGCATCTTCCATCAGAAGAGATGGGTAGAAGGACTGAGACGTGAAGTACCAATCTTTACATCCAGAAATAAGAGGAATTAGTAAAAGAAAAAGGGATGGAGCACAGCTTCAGGTAAAATAGAAAATCAGGAGCATATGGTTTCCTCAGAACCAAATGTAGACAGCATTACAAGGAAAAGAATGATCAGTTGGGCCAAATATTAATATTTGGAGAAAAAAGTCTCCCACATTCTCTGAATTTATGGTTGCCAGTGGTGGGAGGAGGGGGGATAGTTAGGGAATCTGGGATGGGCACGCACACCCTGCTATATTTAAAACAGATTACCAATAAGGACGTACTCACTTTATAGCACAGGGAACTCTGCTCAACGTTTTGTGGTAGCCTAGATGGGAAGGGAGTTTGGGGGAGAATGGATACATGTATATGTATATACATGTATGAGTTCCCTTGCTGAGTCCCTTCTCTGTTCACCTAAAACTATCATATAGTTAATCAGCTATACCCCAATACAAAATAAAAAGTTTAAAAGAAAAAAAATCTCCCATGTTCTCATTCATAAAAGTGTACCAAAGTGATTTCATCATTAATGCATTCACTCAGTAAATACCTATTGTTTGCTGTGTGCCTAGGAGCAGAGCAGCAACCAAGATAGGCAAGTGCTCTCCTCATGGAGTTTACATGGTAAAGGGGCAAAGGAAATGGCCAATAAGTATGTAAATAAATGCTTAAATAAGCTCAGTTCATAGTGCTAGGACAAAAATAAAACTGAGCTCAGCGTTAGAGGCAAGTAGGATTGAACACATAAACATTTGCTTTACTTTGTCTATGAGGCTTCTAGGGCTGTCACAACAAAATCACACACTAGGTGACTTCAACAACAGACATTTGTTTTCTCACAGTTCCGGAGACTAGAAGTCCATGATCAAGGTGCCATCGGGGTTGGTTTCTGGTGAGACTCCTCTTACTTGTGGATAACTATCTTCTTGCTCTGTCTTCACTGGGTTTCTCCTCTGTGTGTGCGTGAGGAAAGAAAGACGGCACTGGTGTTTGTTCCTATTCTAGTAAGGACACCAATCTATCAGATTAGGGCTCCATAAAACCTCATTTAATCTAATCCCCCACCAAAGGCCCCATCTCCAAATATCAAATTGGGGGTTGGGGCTTCAACATGTGAATCTGGAGAAGGGGGTACATGATTCAGCCCATAAAATTCTTCAACCCCCTAAAAGAACTTCTTGACACAGGTAAGAAAAGAAAAAAGCGAGCCTTTACATAGAAACATTAGAGAAAAGCAGCAAAAAACTGGAGTCCCATATTGAAGAATATGAGTGGTTAAAACAATGGCACCCCACTCAGTGCTCTTGCCTGGAAAATCCCATGGACGGAGGAGCCTGGTAGGCTGCAGTCCATGGGGTCACGAAGAGTCAGACACGACTGAAGCAACTTAGCAGCAGCAGCAAAACAACTGAGCTCCTAAAGATATAAAAATATTACTAATTGGTACTCATTGGAGAGTTGTGAAATGTTTCAATTAGTGACATTAAAAGAGAAAGTTACTGAGTTTTATTTTTGTAGAAGAACAGAAAGCATCTATATTCATTTATATATACTCTCTCATAAGTTAGACATATTTGTTTTCTATCCCAGAGTGGGTAATTCCTATATTTGAAAATCATAGGGCTTCCCATATACATATATTCTTCTAGACAGTTAATCCTTTCCCTTGGCCTTTAGGTAGCCAACTGTAAGTCACATGAGCCTAAGACTCAGCCATTAGCAGCGTTGAGAGCCCAAGACCAACAGTCTAAAAGCTGGTGAGACACACATGAGGTTAGCTGGTGAAAGGCTGAGCTGGACCAACCTGATTCTTTATGCAAGAATTGGAAATAAGCCATGGGAACTGGAGTTGAAAGAAAGGGACAAGGGACTAGGAAGCAGAGTCGAGGAAGACAGGTGGTCTACCAAGCTGTTTTAAAGAAAACAAAGCATGCTGAATCTGAATTAGAGAAATTGCATTGAGAGGGTGAGGAGGTCAAGTCAGATGTAAGAAGAAAATGAAGCAGTTTGGTAATAAATAGACGTGCAAGTCACAAGGAAAGTAGTCAGTTTTCCAGATGTCTTGATGTAACTCGGGCATGTGTGTGCTGTGCTAAGGTTGCTTCAGTCACGTCTGCCTCTTTGCGACCCTGTGCACTGTAGCCTGCCGGCTTTTCTGTCCATTGGATTCTCCAGGCAGGAATACTGGAATGGCTTGCCGTGCTCTCCTCCAGGGGATCTTCCTGACCCAGAGATTGAACCCATGTCTCTTACATCTCCTGCACTGGCAGGCAGGTTCTTTACCACCAGCGCCACATAGGAAGCCTGTTTACTCAGAGACAAGGAGTTTGGAAGGGAGGAGGAACAGTCTGGGGCAGGGTAAATAGGGGGAAGCCTGACTAAGTGATTCGCTAATAACTGTCCTGTGGGCATAGTCCACTGATGGAGGTGAAGCATCCAGTCTGATCAAGAAAGAGAAGGTACATCACCTCTCACATTATTGGCCTCTCCCATGTCTCTGTATACATAAAAAAATGTCAGGCGGACACATACAAACCCCCGAAATCTGACGGTGATTTCTTACTCTAGCATTAAATGATAAGACTGAACCCGTGCAGAGTTGGAAAGTGGGAATAAGTCATGTCTGGTGCTCCCATCCTTTCTACATTCTAGTTGCAGCTTTAAGGGTGCTGCACGTGGCCACTCCGTAAGCAGGAGAGAGAGGGTTTCCCTTGGACTACCTATCTCTCTCATAATCTTCCATGTTATGAGTCCTGCTTACCCTCTGAGCTCCACTTCCATTGCTAGAACTGGAATGCTTTTATTCCTGCAGATGGAGAGAGGAGGACAACCATTAAGGTGCTCTGGTTTCAGAATGAGATATCTAATGAAAAAGAAGACATTCCTCCATGGAAATTAATTTCCTTCCTAAGTAGCCTTTCTACATTATTGTACCAAAATGCTTCCCTTTTTTCTCCACCTTAAACTGAGTAACATAGAGCCCTCTTAAGGCTGTGGACACCTGACTCAGATTCTAATGGTTTCACAGATTCATTTCAGTAAAAGCCTTTTATATTAAAGCTAATGATGAACATCTTTGTCCTTTGCAATTCAAAGAGCCCAACTAAACCACAATGTTCAAAATTTTTCCAATGAATGAATTTAAATATTATGAATAACATTGGTGAGTGAATGAATGTAATTAATGGTTTTCAGAAGAATTTTCCAAGTATACTAGCATTCCTTGGTGATATCATATTTATTGATAATTTCCTGGTAAAGACTTTCTTTATAACTAACCAAAAAGTCAATTGCCATATTATCATTCATTTTGACTGTGGTATAGTATGAACTATTGATGGTTTATTATGTTTTCAAACACCAGTCTACTTCTGCTGACACATTCACTAGATGTTAAAAGCTTACCTGGACAACTGGATAACCACATAAAAAAGAATGAAGTTAGACCGCTGCTGCTGCTGCTGCTGCTGCTGCTAAGGCACCTCAGTCGTGTCCAACTCTGTGCGACCCCATAGATGGAAGCCCACCAGGCTCCCCTGTCCCTGGGGTTCTCAAGGCAAAAACACTGGAATGGGTTGCCATTTCCTTCTCCAACACATAAAAGTGAAAAGTGAAAGTGAAGTCGCTTAGTCGTGTCTGACTCTGTGCGACCCCATGGACTGCAGCCTACCAGGCTCCTCCTTCCATGGGATTTTCCAGGCAAGAGTACTGGAGTGGGGTGCCATTGCCTTCTCCAGACCCCTACCTCACACCAAATATAAAAATCAACTCAAAATGAATTAAAGACCTAAATCTAAGAGATAAAACTACTAGGGTGTTAAAACAAAATGTAGGTCTAAACCTTTGTGATGTTGATTTAGTGAATAATTTCTTAGATATGACAACTAAAGCATAATCAACCAAAGGAAAAACTAGATACACTGGACTTTGTCAGTGAAAATCTTTTGTGCTTCAAAGGATGCCATCAAGAAAGTGAAATGGAAACCCAAAAATTAGGAGAAAATATTTTAAAGTCATACATTTGATAAGGAATTTGTATCCAGAATATATAAATAACTGTTATAGCTAAACAATAAAAGAACAAATAATCCACTTATTTTTAATGGGCAAGAGACATGAATAGATATTTCTCCAAGGAAAATAATCAAATGGTCAATAAGTACATGGGACGATGCACAGCATCATTAGCCACCAGGGAAATGCAAGTCAAAACCACACTGTGATACCACTTCACACACATTAGAATGGCTAAAAGAAAAAGACATATAGCAAGTGCTGGTAAAGATGTGGGAAAATGTGAACCTTAATGAATTCTGGGATTATAAAATGGTGCAGCTTCTTTAGAAAGCAGTTTAGCAGTTCCTCAAAAAGTTAAAAATAGAGTTACAATTTGACCCAGTAACTTCACTCCTTGCTATACACCCAAGAGAACTGAAAACATATGTCCACAGAAACATTTGCACATGAGTGTTTATAGAAGCATTATTCTTAGTGGTCACAGAGTAGAAACCAATGAAATGTCCATGAACTGATGAGCGGAAACACGTGGTGGTATGCATATTCAATGGTATATTATTCAGCCATAAAAAGGAATGAAGTATTGATTCATGGCCCTAAATGGATAAACCTTGAAAACACTATACTAACTGAAAAGAACTGGACCCAAAAGAAAACATATCGTAGAATTCTAATTATATGAAATATCCAGAATCGACACATCCATGGGGGCAAAAAGTAAACTATTAGTTGCTAGCATCTGGGGAAAGTAAGGTATGGAAAGTGAATGCTAATGGGCAGCAGTTTGTGTTTTGTTTTGGTTTTTTTTTTGCAATAATGAATATGTTCTAAAGTTGAAAGAGTGGTGATGGTTGTACAACACTGCATGCTTAGTCACTTCAGTCAGGTACCACTCTTTGCAACCCCATGGACTGTAGCCTGCCAGGCTCCATGGGATTTCCCAGGCAAGAAATCTGCAATGGGTTGCCATTTCCTTCTCCAAGATTTCTTCCCAACCCTCATCACTTAGGTGTGCTGCATTGGCAGGCAGATTCTTTACCACTAGAGCTACCTGAGAAGCCCTGCGTAACATTGTGAATATACTAAAAATCACATTTTAAAAATGTAAACCTTATGATATGTGACATATCTCAATAAAGCTGTTTCTTAAGTATACTGAGACATAGTAATGGGTTGACATGATTACTTGTCCATATTTTAAACATTATACTGACCTTTCATTACTCATTTAAGTATTCAATAATCACTAATTAGCTTTTGCTTTTTGCTAAGTCACTTCAGTCATGTCCGACTCTGTGCGACCTCATAGACAGCAGCCCACCAGGCTCCCCCGTCCCTGGAATTTTCCAGGCAAGAAAACTGGAGTGAGTTGCCATTTCCTTCTCCAATGCATGAAAGTGAAAAATGAAAGTGAAGTCTCTCAGTCGTGTCTGACTCTTCTCGACCCCATGGACTGCAGCCCACCAGGCTCCTCCGTCCATGGTATTTTCCAGGCAAGAGTGCTGGAGTGTGGTGCCATTGCCTTCTCCGATTTACAGGCAATCTCCTAGGTATGAAGAATAGAGTATTAAACGTAATCCTATGCCCTTAAGGAACAAATAGACCAGTGGGTCTAATAGAAACATTATCATATAGTTACGGCAGCATATAATCAGTTCCATAAACCATAATAATGACATGTACAGAGTACTGGCTAAGATTCTGACCTGTAACAAAACAGGATCTTAAAATGAATTTCTTTGCCTTCCCTGCTTTTCTCTCTGGAGATCAAGGAGACAAATGTCAGGAAACTGAAGAGATAGAAGAGAAAAAAGAAGCCAAAAAGGCTGGTTTTCCTAGATCTATACCATCAATAGTTGGTGATCATGAGGACTGCATACAAACTGCTGTTTCTATATCAAATAAGTAGGTTAACTACTTCTGCTTTATAAAATACTACAGCTTTTTAAGCATTTATAGCCAATAAGCTTCACTTCCTAACTTTATTTTAATTCACATTTTGTCACCAAAATCAACATCCCATGACTTCCCTGCATTCATCATACAAGGCTAATTGACAGAACAGACAGAAAATTTCCATCAAAGCAATTTGAACATGTGTCTATTGATTTTATGGAAGGCAATGGTTGATGTTTAGCAAAACCCTCTAAAGTCTTGCCACATTATTATCATCCATCTAGAAATCCTAGTAACACTGTCTGATCTATCATATATACCTAATTCACTGATTTATTCCCAGAAGGCTGTCTAAATCTGAATTGAGTCTGAGAGAAATCAATGAAGTGATGACAGTTTCTTTAAAACACATATAGCCTGCACCCAGAGAGAAGGCTATACTCAATATACCTTGATTGTATCTGCTTTCAGAGGAACACTGACAATTAACAAATATCTGCCAGTAAAAATTACTCTGAAGTGGTTGGCAACTTTAACTAGAGTTATTTCCCCATTTATTTAACCTTAGAAACATTTCCAAAGATTTAAGCTATTTCCTGTGCTTCATGGTATGGCTTCCCACACCCGAACGACTTTACATCATCGAACGAGAATGCACAACGGGGAATGGTCAGAATCTAACGAAGAACAGTTTTGTTTCAGCACAGTTGTACGGGTGGCTATTTTTTTCTCTGTCCTCTCTTTATTTCATGATCTAGAAGAGCAGCCCTTCGATGGCCATGTTTCAAGCAGCTTCATTCCCAACAGAGTGGCCAGGCATCTAGGTGAAGCAAATGCCTTCTCCTCCATCCTCAGTTATTCACAGCGGGCTCTGTTGTTACAGGACCATCTCCTCTGCTGCAAGCTGATTGCATTCCACTAGCAAAAACGGTGTCCATCAGAATCACAACTAAACATTGGCCCACTTCTGGATTAAAGTCTATTAAGTGTGTGCATAATTGTCTCTTTGTTTATAAATTTTTTGGCTAATCCTTTGTGACCTATTTGCCTTGGCCTGAATAATATTACCAGAGCGGCATTGCTAAAGCTTTGCAAAGATAATCTTTTGGTCCATTTTAAGTTTCCTCTCCCCGGTTTTGATGGAAAGGCAAAGAGAGCTGCTCCAGCTACTAATCCCCGGCATGACCCACAACAAAGGATCCTCTTAAGAAAGAAAACAGGACTGTCACCTGTTTTCAGAAACCACATTCAAAGTCCAACTCCTCAGCCCAAAGGGAATGCCTGCAGTATCTATCCCAGCACACACACAGACACACACAAACACATTAAAATCGTTTCATGCTCATGATGTTAGAAATACAAAAGAAAAGAAGCCTTCCCGGCGCAACTTGCCAGAGCACCTGTAACCCAGCTGCCTTGTGCCAATTTAGTGCAGCACATGTGATCTTACAATAATGTTACACACATTCCCATATTTATTCCAGCCTCCTGGGGAAACACACAAAAATACTTCCACCAAGACTTTAGCCTACAATATGACCCTTCACCACAAAGCTGTGTGGCACCATCTGTGTTGTGGGGACACTCTGGAAATTTTTTTTTTGTCACTGTTACATATTGCATACATAAACATCTTGTGATCAGAGTGGAAAATGATCTGAGTAAATGTTAAAATTATATTCAAGTTCTATCTTCATCTTTTTGGTAAGGTTGCAGATTCCATAGACTATTGGGTTATAAATGTTTTTAAGAACAAGGTTTTAAATCAAACACTGTTTCCTTATTCAATATTGGGCATCATATTCAAATATTGATGGATAACTAATAAAACAATTTCATTCTTCTGTATATATAACAGCCAACTTGAGTCATTCTCCTAGGTTTTAATTTACAGTCAAAAACAAAGTCCTCCAAACGTGTATGTTCTGTCATTATTAAATGCTCATTCTGTTCCTGCCTTTGTTTTGTTAGCCTTCTAAAAATGAAGGTCAAGTTCACAATCTAACCACCCATCAGGGGAGGTAAAGCCTAGGATGTCAGCCTCAGTTCTCTTCTTTTTTGGGTGGAAGCCTAGAATATAGTGATTCCCTACAGCAATCACTGAGGTTTCGTTGACTTGGTCGTAAGACAGTAAAGAAATGAGTGACGTTTCAAGCTATTATCCCAGACAAAATGATGGCTTTAGAATCTAAATTAGAGTATCTCCCAAGAGGCTGAGCTAAAGCAAGTTCATTTCAAGGAGAGTAGGAAAGTTACTTTGAAAAAAAAAAGTCAACTTTGATGAGAAAGCAATTGATTCTTTCCTATTTTTGTGACCAATCTTAGCCATTTCTAAAGACTGCCTTTGTATGATTCAGTGTGAGAGTGTTCTTTTAGTGTATAACCCCCACCCATACTTGTATGTTTGCTGCTAAAGTGTACAAAGATGGTGATACACTTATGATTTCTACTTTATTCTTTTGTTTCTCTGTATGGTGGTTAAAATTTTCATTTAGATAATCATTTGTTGAGTAGTTATTTTGGATTCAGGAATAAACACCATCAGAAGATAATGGATGCCAAGAGCCTTGACCCTGTGACAAGATCTCTGCATTCATTACTTGGAAGGGATTATGGGTTCCTCCTCATGGGAATGGAGAGATTATATACATAGTTGTGTGTGAAAATGCTGGCTCATTAAGCAGGGCATCAATGATATTGTGGACATTGTATATGGGGGCAGAAGGGTATATTGACTGGATAATCAAGGGCTGAGATGACACTAACATCTTGGAGTGCGGGTGCAAATACCACCGAGATCCCACCTCTACTGCCTTGGCCTCTGGCCCTAGCTTACTGGACGAGTGATCAGCAGCTGATCTAAGTGAGGCCCCATAGATTCTCTCTCACGTAGGAATTTGAAATGACAAACACAGAGACTATTAGGTGGGAGGTGAGTCTTGTGAATGGCAGAGCTCTAAAAGAGAGGTGGTTCAAAGAGAGAAAAGATGGAAGCAGATCAGCTGAAGGAAGCAGAAGAGAGGCCATGGCTTAGAGAAGAGAAGGCTGGCCACTTAGGTCTCAGGCAAGTTTTCTGATGCTTTTTCAGACCTTCATGTGACCTGACCATCCTTCTGCTTTAGATCCTCTCCACCCCAAATGCTTGGTTTTGCTTAAGTTCATTTATCTCATTTTCCACCGCTTGAATCAGAAATATCCCTGTGTTAGGCAGCACATTGTTCATTTCAGAATAATATGGATATGAGTCATATTTGCAAACATTCACCCATAGACAGAGAATGGCCTCGACCAGCTCTAACCAACACCATCCATACATAAGGATGGGTCCCAGTAGGCCCCTGCTCTGCCAGGCATTGACCCTGGACTTGCTGCCTCCTGGGAAGGAACCCAGGCAGGGTCCTAGGTGTTTGTTCAAGGTATTTTTGCCTTCCATGGACTCTGTCTTACATAAAACATCAAAATTATATTTTAAGACTCTCTTGGTATAAAGAGAAATATAAACTTGGTTAGATTCATTTTTAAGTCATTCTTATTATATTCATTTTTTCCTTCTGATTTTCAAAGAAACTAAAATTAAAAAATTTTTGTGGATCCATGCATGTGCCTTTGGTCCTGATCTGGGAAGGGCAGCAGGGACTATTTACCAAACATCCAGAAATGTTTCAGAATGTCAGCTTCAGGTGTAGCCCTACTGCTGTGTCCCAGCTGAGCATCAGCTTTGCAGCAGGCAAAAGACCACCTAAATGTGTGTTTTCAGAGAAAGGGCTTAATATAGACAGTGGAATGATTTAGTTATTTACACATGTTGCTCTCTATGTAAAATTGAAAAAGAAAACATAAACCCACAGGAATAGTTTGTGTTTTCTATTGCCACGCAGGTGCATGCAAGTGCATAGGGAATGGTTAGGGAGGACAGACACAGAACTGAATACAGTGGCCACCAGTGGAGAAGGGAGAAGCTGTTCAGGAGCTCAAAGGAGGTCAAAGGGGAACTCCTACTTTATATGATAGCGCTGACTGTTTTATAGAAGAATTTATGTTATGCATTACTTATGTAAAAAACATTGAACAATTAATTAGAGGACAAATACGCCATCTGGCTTAGTGAGGGCTAATCATAGTCCCCAAAGATCTGTCCTTAGGAATTTCAATATCTATAGCTGAGTTGCTAAGCACAGGGTCCAGTATTCCTCCCTGGAGAACCCCATGGACAGAGGAGCCTGGCAGGCTACAGTCCATAGAGTTGCAAAGAATGGGACATGACGCAGTGACTGAACAACGACAATAGCTGAATTGGTAAGCACAGGGTCCCTCAAGCTAGGCTGACCCAGCCCTGTCACTGACAAGTTCCTCAGTCCCTCAGTGCCTCAGTTTCCTTAGCTATAAAATGGACGGGATAATTATAATCTACTCATAGAGTTATTGCTAGGATCAAGTGAGTTAGTATGCAAAAGCTAATGTGCAAACCTCTTGGTTGGAATAGTGGCTGGTACATATTATATCACGTTTTAATTCGTTATGAGTGTTATCATCAATTATTTTCATTTTTAACAAGTTCTCATAAGTATTTCCTTCAACAAGTAGTACAGAAGTTGGAAAGCCCTTACTGTGTTTCAGCAGGCTCAGGAGGTTGAGTGCAAGCCAGCAGGTAAGGAGAAGAGGAACGCCTTACCAGATTTGGTACTTCACAGAGGTTGAGTTGCTGAGATGAATGGAGAGGTCCGGAGATGCTGGCTCTCTGTGGACAAGGACCAGCTGTGTGTTAATCTGCTAGTCCATTTCAGAGAAGAGAGGCCGGTTTCATTCTGTACTGACCCAAACACAGTAAGGCCCAGCTGCGTGTCAGGCTCTATGATAGATGCTGAGGGTGTTGAAGAAGAATAAAAGATTAACTGTATTTCCTAGAGGATAGTATCTTCCTAAACAGAAGCCCAGAAGAAGATTCAAATCTCTTGCTCAACTGACCCCACCATGGCCAAAAGCATCAACATGCTTCTTCGAGAATGAATGCCTACTTGACTGAGATTTGTTCAGAAATGGCCCTGCCTTCACGGAGCTTAGGGCTTCCCTTGTAGCTCAGTCCGTAAAGAATCTGCCTGCAGTGCAGGAGACCTGGATTCGATCCCTGGGTTGGGAAGATGCCCTGAAGAAGGAAATGGCAACCCACTCCAGTACCCTTGGCTGGAAAATCTCATGGACAGAGGAGCCTGATGGGCTGCAGTCCATGGGGTCGCAAAGAGTCGGGCACGACTGAACGACTAACACTTACTTACTTATTTCATGGAGCTCACATTGTACCGGCAGCAGACAATAAACCGGCCAGCAATTGATTGTTGTTGTGTTGTTTAGTCGCTAAGTCATGCCCGACTCTGCGAACCCATGGACTGCAGCACACCAGGCTTCCGTGTTCTTCCCTATCTCCTGGAGTTTGCTCAGATTCACGTCCATTGAGTCAGTGATGTCATCCAACCATCTCATCCTCTTCTCCATTTACCGTCAATCTTTTCCAGCATCAGGGTCTTTTCCAATGAGTCTGCTCTTTGCATCAGGTGGCCAAAGTATTGGAGCTTCAGCATCAGTCCTCCCAATGAACATTCAGAGTTTATTTCCTTTAGGATTGACTGGTTTGACCTCCTTGCTGTCCAAAGGAGTCTTCTGACTCAAGAGTCTTCTCCAGCACCACATTTCAAATGCATCAGTTCATCAGTGCTCAACCTTCTTTACAGAGAAGGCAATGGCACCCCACTCCAGTACTCTTGCCTGGAAAATCCCATGGATGGAGGAGCCTGGTAGGCTGCAGTCCATGGGGTCACTAAGAGTTGGACACGACTGAGAGACTTCACTTTCACTTTTCACTTTCATGCATTGGAGAAGGAAATGGCAACCCACTCCAGTGTTCTTGCCTGGAGAATCCCAGGGATGGCGGAGCCTGGTGGGCTGCCATCCACGGGGTCTCATAGAGTCGGACATGACTGAAGCGACTTAGCAACAGCAGCAGCAGCCTTCTTTATGGTCCAACTCTCACATCCATACATGACTGCTGGAAAAACCGTAGCTTTGACAAGATGACACTTTGTCAGCAAAGTGACGTCGTTGCCTTTTAATGTGCTGTCTAGGTTTGTCAGCAATTGGTATGCAGATTAATTACAGCTTATGATCAGCTATATGAAAGAAATATAGAGGCTACTAAGATAAGGAATTATGAGCCAGAAATATTCCTTTTGATAAAACAGATGAGGAGAGGGTCTCTGAGCAGGTGACAGATCGGGTCTGTGGAGGAGCTAGGATCCAGCCGCACAGGAGGAAGAGAGTTCTAGTCAGAGCAAGTGTAAGATGTAAGCCTGCAAGATGGAAATGACCTTGATATGGTTGGGGACATATCAGAAACCAGTGTGGTTAAAAAGGTATAATCCAAAGGGACATACATTTACAGAGGTAAGCAGTGGCCAGATGATACTGCTTCAAAGTGAAAATGTGAAACTACTTAAACTCCTTAAGGGTTTTAAGATAAGGACCCAGGGATCAAACCCACGTCTCTTGTGTCTCCTGCATTGGCAGGCAGGTTCTTTACCACTAACACCACCTGCGAACCCCAAGAATAACAGGATCTGGTGACATTTCTCCACTCTTCTCTATATTTGTTGGGAGTAAACGAACGGCTAAGTAGCATAGTTGTCTAAAGAGATGTTAGGTATTATAACAACATGTGTCAAGGCAAAAATGGGACAAAGAGAGGCACTTTACAGTTGACCAAAAGCTTTTATGTGAATTTGTCCTTTGATCACGGTATAATTTTATTTGAACTACTGTTTTAAGGTAGTTAAATCACTACTGTCATTTCATAAAGAAGGAAGAAGAGACTCACCGAAGTTTGGAATCTGGCTTGAGGTGACATGGTGAATGTGACATGGTGACATGGTAACGAGTGAGGCACGCAATCCAGGTCTTACGGCCTTTGTCTTCTTTCTGCTGAACTAGACAAGGGACAGGATGGGGATGCAGGAAATCCCCCTCACTGGTCTCAGTGGAAGACATGAGGCTGAGGGAGAAGAGAGGCTTGTGTTCCTGAGGTGAAAAAACAAGCATGGCATATGCAGTGGAGAGATGATCTGAGAATGTTTTACCCCAAATGGAAGGCAAAAAATACAAAAACACGGTCCTCAAAGCCATGCCAAATTCAGTTAGGTCTGGTCTGACCCAGCTATGTCACTGCTGAAGCTGCAATCTATAGCTTTCTTTTCTTTTTTTTTAAGTGGAGGATATTTGCTCTACAGTGTTGTATTGGTTTCTGATATACAATAACTCAAACTAGCTACAAGTATATATATATATCTATGTATCCCTTCCTCTTGAGCCCCCCACCCATCCCACTCCTTTAGGCTGTCACAGAGCAATCAGTTTAACTGAAGCAGATGAACCTACAGTCTGTTATACAGAGTGAAGTAAGTTAGAAAGAGAAATACAAATATCGTATAATGAAATATATATATGAAATCTAGAAAAATGGTACAGAGAACAGAATTGTGCACACAGTGGGGAAAGAAGAGGGTGGGACAAATCTACAGCCTTCTGGGTGCTGTTTCAACTCACTCCTGCAACTGCTGTAAACTTGGAGAGGATTTGCATAGTGTGGTCAATGGGGGTGTGTCTTCCCCCATCTCTAGCTGGTCATTTTATGGGGGACATGCAAGAATTTGGCAAGTTTACCTAAATCAATAGTTAAATGCCAGAGTGTGAATACTGACAGAAAATCTCTCTCTCTCTCTCTTTTTTTTAAGGAGCTTTTCTGGTTGTTTTCCTTTGAAGAAAAGTATTAGCAAGCAGTGATGGAGCAGGGCTGCGCATGTGATGGTGTAAACACTAAACATTTCAAGGCACTGTGCTGCTTTTCCAGATTACACAGATCTACAAGCTTTCACTGGAGTTGATTAGAGACGGATGCCTAATAACGTCACAGATCGGCAATGAATTGAGTCCTGGCATCTTTCCACTGTTGCTGCTATGCTAGTTAGTAGTCATGCTGGTTAACCCATACCTCGTAGAAGCTAACTACATTCCCCAACATGAAGCACTAAGATAGGAAAATCCTGTTAAATGCGAAATAGAGTACATACAGCTAGGTATCCCAAAATACACGACAGTTTACAAAGTACTTTGGGGGAGGGACTATGTGAAACAATAATTTCAGTGGGTATGGACATATTTTAATGCATATTCAAAAAGAATACAGTTAGTATATATTAAACTTGTGATTTTTATAAATATATTTGCATATAGGGAGAGGTTGAAGCCAGTAGCAACATCAGGTAATTCACCTGATGCTAATCCTCAAAATTGTAGCTATGGTATCAGGCGATATGAAGTTACAGTAAAATGTAATGCTAGTGAGGTGGATGAACCTAGAGTCTGTTATATAGAATGAAGTAAGTCAGAAAGAGAAAAATAAATATCGTCAATTAACACATATATACGGAATCTAGAAAAATGGTACTGACAAGCCTATTTGCAGGGCAGGAATAGAGATGTAGACATAGAGAAAAGACGACACAACTGGGGAAGGAGAGGGTGGGATGAATTAAGAGAGTAGCACTGAAACATATATATGACCATATGTAAAATAGATAGCTAGTGGGAAATGGCTGTATAACACAGGGAGCTCAACCTGGTTCTCTGTGATAACCTAGATGGGTAGGATGGGATGGGAGCTGGGAGGGAGGTTCAGGAGGGAGGGGAAATATGTATACCTATGGCTGATTCATGTTGATATATGGAAGAAACCAACACAATAAGTTCAGTTCAGTCACTCAGTCGTGTCCGACTCTTTGTGACCCCATGAATCCCAGCACGCCAGGCCTTCCTGTCCATCACCAACTCCTGGAGTTCATTTAAACTCATATCCATCAAGTCAGTGATGCCATCCAGCCATCTCATCCTCTGTCGTCCCCTTCTCCTCCTGCCCCCAATCCCTCCCAGTATCAGAGTCTTTTCCAATGAGTCAACTCTTTGCATGAGGTGGCCAAAGTATTGGAGTTTCAGCTTCAACATCATTCCTTCCAAAGAACACCCAGGACTGATCTCCTTTAGAATGGACTGATTGGATCTCCTTGCAGTCCAAGGGACTTTCAAGAGACTTCTCCAACACCACAGTTCAAAAGCATCAATTCTTCAGCGCTCAGCTTTCTTCACATTCCAACTCTCTCCTCCATACATGACCACTGGAAAAACCATAGCCTTGACTAGACAGACCTTTGTTGGCAAAGTAATGTCTCTGCTTTTGAATATGCTATCTAGGTTGGTATTGTAAAGCAATTATCCTTCAATTAATTTTTTTTAATGTTATGGTGATGAGGTATCAATGCCTGGACTGAGACATACTGTAGCACAAAAAGCACTGAATTGAGAATAGGTAACATAGGCCAATTGAAAATAGTTAAGCAGTAATTAATAATGGTGTTCTTGAAGTTAGGGACTGTGTTTTCATTATGATTACACACGTTAGCTATTGCTGCTATACCAAATAACCACAAACTCAGTGGCTTGAAAAAAAGTGAACGTGGTAGTCACTCAGTCATGTCTGACTCTTTGCAATCCCAAGGACTGTAGCCTGCCAGGCTCCTCTGTCCATGAAATTCTCCAGGCAAGAATATTGGAGTAGGTTGCCATTCCGTTCTCCAGAGGATCTTCCCAACACAGATTCAAACCCATCTCCTATCATCTTAACAGTTGTAGAAATCAGAAGTCAGGAATGGATCTTACAGGGCTACAATCACAGAGTCAGTACAGCTGTGTTCCTTCCTAAAGTTCTAGGGCAGAATCTGTTCCTTGTCTCTTCCAGCTTCTAGAGAATGCCTGCATTCTTTTGCTTATAGCTTCATCACTCCAACCCCTGCTTCCATCATCACATCTCCCTCTCTGACTCTTGCTCTCCTTCCTCCCTCTTTCACTTTTAAGGACACCTGTGTTTACATTGGGTCCAGTGGAAAATCCAGGAGACACTCCCTATCTTGAGCCAGAACTCAGGCTGCAGGTTCTCTTTTGCCATGTATGGTAATAGTCACCGGTTCTGGGCATATCTATGGGGTGGGGGGTGGGCATTATTCTGCCTCCCACAAAAATGGTATCTCTAGGATGTAGAACATGCCTGACAGCACACCCAGTAAGTGTCTGTGAAATGCATTACAAGAATTTTGTTGTTATAGGTGGCTATGCTATTTCAAGACTGCTTAGATTTATCTCATGCCTTTCCTGTTTAGCTGTCATCTAACCCAAATGAGGAAGCCAAAGACTTCAGAGGTTAAATAATTGGACTAAGGTTATGCAGGTAGTCAGCTGAGAGTTAAGAAACAAACTCAGGTCTGTAATGATCTCAGAGCCTTTGCTTTGGCCACTACATTATTTTACTCCATTCAATCTCTCTGAGCTTCATTTTCTTCATCAGTAAAAATAGAGGGTATAGCAGGTGAACTTTGAGGGTCCTGCCAGTTTAATGAACCATTATTTTTTAAAAATAACTTAAATAGGCTTTTAAAGTATGAAACTGTGGGTCATTATTACCCCCAGGATCATTCTCTGAGTTGCTGAAGTTATCACTTTTAACAGCAAGCAGAAATGAAATAGTTATGTGATTTCCTTCAAATATACCTGCTCTAGGTCCTTTCTAACCACTAAATTGCTATTGAAATTGAAAAAGAATGACCTGATTTATATAAACCATATACATCTTTTTTTTAAATAGGAAAATGTTTTTTATTTTATTTTGTTTTTTTGATTTTTTTTTAAATTTTTAATTGGAGGCTAATTACTTTACAATATTGTGGAGATTTTTGCCATACATTGACATGAATCAGCCATGGGTATACATGTGTTCCCCATCCTGAACACCCCTCCCATCTCCCTCCCCATCCCATGCCTCAGGGTCATCCCAGGGCACCAGCCCTGAGCACCCTATCTCATGCACCAAACCTGGACTGACGATCTGTTTCACATATGATAATATACATGTTTCAATGCTGTTCTCTCAAATCATCCCACCCTCGCCTTCTCCCACAGAGTCCAAAAGTCTGTTCTTTACACCTGTCTCTTTTGCTGTCTTGCATATAGGGTCATTGTTACCATCTTTCTAAATTCCATATATATGTTAGTATACTGTATTGGTGTTTTTCTTTCTGACTTACTTCACTCTGTATAATAGGCTCGTTTCATCCACCTCATTAGAACTGATTCAAATGCATTCTTTTTAACAGCTGAGTAATATTCCATTGTGTATATGTACCATAATTTTATTATCCATTCGTCTGCTGGTGGACAGATGCTTCCATGTCCTAGCTATTGTAAACAGTGCTGCGATGAACATTGGGGTACACGTGTCTCTTTCCATTCTGGTTTCCTTGGTGTGTATGCCCAGCAGTGGGATTGCTGGGTCTATGGCAGTTCTATTTCCAATTTTTTAAGGAATCTCCATGCTGTTCTCCATAGTGGCTATACTAGTTTGCATTCCCACCAACAGTGTAAGAGAGTTCCTTTTTCTCTGCACCCTCTCCAGCATTTATTGTTTATAGACTTTTTGATAGCAGCCATTCTGACCAGTGTGAAATGGTACTTCATTGTGGTTTTGATTTGCATTTCTCTGATAATGAGTGATGTTGAGCATTTTTTCATGTGTTTGTTAGCCATCTGTATGTCTTCTTTGGAGAAATGTCTGTTCAGTTCTTCAACCCATTTTTTGATTGGGTCGCTTATTTTTCTGGAATTGAGCTGCAGGAGTTGCTTGTATATATTTGAGATTAATTCTTTGTCAGTTGCTTCATTTGCTATTATTTTCTCCCATTCTGAAGGCTGTCTTTTCACCTTGCTTATAGTTTCCTCTGTGTGCAATCACTTTTAAATTTAATTAGGTCCTATTTGTTTATCTTTTTCTATAAATGCCCCCTTCCCAAATTCCAATTTGATGTCCTTAAAAATGGCAGAATAATGGTTTAGAAATTTTATTTAGAAACACCTATTATAAAGTAGAATTCTAATTAAATGCAGGAAAAATGATAGAATTAGAAAATTATGATTTACAAATCCCAATGGGAATGTCAAATATTGTGAATAAATACCAAAACTATAGAATAAAAGAGAGTTTTTTAGTTGGTGGAATTGATAATGGGAACTGGAATAATCAGACCTGAACAAAATGACCAATTTTAACATTTCTGTAAGTTGGAAAGTCAGACATTATTTGTCTCATGATATAATGCATTAGGAGTGTACACAGCACCTATGAAATACTGTCTAAACAATTTCACCTAAGTTATTGAAACTCTATATCTAACCACAGTTGTCCAGGATGAGAGAGACAAATTAAATGACAACACAAAGAAGGAATCAGCCAAATCCAGAATCTCAAAATGCAACTTCCCAATGTAACTAAGAAATCAATGGCATAAGAAAAAAAGAATGAGTTAAGAAAAAGAGATAATAGAGGCAAAACCTTTGAATGTAACAGATGACCTTTACATTCAAACAAACTAAATGTAAAAAGACTTCTTTGAGAAGGCCTACATCTGGCCATGAAGAAGTTGCAAAGATTTCATTTACCTTCCCCAAACAGAAAACTAGAAAAACACTACAAGGGGTAGACATTCCAAAGGGAAAGATCAGTGAAGACACAGTAATAAAAATTATCCAAATGAAGCAGAAAAAGACTGACTTCACCTTAGTGATCTGTGAGACAACAGCAAGTGGTTTAACATATGCGTTAATATGTTAAATGTTAAATATATTAATATGTTAAATGTTTAATATGTTAATATGTTAAATATGTTCTGTTTAAATAAAGGCTGAACATTTTCAGAATTGGGTGATTTGTTGTTCAGCCACTCAGTCATGTCCAACTTTTGCAACTCCATGAACTACAGCATTCCAAGCTTCCCTGTCCTTCACTATCTCCCAGAGTCTGCTCAAACTCGTGTCCACTGAGTCAGTGATGCTATCCAATCATCTCAGCCTCTGTTGCCCCTTTCTCCTCCTGCCTTCAGTCTTTCCCAGCATCAGGGTTTTTCCAACGATTAGGCTCTTAGCATCAAATGGCCAAAGTATTGGAACTTCAGCCTCAGCATCAGTCTTGCCAATGAATATTCAGGGTTGATTTCCTTTAGGATTGACTGGTTTGATCTCCTTGCAGTCCAAGGGACTCTCAAGAGTCTTCTCCAGCACCACAGTTTGAAAGAATCAATTCTTCGTCACTCCAACTCACATCCACACACGACTACTGGAAAAACCGTTGCTTTTGATGCTACAGAATTTGATGATACACAAAGCTCAATTAATCCAGAAAAGGGATTTTGAAAAAGAAAATAAAAAAAAACCTCATCAAAACACATTACTTAAGTGGAACTAGGGTAAGAAATAAAATAGATTTCTTGTCATTAACTATGTAAGCCAGAAGTAAATGGAACAATATCTTTTAAAGTACTGAGAGGAGCTGGGCTTGGAGGGAACCTTTATCAACCTAATTCTAAATCCAGCAAAAATGTCTTTCAAAAATGAAAAAAAATCTAGATTTTTTCAGAGAAACAAAAATTCAGACAAAATTCATTTCTAGATGCTCTGAATGACACAATTTGTTAAAGGAAGTTCCCTGAACAAGTAAAACGATACCAGACAGAAACTCAGATCTTCACAAAGGAAAGAAGGACACCAGCAATGGGAAATAGACAGATAAATATTTAAAACTTTCCCATTTTGTGTTTCACTTAAGAGATCAAGCAAAACTAGAAACAACATATTGTGGAGTTTATAACATAAGTATGTTTAAGAAAATAATAGCAATGTATTGTGGGTTTATAATATGGTATGAACACAGTAGTGAAAGGATGGGACGGGAGAAATGAAAATAGATTGTCGTAAGTGTCTTTCATTTTTCCATGAAATAATATAAAAAAATTTTTACGTTAATGAGTAATACTGTGAACATATAGCAACCACAAAAAACTAAATCAGCAAGGTCTAACTGACAAGCTTTTAAGCCAGTAATGGCCATAAAGTGAAATCATGAAAAATTCCCAATCCAAAAGAAGGAAAGAAAAAAGAGAAAACAAGGAACAGATATGATAAATACAAAAACAAATAGCAAGATGGTTGATTAAACCCAAATAGATCAATAATTACCTCAAACGTGAAGGATATATACTACAACAAAAACAAACATATTTGTAATGAATAAAAAGGCAAAAGAAACCATGTGTTGTCTACAAAAATGAAAAAGGAGGACAAAAATGTAAAATGTAAAAGGAGGGGAAAAATAAGCCAGAGAAACACTAATCATCATGTCAATGAACAGCTTATTATGCTTTCATGTTTTTCATGTGAGATGATGCTGTGCAATAATTCCTAGAACAAAAAGGGTCTATCTGACATAAACAGATGGAGAGATATTCCATGTTCCTGGGTGGGAAGAATCAATATTGTAAAAATGACTATACTACCACATACAATCTATAGATTCAATGTGATCCTTATCAAATTACCAACAGCATTTTTCACAGAACTAGAACAAAAAATTTCACAATTCGTATGGAAACGCAAAAGACCCTGAATACCTAAAAGAGTTTGAGAAAGAAGAATGGAGCTGGAGGAATCAACCTTCCTGACTTCAGATTATACTACGAAGCTACAGTCATCAAGACAGTATGGTACTGGCACAAAAACAGAAATATAGACCAATGGAACAAGATAGAAAGCCCAGAAATAAACAAATGCACCTATGGGTGCCGTGTTTTTGACAAAAGAGGCAAGAATATACAATGGGACAAAGACAGCCTCTTCAACAGGAAAACTGGACAGCTACATGTAAAAGAATGAAATTAGAACACCTCCTAACACAATACCCAAAGATAAACTCAAAATGGATTAAAGACCTAAATGTAAGACCAGACACAATAAAACTCTTAGAGGAAAACATAGGCAGAACACTCAATGACATAAATCAAAGCAAGATCCTCTATGACCCACCTCCTAGAGTAATGGAAATAAAGACAAAAGTACACAAGTGGGACCTGATTAAACTTAAAAGTTTTCACACTGCAAAGGAAACTATAAGCAATGTGAAAAGACAACACTCAGCATGGGAGAAAATAATAACAAATGAAACAACTGACAAAGGATTAACTTCTAAAATATACAAGCAGCTCATACAACTCAATACCAGAAAAACAAACAACCCAATCAAAAAGTGGGAAAAAGACTAAACAGACACTTCTCCAAAGAAGACATACAAACACATGAAAAGATGCTCAACACCATTCATTATTAGAGAAATGTAAATCAAAACTACAGTGAGACATCACCTCACACCAGTCAGAATGGCCATCATCAAAAAATCTACAAACAATAAATGCTGGACAGGGTGTGGAGAAAAGGGAATGATCTTGCACTATTGGTGGGAATGTAAATTGATACAGCCTCTATGGAAGATGGTATGGAGATTCTTTAAAAAACTAGAATAAAACCACCATATGACCCAGCAATCCCACTCCTAGGCATACACCCTAAGGAAAACAAAACTGAAAAAGACACACGTATCCCATTTTTCATTGCAGCACTATTTACAATAGCTAGAACATGGAAGCAACCTAGATGTCCGTCGACAGATGAATGGATAAAGAAGTTGTGGTACATATACACAATGGAATATCACTCAGCCATAAAAAGGAGCACACTTGAGTCAGTTCCAATGAGGCAGACAAACCTAGAACCTATTATACAGAGTGAAGTGAGTCAGAAAGAGAAAGATAAATACCTAATTCTAATGCATATATATGGAATCTAGAGAAATGGTACTGAAGAATTTATTCGCAGGGCAACCGTGGAGAGACAGACGTAGAGAACATACTTATGTACATGGGGAGAGGAGAGGAGCGGGTGAGATATATGGAGAGAGTAACGTGGAAACTTACATTACCACGTGTAAAATAGATAGCCAATGGGAATTTGCTGTATGGCTCAGGAAACTCAAACAGAGGCTCTGTATCAACCTAGAGGGGTGGGATGGGGAGGGAGATGGGAGGGAGGTTCAAACGGGAGGGGATATATGTATACCTATGGCTGATTCATGTTGAGGTTTGACAGAAAACAGCAAAAGTCTGTAAAGTAATTATCCTTCAATAAAAAGTAAATAATTTTTTTAAAGGGTCCATCAAATATGCACATGACATCTTCAAAACTGAGGAACAGAGAATGCTAGCATGTACCAGAGACCACACAGGAAAGAGACGCGAAGGCTTTCTGCATTTTATCTGGTGTGGAATTCATGCTAAATGAGCAGCTAGGTGAAGGTCAAAGCAGGGCCCATAGCTGGTTAGGTTGGATTTCCTCTGAAACAGTTGAATTTCTCATCTGTTTATGAAGCATGTGCTGTTTCAGACCTCCTCCTCAGCAACAAAGAGCCTGTCCAAAAAGCGTGAACCACAAATTAGAAAAAGTAGGCCAGGGACATTCTAAATAATGATTTCATACTTTGGATTTATCCTGGGTTTCCCTGAGTTTCCAGGGTAACCATTTATTGTAAAGTCTTGGCATCTTTTGGGTTAAGTTATAGGGCAAAATCCTGTAAAATTAGTGGGGCAGAGCTCTTTTGAGGTCCTCGAGTGTATCAGGCAGCCCAGGCCAAGGTTTGGCTCAGGGACCACAGCTTCTCCTCTACTCCCACCCTCTGTGCACTGGGATGGAGAAGCAGTGGAACAGGTTTCACCAAATCTTCAGAATTATTTTACCATTCAGAACAGGCTAGTATAGGGAGCAACAGAGGGAAAATGTTGTTTGCTACTCTTTATATTAATTCATAGCACTTTAGCAAGGAGCATGATGAAGACCTTAACCTCGAGATCTTTCTTAGGAACCCTGGGAAAAGGAGTTTGGCCACCAGGAAAACTGTGCAGGAGAGCATCTCGATCTCTTGGAAGAAAAGTGAAGGAAATCTCATCAGAAATATTAATCACGCTCATTTCACCTTCTCACCCTATTCTCCACCTTGGACAAGAGTAGAGAAGACATTTCCCCCAGCAAAAGGTAACTCTTCAACAAAGAAAGGTAGAACAAATCTCTGCCTCCAGCCCCTGGAAGGGCGGTCCTGAAACAGACTAGTTGTGCTGAGACATAGGATACGGAGCCCATCTTAGAATAGAGATTCAGTGAGGAATGGTGTGTTTCCCAGGCTGATGTTGCACTATAATTCTGACTCTGGGGAGCCTAGCATGATCTCCTCAATAGCAAGAGAGACATATAGACATCATCTACTTATAAACTTTCACCTTATGTAGTTTTAAAATTATAAACAGACTGACACCCCAAAGCACAAGACTCTGAACTCTACCACTACTACAGATGTTGTCGTTGGTCATGTTGGTCATTTAGGGCTCAACCATCCTTTGGTTTGTTAGTCCACACCCTGACTGCTTCTGTTTGCCTTATTTTTTGTATGTGCTTAATTTTTGATGAGTACAGAGACACAGAGATCTTTGAAAATGCCATTAATAAAAGGTTATGATGACAATGGAAATAAAGTTCAAAACTTTTTAAAAAATGAAAAGTGGCAAAAAGATTACAGAAGTACACAGATTTGTGAGATGAGTCATCTCTCAATAGGAACAATTCTGAAGGACAAAGAGCAAACCATGAGAAGTGAAAACCTCTGGGTCTAAGCAAAGGACAGTAATCAGCAAGAGACAAGGGAAAGTGATTGATGAAATGGAATAGTGTTAATATCAAAAGACTGTTAACCTAATATTAATTCAGGAGAAGGCCAAGAGGGTACTGGAGAACTTAACTATAAAAGTCGGCTACAGAAACCTTTTTGTCTCAATAGTTCCTATGGTTTCATGGTTTAGAGGCTCTCATGAGTCTGTGAATCAGAATGGGAGTTGATTGGGCTATTGGAATGAATACTGTCACTGCTGAGATATTTCTGACATCACTTGCCAATACCATGGGGTCGGGTGAGGTAGGAACTTTGGGATAAGGAGTTTGTCCACCCCAAGTGGAGGTAATCTGATCTAAAATGACCTATAAATGGAAGTGATCCTGCCACAATCAAAATTTGATATGGTTGACACTGGTTTACTTTTCCAAAAAATGCCCCAGTAGAATACAGGTCAGTACAAAATAAAGCAAGATGCCTACTTTTAAAGTTTAAACCCTTAATCATGAAGGACTTAGGAACAAAAGGACATACAAATAGCCCTTTAAACCCAACCTTTGTGCAAGCAGAGGTTTGCGGTGGGTTAAAGCTATCTTGTGGAGCTCTGACTGGGGTGTCATCACAGGGGCTGGCCCACTGCAGAGACATCCATGCCAATGGAGACAAGGACGGTGGCAGTTCTCAGCAGAGAATTTGACACTCAGTTTTGAATGTGGAAAGGCAGACGGAACAGGGAGTTATAAGGGCAGCAGAGGAGGAGTCTCTCAGAACCACAAGAAATTTCAGGAAAAGAATTTAAAAGAGTTTATGTATTCTTCCCAAGTCTACCCTTTAGCAAAATAGGGGAATGAGTTGGCAAAGGAGAAATCCCACGGCCTCTGTGATTCTACCTCCAAGACCAGTAGGGTTCCATGAAAAAGGGCCACTGTTCTTACATGCCCACTGCGGAAGTGAAAATGTGTTTAAAGTGCTCAAAAGACACTTTTTTGAGTGAGTGATAGGTGTGCACTGAAGGACTGTAATGAAGTGAAAATTCACTGAACATAATTGTTAATTCTCACTAAGTGATAGAAAGAACCATCTTTGTTTACTGGGTTTATTTGGCAATGAGGTTAAGGAAAAACTAAGATGAGTTTAAAATACAGAGTAAACTAAACTGATCTCTATACACAAAAGAATAGGAATTTGAGGGGAAGGGGATGGGGGGTAAATGGGCCGCAGGGAGGAATGATAAATGAGTTAGAGACAGAGGGGGAGGAAATTCCTGGTTTTGGGAATCGCCACAATACTTTAAGAAGAAAGACGCCGAGTTTCCATTGAGATTTTTATACTGTGCAACCTTAGTCCTAAGCCTTGAGTGAAGACTACCATACACAGTCCTGAGTCAGGGTTCTCCGGATGAAAAAGGATTAGGATTGTATCCAGGAACCATACAGTGCTGGAAAGGAATGTGACAAATTCAGCACAGCCCAGAGAACTCACTACAGGTAAGAATTCTAAAAGAAAGCCTCATTATCACGATCATCACCGTCTCCCTGCCCCACATATACTCCTACTCATCACCACCATCACCACTGAGAATTTCTGATATGTAATAAAACATCAGATATGTCATTGTATATTTCATGGGCTTCAAACCAAGTATATCTAAATATTAAAGGGCAAAGTAGCCAGAACAAGTGGAGATCTGGGACATGGTGGAAAGAGCTGAAATCTGAGTCTACACTCTAACAGAGCACCCTGAACTCAGTCACTAAGAGCAGCACAGTTTCTGGTTTTGTCCTGTTTTTATTCCATTTCACTTAATGCCTTATGGAGCATTTCTCAGAGATGTAAAGAAAAGTCCCAGGAGAAAAAACTGAGTAGCTCACAGGCCTGGAGACAGTGACCCTTCCTCTATTAGAGGGATCCCTGGGCAATTTCTCGATGCCTCGGGGAAAGATGTTCATTGCTCTAGTTCTTCTGAAAGAAGCACTGTGTATGTAAATATATTTACTTTCCGTCTTCCATTTGCATGGGAATAGGATGCAGAAATCTTCCCCAGTGGCCGCCGATATTTAGAGCCTCTGAGAAGTCAGATAACTTAAAAATGAACCCAGGGTGAGGACATGTTGGATGTCTTAGAGATATCTAACTGTGAAGAACTCTAACACTGCTAGAAATTAATTCTTTATCTAAAGAAGGCTTCTGATACTTCTTCAGGAACTTGTAATTTTTAATTTTTGCTTTTGTTTTTTATTTAAGCTCTGATAGAATATAGAATGTAATATGGAATCTAACAAAGCGCTAAACCCAACAGCTTTGGTTTTTCTGTTCA
Source organism: Bos indicus (assembly GCF_029378745.1). NCBI lineage: Eukaryota > Metazoa > Chordata > Mammalia > Artiodactyla > Bovidae > Bos > Bos indicus. The sequence continues at coordinate 26,439,503 of NC_091767.1, forward strand.
GGATGTGTGCTTAATCATTTCCATGATCAAAGTACATAATTACCTGTACACACCAGACATGAGATTAACAGATCCACAAGATTCTGTTTCTTCAGCTTTTCTCAAGACAGCCTATAATTCTTATCTCCCTCATAAACTGTGGTCAAGGTCTTTGTGCTTATATCTGAAGTGTTTTCCAACATGACATCTTTTAACTCTAATACTTTTGCAAAGTATCTTCCTTTTCCCAATAAGTTGGCTCCTGAAAAGCAGTATACCCCCTGGATGTTTGCAAATCAAATGTATATTAAAGATAACCAGGAAACTTAGTCTTCATAAAGACCCTAGCAAAAAGTAAAGAAATTTTGTAGTGTAAACAATGGCCCCTAATCCATTGGTTCTATAAGTTTGTCTGCAAGCAGACTTTCTTTAAGTCAATTATATCTACATACTTTAAAATGTGATGTTATTTTTTTTTTGTCACCAAACTACTATTAAACTACCTATGACCTCTTTTTATCCCCCCAATCCCAATTAAACTAGAACTCTGCAATCCTATAGCACATCTCAGCCACGTGATACACTGGTGTCCCATTTGCACTTCTTTTCCTTATGGAATGACTTTCTAATTGGCTTAAGTATAAAATAATTGTGTCACAAAAGAAAAATGCCCATTATCATTAAATCTGCACTCTGGACCATTAACAGAGAGGGAGGAGGAGCTAAGGAAGCCCGGCTCCTCTAAACCCCCAGCCTAAGATTAAATGTGTACTAATCTATCATTGTATCTGTCTATAAAAGTGTTCTGCTGCTGCCTCAGCCTTCACACTGCACGGAACCAGCTCACATATATTTCCCATTTGGGGCTATGGGCAAAGTTCCACTGAGGTCTGGTCCAGCAACCTCCCCCAGGGCTTTCAGGGTCATAAGTCCTGCAGGTTTACGATGGTTTGGTTTTAACTTCTGACTACATTGGGCAAGATTTTACATACCTGATGATAGCAAGCCTTGCCGTGGGCCAAAAAGCCCTGCAATCCAATTGGTGGTAAGTCCTGCTAATTCCCCAAAGCCTAGCAAGGAAGCTGAGAAAAAGGATAAAACACACAAAAAAATAGAATTGTTGCTAGGCGTACACAATCTGGCTGTCAGAAAGTGTTCGAGGATTGATTTGAAAAAAAAAAAAAAAAAAAAAGTATGCTTGTGAATTTTTATGTAGAGAACGTGTCTTGTGAATTCTATGGCCATGCTGCACTTGACCATGGTATCCCCACAACTCATTTTGCAAATCTTGGGGAATCAAAGACTTGAATCCTGGAAGTCATAACCAATAAAGGGACCATTGGACCAGCAAGAGCTCCCTGACTTTTGACAACATACTTCCATCTTCCATGAAACATTTCCTGACCATTCTTTGTCTTTCAAACCTACCTGGTACTTTCAATGGGTTAAAACATGTTTAGAAATATACCTTCTGAAGAGACCTTTGGGTGTTGCTTATGGTTCTGATTAATGATCTCAACCCTATATTTATTTTGCTTCCCAGAAATAAAAGGCACCAAAAAAGTTCATTTACCTTTATTTCTTCTTTTCTTCCTTTTTTTTTAAAGATTATATTTGGACCCAAATATCAACCTATGTATGGATTAAGAGAGGCCCCTTTTACAAAAAGATCTGTGAGTTCTCTAGTAGGACTGCGTTACATTCCAACACACTCTCAAAATGTCACTCTCCAACAGCCTCCCCCTCCTAGCTCTAACCTAAAACCAGACATGTAATCCCTAAAATATTCCATACTTCTTTTATGAAATGAAGGAAGGAGATGGATTTTGATCAGCAGTGAGATGTGCCTCAGTCACATCTGATGCAATGCTTCACGTGACAAACTCAGCTACTACAAGAGTTTCGGGGGGCTTTATTTTTAAGTGATTTTTTTTCTCTATATGCTTTCAGCATTGTCATTAAATGGTTGACTCTTTAGGTTCATCCTGGTGGGAGTGTGTATTGGTAAAACTTCTTAAGCCTTTTTTCTGGGAATAATTATTCAACAAATATTTCTTGAATTTTCACCAAGTGTTCAGCCTGTGCTACAGGTTGGAGAAGATATGTAAGCCATGAAAGATATTTTGATTCCTCTCAATAAGCTCGTAATTAAGATGGGGAAAGAGGGCTAAGAGCGTGAAGCAACACTCAGCCTACACAGTGGTGTATCATGGAGATCAGGTTATCCAGTTCATCTAATATCAATGGTTCAGAACCTCTTCTGGGTCCAGAGGCACTTGGTAGTTCAGAAGAAGGCTATGTAGTCTCTCCCCAGAAAAAAGCATATGGTTTATACACACAAAATTTCACATGGATTCCAAAGAAGAGAGGGATGGTCCATGAAATTCCTGAAATCCACTCACGAATGCAGGAGCAGTTTATGGATCCCTCCCCTAAGAACTATTGAAGTTCAGAGGAGAAGCTCAGTGAATTCAAAGGGAAGTTAAATATGGTTTAGGGAAGGCATTAGGATTTAAAATTTACTTTGGATGGCTGATGAGATTTAGGAGAAGGGAAAGAAAATGAATCTTTCTGAGAGACATAGTAAGTAACTTATATAAGTCATCTCATTTAATCTACAGAGTAAGTCAACGAAGAAGGTTCTTTGTCCCTATGCTGGATGGAAGAAATGAACACTGGGAAAGCTTCATAAATTTCCCAAGATGACTCTCAGTCAGCTATTTAATTCCTTAGCTGAAGTGAAACAAACATCTATGTGAAAACAGATCCCAAGACATTTCTACTACACACTCCATTGAAGAGAAGAGACAATAAATCTTGTCTAACCTAATAAGCATGTCCTCTAGTGTGCATACATGGAGAGGCTAGAGGTGAGGAGGAGTGGAAGAACGCTCTTCTAGCTCTCTAGGAGAGATACATACTCTACTGTTATTACATTAGATGAGCTGAGGACATCTAGTAAAGCTAGGAGTGAATTATGGTGACTTTCCTTTTCAGGTCACTATATGGTTTTGGGGATAAAACAGGATTACTGTTTTCAACTTTCTGTTCTGTCCTGGTACTAAGATAATACCCATTTTACATGTGACTTGTCCGTACTTCCCAGTAGGCAAAGTGTATAACATCACACCATCGACCGAATGGGTCTTGTGAATCAATAGCTTTGGCCAATGGAATATGAGTGGAAGTGTTGTTGTGCCAGTTCAGAGCCAAGGCTTCAAATAGGGGAGTTTTCTTTTACCCTTCCTGATCCTCTATCCTCTATCATAAAGATAGTATGCCACAGCTAGTGGGATGAGAAGATACATGGAGCAGATGGGAACCCAGCTTGTAGCCTAGAGGCAATTCTAGCTGAGCCCAGTTAAGCCATCAGAGCTATAGCTGACTTGCAGAACTGTGAGAAATAAGTGGGGTAAGTGATTGAGATTTTGAGGCTGTTTGTTACCACAGAAAACCCTGACTTTTGAAGCATGACCTCATTTTGAGACCAACCAGTAGGCTAAGTGTTACCAAAGAAATTCAAATAACATCAGGGTAAATTCCAGAACCAACCTGATGTAACGAGGTTGCCTCAAGTCTGGGATAATGTGGACAAGATAGGACTCTTGACCTCTTTTCTCTACTGTCAGCACAGGGCTTAGGCTCTAGAAAGATGGTTGGAGGCTAAAGATCTTTCGAGGAAGGTGTTCTTGGTGAGACAATCCTAGCTAAATTAAATTCAAGAATATGATTTGACTGTAGGTTTTCTCTTTTCTTCCTCTTTCTCCATGCAGAGGAGGCATAAAATATATATGACAAAAAATACAGAGAATTGAAAAACTTAGTTCACAAAGTTGGCAACCAGAGTGAATAACAGCATGTGCTGTACTTTTAGAATCCTTATGCATATACAAAAACCATCACACACGTACTAGCTCTTACCAGTGATTTCTGTGAGCACACTGTTTGAATAATTGGCCACACAGTCTCAATCTCAACCCTGACAGGGCCTAATTAGCATTCTCTCATTCTCTACTGAGGGTTGTGTAGATGATGGTGTACCAGTGAACAGACAGATGACTACCAACTTCTCATTAACACAACTCCAGGACCTATTTACTTTAATGCAGTTAAAAGGCAGTCTGTGGCCTCAGCAAAAAGACTTTGAAAGAACCATGTAAAGTCTATGAGATACATCTCAAGTGGTCCAAAAGGGGAAATTCATAGTGATAGAGGCCTTTCTCAAAAGTCCAGAAAAATCTCAATAAACAACCTAACCTACCACCTAAAAGAATTAGAAAAAGAAGAACAAACAACACCTAAAGTGAATAGAAGAAAACAATAAAGATCAGGGAGGAAATAAATAAACTAGAGATTAAAAAATAGAAAAAAATCAATAAAACCAAGAGCTTGTTCTTTGAAAGAATAAACAAAATTGATAAACCTCTGGCCAGGCCCATCAGAAAGAAAAGAGAAAGGACACAAATAAAATAAGAAATGAAAAAAGAGAAATTGTTGGTACCAATACTGCAGAAATATAAAAAAACAATAAGAAAATACTATGAAGGATTATATACCAACAAATTTGACAATCTAGAAGAAATGGACACATTTCTAGAAACATAAAGCCCACCAAAACTGAATCAAGAAGAAATAGATAACATGAACAAACTGATCACTAGGAGTGAAATAGAATCTGTAATTTAAAATTCCATGCAAACAAAAGTTCAAGATCGGATGACTTCACTGGGGAATTCTACCAAACATATAAGGAACTTACACTGATCCTTCTCAAGCTCTTCCTAAAAACTAAAGAGGAAGGAACACTCTCAAAGTCATTCTATGAAGCCACCATCACCTTGTTACCAAAACTAGACAAAGACACTACCAATAAAGAAAATTACAGGCCAATATCTTTGATGAACATAGATGCAAAAATCCTCAATAAAATATTAGCAGACTGAATCCAAGAATACTTAAAAAGAATTATACACCATGATCAAGTTGGATTTATCCCAGGGTCACAAGGATGGTTCAACATTTGCAAATCAATCAATGTGATATACAATATCAACAAAAGAAAAGACAAAAGCCACATGATCATCTCAATAGATGCAGAAAAATCATTTGATAAAATTCAATATCCATTTATGATAAAAAAAAAAAAAAAAAACTCTTACCAAAGTGAGGACAGAGGGCATATACCTCAGCATAATAAAAGCTATTTATTACAGACTCACATCTACATAATACTCAACCGTGAAAACTGAAAGTCTTTCTGCTAAAATATGGAAAGAGAAGAATGCCCACTCTCACCACTGCTACTTACACAGGACTTCCAATAAATGGAAGTCCTTAGCCACAGAAATCAGATAAGAAAAAGAAATAAAGGATATTTAAATTGGAAGGGAAGAGGCAAAAGTGTCATTATACGCAGATAACACGATACTGTGTGTGCTGCTGCGGCTGCGAAGTCGCTTCAGTCTGTGTCCGACTCTGTGTGACCCCACAGACGGCTTCCTACTGGGCCCCTCCATCCCTGGGATTCTCCAGGCAAGAACACTGGAGTGGGTTGCCGTTTCCTTCTCCAATGCATGAAAGTGAAAAGTGAAAGTGAAGTCGCTCAGTCGTGTCCAACTCTTAGCGACCCCACGGACTGCAGCCCACCAGCTCTGCCATCCATGGGATTTTCCAGTCAAGAGTACTGGAGTGGGGTGCCATTGCCTTCTCGGCATCAGATCAGATCAGATCAGTCGCTCAGTCGTGTCCAACTCTTTCCGACCCCATGAATCCCAGCACGCCAGGCCTCCCTGTCCATCACCAACTCCCGGAGTTCACCCAAACTCACGTCCGTCGAGTCAGTGATGCCATCCAGCCATCTCATCCTCTGTTGTCCCCTTCTCCTCCTGCTTCCAATCCCTCCCAGCATCAGAGTCTTTTCCAATGAGTCAACTCTTCGCATGAGGTGGCCAAAGTACTGGAGTTTCAGCTTTAGCACCATTCCTTCCAAAGAAATCTCAGGGCTGATCTCCTTCAGAATGGACTGGTTGGATCTCCTTGCAGTCCAAGGGACTCTCAAGAGTCTTCTCCAACACCACAGTTCAAAGGCATCAATTCTTCGGTGCTCAGCCTTCTTCACAGTCTAACTCTCACATCCATACATGACCACAGGAAAAACCATAGCCTTGACTAGACGAACCTTTGTTGGCAAAGTAATGTCTCTACTTTTGAATATGCTATCTAGGTTGGTCATAACTTTCCTTCCAAGGAGTAAGCGTCTTTTAATTTCTTGGCTGTAATCACCATCTGTAGCGATTTTGGAGCCCAGAAAAATAAAGTCTGACACTGTTTCCACTGTTTCCCCATCTATTTCCCATGAAGTGATGGGACTGGATGCCATGATCTTCGTTTTCTGAATGTTGAGCTTTAAGCCAACTTTTTCACTCTCCACTTTCACTTTCATCAAGAGGCTTTTGAGTTCCTCTTCACTTTCTGCCATAAGGGTGGTGTCATCTGCATATCTGAGGTTACTGATATTTCTCCCGGCAATCTTGATTCCAGCTTGTGTTTCTTCCAGCCTAGCATTTCTCATGATGTACTCTGCATGTAAGTTAAATAAACAGGGTGACAATATACAGCCTTGACGTACTCCTTTTCCTATTTGGAACCAGTCTGTTGTTCCATGTCCAGTTCTAACTGTTTCTTCCTGACCTGCATACAAATTTCTCAAGAGGCAGATCAGGTGGTCTGGTATTCCCATCTCTTTCAGAATTTTCCACAGTTGATTGTGATCCACACAGTCAAAGGCTTTGGCATAGTCAATAAAGCAGAAATAGATGCTTTTCTGGAACTCTCTTGCTTTTTCCATGATCCAGCGGATGTTGGCAATTTGATATCTGGTTCCTCTGCCTTTTCTAAAACCAGCTTGAATATCGGGAAGTTCACGGTTCACATATTGCTGAAGCCTGGCTTGGAGAATTTTGAGCATTACTTTACTAGCGTGAAAACCCTAAAAACTCCACACAAAAACTACTAGAACTGAAAACAAGTTAAGCAAGGTAGCATGATATAAGATTAACATACAGAAATACATTGCATTTCTTTACAATAACAATTATTTGTCAGAAAGAGAAAGTAAAAATAAATCCCTTTAAAATCACATAAAAAACAAAACAAAACAAAACACTCTACAAATGGCACCCCACTCCAGTACTCTTGACTGGAAAATCCCATGGATGGCAGAGCTGGTGGGCTGCAGTCCGTGGGGTCGCTAAGAGTTGGACACGACTGAGCGACTTCACTTTCACTTTTCACTTTCATGCATTGGAGAAGGAAACGGCAACCCACTCCAGTGTTCTTGCCTGGAGAATCCCAGGGACGGAGGGGCCCAGTAGGAAGCCATCTGTGGGGTCGCACAGAGTCGGACACGACTGAAGCGACTTAGCAGCAGCAGCAATGAGGTGAAACTCTTTTTTGTTTTTTATTTATTTTAATTGGAGGCTAATTACAATATTGTGGTGGTTTTTGCCATACACTGACATGAATCAGCCATGAGTGTACATGTGTTCCCCATCGTGAACCTCCCTCCTACCTCCCTCCCCATCCTGTCCCTCAGGGTCATAGCAGTGCACCAGCCCTGAGCACCCTGTCTCAGGCATCGAACCTGGACTGGCTATACATGTTTAAATGCTATTCTCTCAAATTGTCCCACCCTTGCCTTCTCCCACAGAGTCCAAAAGTCTGTTTTTTACATCTGTGTCTCTTTTGCTATCTCACATATAGAGTCATCATTACCATCTTTTTAAATTCCATATATATGAGTTAATATACTGTATTGGTGTTTTTCTTTCTGACTTACTTCATAAAGGAAATTGAAAATGATTCAAAGAAATGGAAAATATATCCCATGCTCTTAAAGAAGAATTAATATTGTTTAAATGTTCATACAACCCACAGCAATCTACAGATTTAATGTTATCTCTATCAAATTATTCATAACATTTTCCACAGAACTAGAACAAATAATTCCAAAATTTAATGGCAATGGCAACCCACTCCAGTACTCTTGCCTAGAAAATCCATGGATGGAGGAGTCTGGTAGGCTGTAGTCCATGGGGTCGCTAAGAGTCAGACAGGACTGAGCGATTTCCCTTTCACTTTTCACTTTCATGCATTGGAGGAGGAAGTGGCAACTCACTCCAGTGTCCTTGCCTGGAGAATCCCAGGGACGGCGGGGCCTGGTGGGCTGCCATCTATGGGGTCGCACAGAGTCAGACACGACTGAAGCGACTTAGCAGCAATGGCACCACAAGAGACCTAGAATTGGCAAAGCAATCCTGAGGGGAAAAAACAGCTGGAAGGATAACTTCCTCAGACTTCAGACAATACTACAAAGGTTCAGTAACCAAAATGACAAGATATTGGCATAAAAACAGACATATAGAGCAATGGAATAGAATAGAGAATCCAGAAATAAACACATACATCTAAGGTCAATTAATCTTCTACAATCTTCAAGCAAGATATACAGTGAAGAAAAGAGAGTCTCTTCAGCAAGTAGTGTTGGGAAATAGGGACACCTACATGTAAATCTTTGAAGTTAGAACACTTCCTCACATCATACACAAAAATAATCTTGAAATGGCTTAAAGATTTAAATATAAGACAGGATATAATAAACCTCCTAAATGAAAACACAGGCGAAACATTCTCTGACATATGTCATAGCAACATTTTCTTAGGTCAGTCTTCCAAGGCAAAAGAAGTAAAAGCAAAAATTAAAAAAAAAAAGGAACCTAATAAAACGTAACAAGCTTTCAACAAGCAAAGGAAACTATAACAAAAGGAAAAGATAACCTATGGAATGAGAGAAAATATTTGCAAACCATGAGACTGACAGGGCTTAATTTCCAAAATATATAAACAGCTCATACAGCTCAATATCCAAAAACAACCCACCCAATAAAAACATGGGCAAAAACCCTAAATTGACATTTCTCCAAAGGAGAGACACAGATAGCCAATAGGTACGTGAATGCTCAATATTGCTAATTATTAGAGAAACGCAAATCAAAACTATACTAAGGTATCACCTCATACCAGTTAGGATGACTGTCATCAAAAACTCTACAAATAATAAATGCTTGAGAGGATGTGGGAAAAAGGAACCCTTCTACTCTGTTTGCGGGAATGTGAACTGGTACCGCCACTGTGGAGAACAGCATGGAGGTTCCTTAAAATAATTAAAATAGAGCTACCATTTGATCTAGCAATCCCACTTCTGGACATATACCTGGAGAAAACTTTCATTTGAAAAGAAATATGCACCGCAATGTTCATAGCAGCACTATTAATAGTAGCCAAGACATGGAGGCAACCTAAGTGTCCATCAACAGATGAATGGATAAAGAAGAATGGGAATATTTACACAATGGAATACTATTCAGCAATAGAAAAGAAAGAAATAATGTCACTTGCAGCAACATAGATGGGCCTAGAAATTAGCATACTAAATGAAGTAAGTCAGACGGAGAAAGACAAATATCATATGACGTCACTTATTCTGGAATCTAAACTATACAAATGAACTCAGTTATAGAACAGAAACCAACTCAGACATAAAAATCCAAACAGATACACATTACTCCATATAAAATAATAACAAGATCCTATTGTACAGCACAGGGAATTATATTTAATATCTTATAATAATGTATGGGCTTCCTTGGTGGCTCAGACGGTAAAGAATCTGACCTGGGTTGGATCCCTGGGTCGGGAAGATCCCCTGGAGGAGGGCATGGCAACCCACTCCAGTATTCTTGCTGGAGAATCCCATGGACAGAGGAGCCTGGTGGGTTACAGTCCATAGCGTCGCAAAGAGCTGGACACAACTGAGTGACTAAGCACAACACAGCACATAATAACCTATAACAGAAAAGAATCTGAAAAGGAATATATATCTGTGTGTGTATATGGAACTGAATCACTTTGCTGAACACCAGAATCTAACAAAACTGTGAATCAACTATGCTTCAACAACAACAACAAAGTATGTGAACCAAAAAATATATATATACATTCTATAGTTTTTATTTGATCCTGCCTCTCAGCTGTCCTACTAAACTACAGAGGACCTGGCTCAGAGCCCTCGAGTGCTGGTGAAGGAGGACAGTGGCAGGAGATCCTCTCACAGGCGTCTTTTTGTTCCACCCAACCGAATGCATCCTGACACCCTGACAAGACATCACCAGTGTGTAGGACATTCCATCAGACGGAGTCTAGACTGATGCTTGTTCACTTCAGGTTTTGTAAAGGGAGCTACTTGGACTCCAGTTTTGGCTGCACAACTGTGCCGGGCTTTAGCAGCTCAAATGTTGGCGCCTAAGCCTTGCTCCAGTGCCAAACATTTGTCCGCACTCTGTTCCCATGCAGCAGGAACTCGGCTCTGTACACATCCCTGTGACGGGAGGAAGGCACTCCTTTTCCCATCCCACCGTGGGACGTGTGTCCCGTGGCAGTGAAGTCAAAGGGGCTGGGCACACGTCTTGAAGTGAGCTGCAGGGCCGGTCCTCAGGGAAGTCAGAAAAACTGGTCCACAGCCCTCAGTAACTGACCCCTAAGTGGGGAGGACACAAGCTCACAATCTGCTCTCAGGGTTTTGTGGCTTCTACAAAGGTGTTTCTAAGCTCTGCTATTGGATCGTTAGAACTTATAGGATCTCTCTACATTCGGTGAATGGGCTGAAAGATCAGATGGTTTCATCAGTGTAGTCTTTCTGTCAGTGCAGCCTCCCCAGACAATGAGAAACTGTGTTACAGGAAACCTGCTCCCCAATTAGAAGCCTCCCTGCCTTAGCGAGCTCATCGCAGCTGAATAGACCTTTCTTTCCTGTCAGCTAAGTGATGCATTATCTACAAGGATATCAACACAGCCATATTTTGGACTAAAGGGCTTTTTGACTTTTAAGAAATGGAGATTGGGAGAAAGTTGGGTTTAAAATGCCATCTGGCTTAGAGGCCCTTATTCAACATCTCTAATCAGTTCAACAAAATACCTATAAAGTCACAGAAACAAATGCAAACTTATGCCACCAGCAAAACTGGAACTAAATAACCTATTTTCAGAATCTAGGATCAACTTCCATTAACTGAAAGACTGGCAAAATGGGATTAAAACCACAAACCACGACGCCTGGTGCTATAGCCACAGAAACAGAGCAAACTTCCGCCTGCCACGCTGAAAACAGACGGGAGGAGGGAAGTGGTCCCTGCCCTTCTCCGTATCTGATCCCTGGGCTCAGACATGCCGGAAACTACTAAGTGGGTAACAGGGGCCTTCTCTCTCTGTGGTGATGCTCTCTGGAGACTTGTGCCATCCTCATCCACCTCTCATCCTGGCCCAACACTTTCTCTCTTATATTTAGTCAGATATAGGAATCCCCAGCAAATGCATGGAAAGCACAGTTCTCTAAATCACAGCAGGCAGCACTGCTCTCCAGAAGCAGTCCCAGAAAGGGCACACGCGGAAGTGACAGCCTTTTAGGATTTCCATCAGGGTCAGTGTCGGGAGGTGGGGGTTAGGTGAAATGAAATGTCAGTCTCACAGGAGCCCTTGAGACATCTCAGCCTAGGGTTTGAGGAGAGTCTAGGAGCTATGATCATGAACATGTTCTTCAGCTGCTCATATGAAGAATGAGATCGAAGACAAACCACAGACTCTATTTTTGAAAAATACTGTATCTTCCATTCTTTAAAAATAAGAAAAGTGAAAAACTAACATCAGGCCTATTTAAAACATTAGACAAAAAAATAAATAAGTAAAAGGACACTGACTCTGAAGACTTACAGGATGAACCAAAATTTGAAAATGATTTTTTTATAGTAACTAGTAGGAAATTTTAGAGAACCATGTCTCATCCTCAGTAAGAAGACAGAGAGGAGCGAAAAGCACCTTGAAAATTGGCTACAGTGATAAACCAACAAATGAGAGGAAATGAATGATGAGCAGGCAAGAGCTCTACCAAGAGTGCTGACAGAGCTGTGACCTCTCCAAAGTGCTGCCTTGTCCAGTGGAACTAAATAGGGGGAAAGGAAACAAGCTTTCCCCAGCTGCTGAGTCTGCCATTTCCCTTTGGTCAATGGTAAGGAAAAGCTCACCATGGGAGAGGGAGAAAATCAAGAAACCACTGGGTAAACAGAACAACCAGAATGGACACACACCCCTCTAACTAGTGATTCTTAGGTGCCCTGACTCCAGGTCTGTGTGGGCGTCCCAGGGCCAGGCAGAAATGAGGGTATGCTGCAACGGGGGGCTTATTTTGTACTGAGAGAGCACTTCTCTATCAAGGAATTGACATTGTTGTAACTCTCTTAGCAAATAGGGGGAGAGGGGACCCAAATGGTGATGCCCACTTCCATGGATCAACAGGAAAAGAAACCTATGGGATGTCAATGAACATCTGGAGAATCAGCCAGCACAAGCAGCCTAGAGGAATTTGCAGAGGTAGCTGTGTTCCTGGGTGGGCAACCACACATTCCATGATGTGAAGCATCTAAATTTAGTTCCTGGTGTCATGTTAGATATGATTTACTCTGAATTCCTTATTATGCCTCTCCCACAAATCAAATCATGCTACAGTATGCACTTAATTGGGGTTGAAATCCTTCCAAACATGTTTGGTGCTTGCTAACTTCCTCCTTCTTTGAGGTTAACCAAAAGACAATGATGAAAATCTTCACCACCAGCCATCTAAAGAGAAATAGATGAAGTGCTAAAATAATAACACCCAGAGTTAGAACTGTGACAAACATCATCAATCAGATCCCTGCAGGCCGACCACACCTCCAGCTGTGAGGCTGTCGGGCCTCATCATCTCCATAGGGCTGGGCTGGTGCAGCAGGTCAAAGGGAGGCTTCCCATCAGAGCCAAGCCACTGACTCATTGGTTGGTCCTCTTCCCCTTCTATCAACTTCAGCACATCCATGACCAGGATGATGGGGAAGCCTCCTCCTGGGAGCTGACCAGCTTGCTGCACAGGGGAAAGGTTTCTGAGTGGTGGATGATGGTTGTGTGGGGGTGGCTGTGGTGAAGTAGAAAGATGAAGGATTTAGACTCTCGATCAGTTCTGGCCTGCTAGTGAAGAGTTGTATGATTTCATCTCCTGGAGCTTCAAGGAGAATATCAGTTGTTACTTTGCAGAGTTGTTAAGAGGTACAAATAAGACTTAAAAAACCAAATAAGATTAAAAAAAAAAAAAAAGAACTGAAGCTGAGGAAATAAGCTGGAGCTATAGGTGGGATCCAGGAAAGCCCACAGGAATAATTAAGAAAATCTATTGTAAAGTGATTAACAAAATATCTGGCACATAGTGAGCAGTCAATAAAAATGTTCTTTTAAATGTTCATTAAAGAAAAAAACAAACAGACACTTAAAGTCAGCATCAAATCTCCTTGGAGAAGTGTACAGGTTGTGAGTGGCAGTCTAGAGACAAGCTCAGCAAATAAACAGCCAGTGAGAGAAAAAGTGGCGCTTGGAGATGCAGGACCCTGTCTTCAGGACTCTGACACACTTGGGTTCAGATCCAGCCTTGTTCAATTAGTAGATTTGTGAGCGCAGGCAAGACACTTAAAGCAACACACACACACGAGCCTGTTGCCTCATCTATAAGCAGGAATAACAGTAGCACCCACTGTTGATGTAACATTAAATGAGCTCACCTTTGCAAAGTGCTTTGTGTAATAACAGAGCTCCACACACCAGCTATAATATTTAAACTGATTAGGAAAAGCAGCTTGCTTTCATTTATACATATTAATATATGATGTATTTTATCCTATATGTAAATATATTTTATTCCATATATAATATTTTACTCTATATATACTATTATATTTATTTCCTATGAATTGTTAAAAAATACAAGCCTGAGTGGTAGGCTGAGGAAATGTTTCACACGTTTCATGTCGGCTAACTTGTTCAAACGTATGTGGGTTTACAGACACATGTATCTTTTATAGTGGCTGTCCAAGAACCGTTGCTTATTTTTATTACTGAACTCTTATTATGTGCTCTGTATAAGTTATTTTAAATTAATCCTCACACAACCCTACTTATTGGGATATTTTACTGAAATAAGTTATTTGAATCATAGGGAGAATGGGTCTAGACTTCAGGCCTTGAGCTTATTCTATTTCCATCCTCTCAAATAAAATATATCTGCTTAGAAATATCACCCATGGTGGGATGAGCTCCTTACTGGTGGTATCTTAGTACATACGGGTGGTATGTACTAAGAGAATATGGAATTTTTTTCAGGAATCATTAACTCAGACTCATAATCTTGTTGACAGTATCTGGCAAGACACAGAACTGTCTTTTAAGAGAAAAGAGTCTCAGATACCAATGCATGACTGGGTAGTCCATGCAAACCTAACGAGGCCACTAGATCTGCCTGGAGGAATTCTAAGAAAGCGGCTGAATTCTAAGAGGACAGGTGAGTGGCTAGATGCACAAGCACCAATCAGGGACTTCTAGGCCCCTATCACAAAGAGTTAAGAATGCTATTGAAATTCAAGTTCTTGACAGAATCAATCTTTTCAGAGGAAAACAAACACAATATTGCCTGTTCAGTCACCCAGGTCATCCAGGGGAAAGTCTCCAACTGCAGTCCCATGAAGTGATGAAGGGAACTCTGAAAGGCACTCCCAGAGGGCCAGATCTGATGGGCACCCACCTTGCAAGCCCCAGCCAGAGCCAGCAGAGCAAGCCATGTGGGACCAGAGATTGTCCTCTTTCCCAGGGCTCTATCTGAATTCTGAGGACTCTGAATCTTTTCCAGCACATTTAAAATTTAGTAATTTATTTAAAGATAATTCAGACATGGCAGATCACTCAGGCAGAGTATAATTTTTCTCACATATCAGAAAAGTTATTATAACATTTCTTTCTGAATCATTGTGAACACTCTGATGCTCTTTGGTATTAGTGAGATTTTAATTGTAAGTGAATGGGCTCTTCTGTGAATCAAAAGCATTTCATTATTTTCTTGAGAGTTGGACCATAAAGAAGGCTGAGCGCCGAAGAATTGATGCTTTCAAATTGTGGTGCTGGAGAAGATTCTTGAGAGTCCCTTGGACTGCAGGGAGATCAAACCTGTCAATTCTAAAGGAAGTCAACTTTGAATATTCACTGGAAGGACTGATGCTGAAGCTGAAGCTCCAGTACTTTGGCCACCTGATGCGAAGAGCCAAGTCAATGGCAAAGACCCTGATGCTGGGAAAGATTTAAGGCAGGAGGACAAGGGGATGACAGAGGATGAGATGGTTGGATGGCATCACTGACTCAATGGACATGAGTCTGAGCAAATTCAGATAGTGAAGGACAGGGAAGCCAGGCATGTTATAGTCATGGGGTTGCAAAGAGTTGGATATGACTTAAAGACTGAACAAAGACATACAGATCCAAACATAATGAATCATTTCAGAGACAAAGACAAGGTTTGTCAAGTGCTAAAATAATTGATAAAAATGAATATCTAATAACATATGAATGTGTTGATGCCAAGATGTTCAAAAGAGATATATCCTATTTCTGCAGTGTACACTGCTATGTCAAAACTTCTCCTGGAGTTGGGCTGGACTGAGCAGGATGGAAGCATGCAGGAACAGAGGGCAAAAGCAGCAGAGGGAGATGTGAAAGGAGCAGGCAGATGAGGAGTAAAATAGAACATGGGCTTCAGAGAATCTAGCTTGTCCCTACTTCCTGGGGAAGCAGAACCTACCAATGCCTTCTTGCAGCCCCTCTCCTGCTGACCACCCCACCCTCCAGGGGCAGCTGCCCCATTCCTCAGCCAGTGACATCATCAACCACCTACTAAGCTCCTCAGGCTGTATTTCCTCCTGACCTCACCTTCTCTTCAACTCTTCCCATCAGTAGAAGGAAAAAACAGGGTTTCAAATGACAGCAAGGCAAAGAGGCCCTTTCAAAATCCACATCAAACACAAGAGGTCAACATGTGAAATAAAAAAGACACAGCCCTCTCATGATCCCTTGGTAGAAAGGTTCTGAGCGTCTCTGAAATTCACTGTAAGTGAAAATTGTAAGGTCAGTGGAGCTGCCAAAAGTTCTAAAAAACATCCCCTTGATGCCAAAGAACGACAAGCTTTGTTTCTTTTTATAAGGCAGGTAAGGCTCTTCATAGTCCTGGAGCAGAAATTCAAAAGATAATATTGGATTTCAGGAAAAGCAAATGCTCACTACTGTTTCTTCTTCTGGTACCTAAAAAAAAAGCATTAAAAAACCATGGGGATATAAAGTACAGCATGGCGACTATAGTTAATATACCATATTGCACATTTGAACGTTGCTAAAAGAATAAATCTTTTAAGTCTTTATTGTAAGAAGAAAACATATTTTTAAACTATCTATGGGGATGGATGTTAGCTAGACTTGCTATGGTGATCATTTTGCAATATATATAAACATCAAGTAATTAAGTTGTACACTTGTAACATATAATGTTATATGTTAATTATACTTCAATTAAAAAATTAAATAAAACAAAAAGAAAAGACATTAAGCTTCATGACATGAATGGTAAACAAAATGTTGGTCAAAGAAAGACAACAAAAGATTTCTTTGTGGATTGCTTTCTAACCCCACCCTTCTAAAAATTATATTGGGTTGCCTCAAAACGTCTTCAGGTTTTCCTGTAATATTTTATGGAAAAACCCAAATGAAATTTTTGGCCAACTCAACACTACAGAAAGAAAAATTGACAAAATACTTCCCAATTTGAATGGAGGCAGGTTATGGGAGACAGTAGGCAGCCCAGGGGAAAATAAGGTCCTTTGACAAAGACTGCATCCAGCCCCAGCTAATCACTCCTTCCATCCCCGCTGCAATGCCTTCAGGCTACAGATAAATGGACAGAAATCTATGTTTATCCCTCAGACTGAAGCTGAGAGAAACAAGGTAGTCTGAGGTAAAGGAGGAAGCATGGCAAGGAGCATGTACTCATAACCTCTCAGAGCAAAGAAAAGACTGGCTAGAGATGCCTCCTGTCTTATACATTAAACATAAACAAGAAGAGAAGTGGCATGGCAACTATACCAACATGCTACAAGGGGAAAAGGGAAAGAAAACAAAGGAAAAGAGCAGGCAAAAGATATGTTGAACCTGGTCTCAAAGAATACATATCTCAAAGAACAGAATGATACTCCTGGAAAATGTTTTGAGATATAACATTTTTTAAATACCTGCATTCAATAAAGGAAGATCAGAAAATGACAGAATGAGTTGAAAATGCATGATGCAAAGCTAAAGAAACTAGCAAATTATCAATACAAGTGCTTAATATATCTAATAAGTAGCAAAGAAAAGAATCCATATAGCTGAATTCATTAATTTGAAAGACCTGAATTAATCACAAAGAATATAGATGAAAATAATAAAAAGATTATAGGAAATAGAGAAGAGATGGTATATGTAGAGAATAGATCAAGGAATGATCCTTCTACACATAAGGATAGCTATTATAAAACAAACAAGCAAAACAAACCTAAAAACCAAGTGTTGATAAGAACATGGAGAAATTGGAATCCTTGTGAATTGATGGTAGAAATGTGAAACCGGGCAGCCAGTATGGAAAATGTATGACTGCTTCTCAAAAACTTAAGAAAAAAAGAATTATCATATGATCCATATGGTAATTATCATGTAATTCTGAGTGTATACCCAAAATAATTGAAAGTAGGGACTTGAACAGATATCTGTGTACCTGTGTTCATAGAAGCATTATTCATGATAGCCAAAAGGTGGACATAAGTGTCCATCAACAAAAAAGTGGATAAACAAAATTTGGTATATCCATACAAATGAATACTACTCAGCCTTAAAAAAGGAAGGTAATTCTGACACATGCTACAGTGTGGATGAACCTTGAAAACATTATGCTAAGTGAAATAAGCCAGTCACAAAAGGACAGATGTTGTATGATTTCACTTGTATGAGATATCTGGAGTGGTCAGATTCCTAGAGATCAAGTAGAGTGGTGGTTGCAAGGGATGGAGCTGGTGAAACAGGGAATGAGGAGCTATTGTTTAAAGGGTGGAGAGCTTTAGTTCTGCAAGGTAAAAACAGTTCTGGCGTTGGATGGTGGTTATGGTAGTACAGCAATGTGAATGTACTTAATGTCACAAAACTTCACACTCAAAAATGGATAAAATGGTAAATTTTGTTATGTATATTTTACTACATTTTTTAAAAATTCCAAAGACATGAAGATGGCCAACAGACACATGAAAAGATGCTCAACATCACTAATCATCTTTAACAATGGATGAAATCATCTTTAATCATGAGGGAAATGCAAATTAAAACCACAATGAGATATTACTTCACGTCTGTCATAATGGCTATCGTCAAAAAGACAACAAATAAGTGTTTCCACCCCTCCCACCCGCCACCGCCTCGCCACCCCACCTAGGTGCTGCTAGTGGCAAAGAACCCACCTGCTATTGCAGGAAACACAAGAGACACAGGTTTCATCCCTGCATCAGGCAGGTCCCCTGGAGGAGGGCACAGCAACCCATTCCAGTATTCTTGCCTGGAAAACCCCATGGACAGAAGAGCCTGGTGGGCTACAGTCTATAGGGTCAACAAAGAGTCAAACACAATTGAAGTGACTGAGCACACATGCAAAGATAGGGAGAAAAGAATCTTTACACACTGTTGCGAAAGAAAATGGGTGACAGCACCATACCTAGTTAAGTTTCCAGTACACAAGGGACTTCCCTGGTAGCTCAGACGGTAAAGCGTCTGCCTGCAATGCGGGAGACCCAGGTTCGATCCCTGGGTCAGGAAGATCTCCTGGAGAAGGCAATGGCAACCCATTCCAGTACTCTTGCCTGGAAAATTCCATGGACGGAGGAGCCTGGTAGGCTACAGTCCATGGGGTCGCAAAGAGTCGGACACAACTGAGCGACTTCAATGTCATGTCAAATGTCCAGTAGACAAGGGCCATAAGAAGGTATTTACAAACTTGAAAAAGCCCAAAATATATAGCAACCTTGAGCTCTTTTAGAAAAATGTGTGTTATGATGAAATCTACTCATCAAGAGCTGAATCAAAACAAACCATTCAGAAATGGAGATGGCTTAAGCAAAAGAATTGATACCAAACACTAAATCCATTTTAATACAAAGCTAAAGCTAAACAACTGGAAAATTCTTGTTTATACTGCAGAATACAAATACATAAACTTTTTAAAATGTAGTTACTATTTTTGATGCTGTAACAAACAAACTCCATATCCTACTGGCAAACACGTGCATCTTGCTCACATTAGATAAGGGCTGTGCATCAGTGGGGTCCATCGCCACGTGTTTTCTTCTTGCTGAAACCAGACCGAAAGACCAACCCCTCTTCTGAACATGCTGTTTGCATTGTGGAGGGCTAAAGCCAGACGTCTCAAGCCAAAACACACATTTGAATTAAAACCTTTTGCTTAGAAGAGGCATATGTCAGGCTCCGTCACAATTCACAGACCAAAGTAGGTCACATGGCCAAGCCCAGAGTCACTGAAGTCAGAATTTAAATTTGAGGGCAGTAGAGTGGAAAAAAGTACAAAACACCAATCTCGTCTTTCCTATCAAGGAATCAGTTGGTATTTTATCAAATCAAATGCAATTATTTACGCCTCATTTTCTGCTTTTACTTTTAAGGAATCTTATGCAAGTTAGTATCTCTTAATGGTAAAGAAACAGTTATGTGGAGTATAGCAACTCCTTTGGGTTTGCTTCAGTACCATTTTTCCTGTGTTAAAGTCAAGTTAGTCCTTCCTAAATACAGCACATCTAGCGTGTGCTTAGTTACTCAGTTGTGTCTAACTCTTCGTGACCCCATGGACTGTAGCCTGACAGGCTCCTCTGTCCTTGGGGATTCTCCAGACAAGAATACTAGAGTGGGTTGCCATGCCCTCCTCCAGGGGATCTTCCTGACCAAGGGATCAAACCTGGGTCTCTTGCATGGCAGGCAGATTCTTTACTGTCTGCACCACCAGGGAAGCCCCATTACATACGGTGTGATCCCATTTTTAAATACCTCTGATTACCCAAAGGGATGTGTCCAGACTGTCAGTATAGGTTCTTTCTAAGGGATGGTATTTGGTAAGATTTGTTGCTTTTTTCTTTGTTTCTTTTTATTATTATTATTTTATATTAGTTATGGCTTTTAATAAATATTTGATTTATTTAATAAAATTATTTTGTAATAAAATTATTTTGTTATTATTTTATAATGAAGTATAATAACATTTATTTGATATTAAATATTCAATTTATTTAATAAAATTTATTTGTTGTTAAGGATTTATTACTTTTATAAATTAAAGTCACTACTGTTAAACTACAACAAAATGCCAAATACATGAATGTAGTAAGTATATATCTTATCTACTTCTAAGATATTCTAAATATATATATATTTTTAAAACTTTATTTAACAAAATTTAATTTCTTTCTCAGGCTCCCATAATTCCAGCAACTTCTGCCAACACAATAAGGGAAGTCTTTGTACCGGGGGAGGGTGGGAACATCTGATCCTCAACTCACCCCTCCATGCTGGTTGTCACCCAGGTCCACATGCCCACACAGTCTGGTGCCTTCTCCCTTCTTCCACTCCACGTTCAAGGCGCACACACATCACTGAGGCTGACCACGGAGTCATCTGCTTAAATGAATCAAGGAACAGTTCCCTCCCTGGTGTCTTTTAGTAATATTTTTTAGAAAGGCCTTTTTATTTTTTTATTTTTTAATGTTTTGGTACCACCCTGAGGCACGCTGGACCTCAGTTTCCTGACCAGGGTCAGGAAAGACTCCAGTGCTCCCTGCACTGGAGTCTTCACCACTGGACCACGGGAAAGTTCCTCTCTCCCTGGTGTCTTGATAACTTCCTGGGATTCTACCACAGAATCAGAAAAGTTGGCCAACAGAGAACCCCCAGCTTGTTGTAATGGACACATAGCTAAATACAGGCAAACCATAATGTGAGACCAAGTGCCCTGTTGCCCCCAGCCCTGAGCATGGATAAGGAGACCCCAAAGCTCTAGTAACAGCATGCCTCTGACTCTAGCCCCACCCCAATTCTTGGGAATATTTTCTTGCCTAGGGATACTCAGAAGAAAGAAACAGCTCTCTGTTTCTTGAAGCAGATGTCAGTAAAGTTACCATCTGACACTCCTGAGTGATGTTTCTTCACTCTCTCAAAGGCACCTAACATAATCTTGTTAATGTGCCTACAGGTTTGGAATACATTTAGAAAGTGCTAGAAATGTAACGGACAACATATGAGAACTACAGTGAACACTGCTGCAAAATGTTACAGAGGAATGTTGTTGAGAGAGTAAATCCTAAGACTTTTCATCACAAGGGAAAAATATTTTCTTTTTTTTAATTTTGTATCTTTATGAGATGATGAATGTTCACTAAACTTGTGGAAATCACTTCATGATATATGTTAGTCAAATCATTATGCTGTACCCCTTAAATTTCATACAGTGCTGTCTGTCAATTACATCTCAATAAAACTGGGAGGATAAAAAAGGATTGCTTTGCCATATTAACACTGAATTCAAAAACTCTGGTGATCTCAACTTAGAAGGCAGTGTACCTGCCAGGTTAGGGGCTATTATTTTTGCTTTTGGAAAGGAGATGCTCACAGATGACAATGAAGAGGTGGAGAGGAAGAGTGGTTTTCTGGAAGATTGTTCTCAGTTTACCTACAAAAGAAAAAGAAGCACATCTTGCCTTCCTCTCCAACAAGCCAAGTGCTCCGCAGACCAAGAGAATGCTGGGGAAGGGTCTGAAATATTGAAGAGGGGAGTGAGCAGGATATTTGAGCAGGCCAACGAGAGGATTTATGGCTCCTGGGATACACAGCCAGCAAGATTCTCCTTTAGAGGGAAGGTGGAAGGAATAAAAGAAAAGCAAAAACAACAGAGCAAAAGGAAGAAAGGAAATGTGTTAATAACATGGAAAGTAGAAAAAACAGGCAATTAAAGATCTGAACTTGAGAAGACCTTTCAGGACTAACAAGTGTTCATACTGCAGATGAAATCAAGAATTTCCAGGTCTTTCCTGAGACTTAAAGGTACATGTCCACGATGCATACAGGATGACTCATTGAATGTATATACAATTCTGAAAACACCTTTACTTTCTACTGGTACATTAATCATAGGGCCACTTAAAATGAAGAGAACGTCTGCTTAAAAACATGAGTATCCAAAGCCCCAGCTGACACATCTCCCTGCCCCACTAGTAAGGACATTTTCTGTATTCCTGCAGGGACTCAGTGGAGCATATTGCGTTTCCCAAAGAAGTAATGTTGTTGTTTTTAATTCAGCTAAAATAGGAAAGGATGCAAAAAAAAAAAAAAAAACCTTACAAGTAAACAAAGCTTATAAATAAGTAGAAATCTAGAAATATTATCAGAGAGGAGGATTTTCTGCAAACCATATTTGAAACAAGTCTTTGCTCAATTACGCCCAAGCATTTTATTAAATTGTGCCTATGCGCCACCTCATTCCAAAAGAATGTGACACGTGTGATATGCACAATGTAAGGAGCTGTGACATAAACACTGGCAACCTTCCATAACATAGGTCTCACTCTTTTCCTTGATATTCCTATCCAGAGGGTCAAGTTTCCAAAATCACTAACCCCTACTAATTGAAACGAAGGGCTTTCTTTACTGTCAGAGGGAAGACTGTTGAAATGTATCTTACTATTGATTTTAAGAACATCAATTACCAAACAATTAGTGGCTAAATTATGTATGAAGACTACAATGACTTATAGTTAAACTTCCAGTGCTTTTGAAAGAACTATTATGTAGCAATAGTGTCCCCACTATTCCTCACGCTTTTCTTCCCCGCACTTCTTGTGGGTTCAGAGCTGCACTGACAAATCTATGTTATAGGCCCCGGTCTCTCAGGAACCTCTAGGCAAAAGAATTTTATTTATCACTTCAGACTAGCATCATCTAAAGTTTACAAAGGACCAAATGCTAAACCTTCCTAAATAAATTTAATCTTGAAGCAGGAGCTCGGGTTGTATTTAGCAAACTGTCACCAATATTATCAGCTACCTTTAAGGTTTTTTGGTGTATTTTTAAAATTAATGTCTAAACAGGTCTCTTTTCTTTCACAATCATTGCCATATTGTTTCATGTTTTATGTTATCCTCCATTATAAGAGTTAGGAGGTACTTGATTAGAAGCATGCATCATACAAGGATCTTAGGGAATTTTAGGAAATCAGTTGCTCAGAATAAATACTCTGGACAGAATATAAGAATGTGGTTTCATAGTTACATTGTTCCTTGTTAGTATTACAAAAATATTCCAGTTTTATCAGAGTTCCAACAAGGATATAGTCTGTGAAGTTCATCTTGACATTTAGAAATAAAAGACTGTTACCTGGTTTATAATTGTGATCTTTATGAAACATAAAATGCACATTTACCTGATTCTGCTCTTAAATACATTTAAATTTTAAGTTAGACTCTAGTGCTATAGATAACACTAGTTTCTCTTTTGAGGAGTCCACATTCTATGCTATAGAATTGCAATATTTCTTAACCAACCCTAAACCGTTCACTAGTTTTATACACTATGCAAGAATAAGGGTATATTTCTTGGTATGTAGCTGTCCAACCTCCTGAACACATTTCCTAATCAAATCCTCATGTTCCGCTCATAGATTCTCTTTATATGTGGGTGGGGACAATTTCCCCAAAGTTCAAGTCTGAGGTCACAGGCCTCTGTTTAAACCTCAGGGATCAAGGGCCTGGCAGGAGTTAGGGGAACAGAATAAGCCATAGGCATTTAGGGTGCTGGGGTTGCCTTCTTGCTGCCATGAATTTCATGTTACATTTGATACTTCAGAGAGCTTTTTAAAGAATGAACAATGTTTATTCCCTCTATTTACATCTGCTGCTGAGAATTCACCATGATTCTTGATTGAGAATGAAAACATGGATCCATAAGTCTGTAAGACTAAGAGTAAACCTGGTTTTCCCAGGGGTTCTAAAAAGGAATACTGTAATTGGGGACATTGCAAGGGTGCATAAGAAGAGTGTTCTATACTGGAAAGCATTAAGAAATGGGTTTTAGAGCATATGAGATTTATCCCAGTTTTTACTTTATGCTCCTTTATGGATAAAAAAACTGTTACATCATTTTCTCTGGGGACAAATCACCCACTTGGGCAAAAAGGGTCACTGCATGAGTGAGGGGAAAGAACGGCTTCATCAACACAGATTTCTTTTTCAACTAGTGAGAGGGAAATGCTTTTTTTTTTTTTTTCAATAAAAGTATACTTCGAGATCTAATCTTTCAGCGGGTCATTTCTTGCCTTAAACTGTATGACCCAAATAGCACCAAATTCTCACATTATGAAGAAAAAAATTACCAAATGCATACTTGACTCTCAAGAACATATGGGACACTGACTCTGAAATAAAACAAGTGAACGGAATTCGCTTCCCAGCCCAAAGGCAAAAGAGAAGCTTGGTAATGACGCTGGAGCCGTTTGCAGGCAGGTGTGAGCCAGCTTCCCACTGGGGAAGCTCCACATCAGAGACTCCAGCCTCACACCTGGAACTAATTGGCCTCCTTTTTGGCAAATTCAATAACTAGGCCGAAGATTAAGTAGACCTTGGAGATTGTATAACCACTTCCGTTTCTAAGTGCCGTCCACCTCAGGGTAGGAAGGAGGGATGCTGGGGACGTGCCCCAGAGAAAGTTCTGCCCCACTGGCCCCACACCTGCAGCAGGAATACACTAAACACACTTCAGTCTTCAAAGCCCCCAAATTAAATGCCTGTTCATCAAGCTGATGATTTCTTTCAGGATGGCGAGTTATGTTTTCCTGCATTCTGTCCTAGAAACATTCACTCTTAAGGGCAGGTACGGACGCACATGCAGAACAATGCCTGCAATAACAACACATACTCTGGAGCAGCAGCATGTAAAATATGAAACTGTTACCTAGAAAGAGAAGTTATTTTTATGTAACTTGGTTTTTTCCTGTATTTTTAAAAATTATATTTTCCATCCAGCTTACACAAATGAAATTAATGTGTTTGTTAAAGTTGTATTCATTCATCATCTTTTCAACCATCATTTCCTCTGTGGCTCCCATGTTCAAGCCTCCCTCTGAGACTGAGTGTACAAACCACACATTAAAACGTGCACTGGAGCTCACCAGCTGATGGGCGAGAAAGAATAACAAGCAGACAATTAAAATGCAGTGTTATAAACGTCTCAGTGGCAGAGAGAAGCACAGAGCCCTCCTTGAATATAGAAGGGGGATGGACTGAAGAAGCAGAAGCCTCAGGTCTTGTTTGTGAGTTTGTTTTGGTGTCTGTGAAGACTCTCCAGTCAGGAGGGCTCCTCCTACTCCATGATTCCCCCTCTGTCTGGAATGCTCTGGTTGCTGAAACAGATGCGGGTGGAGGGCGGAGGCGGGGGTGCTTGGATGGGTGTGGAGCACCGAGTCCAGGGAAAAGCCATGACAGACAGGGCTGCTCAGTGCCGGGGGAGCCAGATCTCAAGTGTTGTATGTGCAAAAGAGGTTGGGTTTCCCCTGGAGGAAATGAGAAGTCTTTGAAGTCCTTTAATCCAGGGAGTGCCATCCACTGCTTTGGGTGTCAGCAGCATCCAGTGGCTAAGTGCGAAGGCTGATTTGGAGGGTGAAGAACTAAAGTCAGAGGAAACAGGCATGAGGCCTTGGCTGTAACTTGGTGAAAGATGCTGTGCATCTGGACTGGGAATGAGGGCAGAGAGGTGGGGCCAAGTTCAAGGGCATCCAATGGGCAGAACTAATCAAATGATACTGAAGACTGGGGAGAAGAAACAGTCAAGTGTGAATCCCAGGTTTCTGACTTGGTTTGAGCTGTTTAAAATCTACAGCCCTAAATCACTTATTCCCATGGGAAGAGATATCATGATTCACTCATTCATCCATTTATCTATTAAACACATGTACTGAGCATGCTAGGCACTGCCAGGGACAGGATTTAGCATTGAACAAAGTTGTAAAACTCCTGTAGTGATGGAGGGTATATTCTAATAGAGGACTTGTGCTTAGTTGCTCAGTTGTGTCCAACTCTTTGCAACCCCATGGACTATATAGCTGGCCAGGCTCCTCTGTCCATGGGATTTCCCAGGCAAGAATACTGGAGTGGGTTGCCATTTTCCTCCTCCAGGGGATCCTCCTGACCCAGGGATCAAACCTGCATTCCTGTGTCTCCTGCATTGCAGGTGGATTCTTCACTTGCTGAACCATCGGGGGAAGCCCATTCCAGTAGAGAAAAGAGGACAATAGACAAATAGATTAAAATGTGTCAGATGAAGGAGATGAAGAGGATTGAGAGGTGCTAGGTAACACAGGACAGTCAGACAGGTGAGCCTTGAGCAGAGGCCTGAAGAAAGTAGAGAGAGGGAAACAAAGAATGTTCCTGGCAGAATGAACTGCTGGTGCAAAGCTTGTAAGGCTAGACAGGGCCAGTGATGTTAGGAGGAGTTGCCCTACACAGAGGCCACCAACACCCAAATGTGGTCAGTGCTGTGCTCCTGTGATAAGGCCTAAATGAGGCAGCCTTCTTTCCCCACCACTGACACCCCCCGTCCCAGGCAAATCGTGCAATTCTCTCTGAAAGGAATGCTGAGACCTCAGAGAGCAAAAAATCTTCAGCTTGTTGGATAGAAGAGCGCTAAAGATCTTGGAAACAGCAGAGTTGTTACCACAAGGGAGTGGATAATGAAAGAGATCACATTTATCCCCATAAGAAACAGTGGGATATGGAAGCAGCAGGATCACAGGTGTGCTGATGACAAAGACGGGCCTCTCAGAGCACAGAGTACACCCCTGCCAGCAAACCCTACCAGCACTGACTGCCCAGAGAGGGGCACCGTCCCTTCACCCTGTCTTCCATCAGTAGGCTAAGGAGGCATGTGTCTAGGAGCAAAGAGACTCAAAGGGTTGGAAGACAGATGTGTAGGGTACATCTGGTGGTCTCTAAGTGCTTGGGGGAGGATGTAAACAGAAAAGAGAGCCTCAGGCAGAACCCAGGCAACAGCAACCTCAAAAGCGTATACAGAGGTGGAGGAACTCACTAGAGAGGCGGTGAAATGGCCAGAGAAGTGGGAGGAAACCCAGGAAAGCCTGGGTCGGGGGAGGAGTTTTGAAAGGCCAGTGGTCAAGGAGGGCAAATCCTGCTGAGAGGTCCAGGGAGATGAGGCTGACATGTGCCCACTGGACTTGGGAGCCAAGATGGAAGAGGATGGGAGTGAGGAGTACATGGCGAGCGTGCTCCTCTTTCAAGAAACCTGTGGAGGATACGGTGAGAGACATGGACACGTGCTTGGGAGGCCATTTTGTTGACTTTTTGTTTGTAGGTTTTTGAAGAGGATGTTGAAAGAGCAGCTAAGGTATATTCAAAAATGTAAGAGTTTATATGGACAAAGTCTTTTTGAACTCACTAGGGAGGTAGAGAAATGGCCAGAGAAGTGGGAGGAACTGAACAGCCCCAAACTGGGCAACTGCAAACTAGGGTGGTTATGAGCACTCCACTGGCAACAGTCAGGTCAAGACTTTTATAGACAGGATGACAGAAGCCAAACAAGGAAATCATTTGATCAGCTCTAACTTAAACAGCCACCTTATGCAGGAAAGGCTTGTTGACTATTCATGATTGGCTGTCCTTCGGTTTCATTTTCTAAACCTTGAGGTGTTTTAGGCTTGGGTTTTAATTTGCTTACATAGGCTGCTGAGACAAGAGAAGCCCCTCAGTCTTACAGCCTCCTTGCTTAATTAATTTCACCGGAAAAATGTAAAGGTGACGTAATGACGAGGGCACAGAACGAGTAAAGAGGGAGAAATTGCAGATACGGGAAGAGAATGAGAGACAAGGCGGGACTGGGACCAGAGCTCTGATGGCAGGGAAGGAGCAGAGCTGGGTATGGGTGTGCAGATGCAGATGTGTGGGGTTGCAGTGCTGAATGATGGTTTATCTTTTTAATGTCTTTTCTATTCCTCTTCCTCTACCTGCCAGGTAGGAGAGATGGCTTTCTTACTCACTGCCATCAGTGGGAAAACTCACCTTTCAGTTTCAAAATATAACTTCTCAAGTCCAGGGTAAAGGCAGATCTGAAGATTCAGGTGTTTTTGATTGTAAGAGCTGGGTAAAGAGAAAAGCTTGGACTATTTACAATAGCCAAGGCTTGGAGACAACCTAAATATCCATCAACAGATGAATGGATAAAGAAGATGGGATCTATATAGATCATGGAATACTACAGTCATAAAGAAAGAATGAAATAATTCCATTTGCAACAATATGGATGGACCTAGAGATTACATACTAAGTGAAGTAAGTCAGACAGAGAAAGACAAATATCGTATGATATCATTTATATCTGAGATCTAAAAACGGATACAAATGAACTTATTTATAAAACAGAAATAGATTTACAGACATAGAGAATAGACCTAGTGGTTGCTAAGGAGGAGGGATGGAGTGGGAGGCTGGGGTTAGGAAATGTAAGCTTCAGTTCAGTTCAGTTCAATGTAAGCTTGTGTATAAAAATGGTTACACAACAAGGTCCTATTGTAAACCAGTCCATCCTAAAGGAAATCAGTATCAGTCCTGAATATTCATTGGAAGGACTGACGCTGAAGCTGAAACTCCAATACTTTGGCCATCTGATGCGAAAAACTGATTCATTGGAAAAGACCCTGATGCTGGGGAAGATTGAAGGTGGGAGGAGAAGGGGATGACAGAGGATGAGATGGTTGGATGGTATCACTGACTCGATGGACATGAGTTTGAGCGAGCTCTGGGAGTTGGTGAAGGACAGGCAAGCCTGGCATGCTACAGTCCATGGGGTCACAAGAGTCAGACACGACTGAGCAACTGAACTGAACTGATTGTATAGCACAGGGGACTATATTCACTATCCCGTGATAAACCATAAAGGAAAAGAATATGAAGAAGAATGTATATGTAACTGAATCTCTTTGTAGTACAGCAGAAATTAACACAACACTGTAAGTTAATTATACTTCAATAAAGTAAATTTTTAAAAAAGAAAGGGAAAAACCTGGGCTGGACAATGTGGAGCAAACCTGGAAGATGAGAACATAGGCCTATAAACCAGTCATAGGATGGCAGAAGGAGGCCATAGGAAGGAGGCGGGATATGAATCAAAGTAAGTATTTCCCTCACACAGGAAGGAGGTAAAGGTCTTTCCTTCACTGAGAGGAAATCTTAGGATTACAGAAGAGAGCCTAAAATTGGCCGGAGGACCTGCTCTTTGCCTCACTTCTCAAGGTCAAAACCAGCAGGGGCATGGAGACAGGATGGAAATACCCAGATCGGCTTAAGGAACTGAAGCGCCTCAGTCACCATGGAGAGACGGAGTGGAGAAAACACAACAGCAACAATGGCAGGGGAGGCTGGCGTTGGGGCGGGGACGTGGAATCGCTCCCCTCCCCCGACCCGAGAAGTAGTCCTGGACTCCTGTGGGTAGTGAGGGAAAGTCCCGTAACAAACAGCCCTGAAATCTTAGAAACTTAATTTTTTTTTTTTTTTTTTTTTGCACACATTACATGACCATCACCAGTTGGCAGAGAGGTCAGTCCATTTCAACACTCAGAGACCCAAGAATGATGATGCAATGGCCATCTTGAACAAAGTGAATTGCCCTGGCAGGCAAATAGGATTCAGGAGGGTCTTGCCCAGACAATCAGATGTTTATCTTGACCCACCTCATTCTTGTTTATCCTTCAAATGAATCACAAGGCCCCAGCCACATATCAGGGGCTCAATGAGTGTAATTCAGAGATTATTGGTGAGCAACAGTAATGATTACCACCATGTTCCATGATAAAAGGGAGTCCCTGTGCCAGCTGGAGCCCTGGGAAGTTCGGGGAGAGGGGACAACCCAGAGGAGCTTGATGAGGTGGAGTCTCAGGTAGGCCATGTTACTGAGCCAAAGCAGAACTAGGTGGCAAGGATACGTGGGGGCCAGAAGATCCAAAAACCACTCCAGCCACAGATGCTTCAGCAGACGGTACAGAAAGCACAGAGGCCATGGCCACAGCCTGGAAGCATGGGGCAGCAGAGCCACGGTCAGTAAAGAACAAAAGACAACACATGGACAAGAACATTTCCTCCAGGCCAAAAAAAGTCATCAGGAATTTGGATTGCATTGAAAACACCAAATTCAGAATTAACCATATTTAAAACTTTAAGTGACTGAGTTAGCTTGAAGCAGTAAAAGAAGGGCATGTCACCATCAGAGGAAAAGGAGTGAGGAAGTTTGTGAGAAATTCTAGTTTATTTATGGAGTAATAGCTAATGAGAGCTATATGGCTGTGCATCTAAGCTGTGACGGGAACCTTTCTGCTATGATGAGTGTGTGGCTGGGGTGGGAGGGGGTAGAGATTAGTGGCACCATAAAGAATGGCACCAAAATGTGGCACCAGAGTGTTCACGTACAAAGGCCTCTATTTTCTCTGTATATGAAGAGCCACAGTCATCTAGGATTCTGCTCTGAGTAACCAAACCATTAGAAACATGATGATGGCCCACGAGCTCGTAACTGGAAGTGATGTCCACCTGAGGGAGCAGGAACACTAGCAGATATCCATGTCCCCCCAGGGCAGGCATGCAGCATCCTGGATTTGGATACAGAAGAGAATAGAGCATAGCACAAGCTCTTACCCACGCACCACATATTTGGTTCAATGATAGCCATGCGCTCCTGGAGACAATAGAATAGAATGGGAAACAATAAAATGGGAATATAACGGAAAAGACTAGAGATCTCTTCAAGAAAATTAGAGATACCAAGGGAACATTTCATGCAAAGATGGGATCAATAAAGGACAGAAATGGTAGGGACCTAATAGAAGCAGAAGATATTAAGAGGAGGTGGCAAGAATATACAGAAGAACTGTACAAAAAAGATCTTCATGACCCAGATAATCATGATGGTGTGATCACTCACCTAGAGCCAGACATCCTGGAATCCAAAGTCAAGTGGGCCTTAGGAAGCATCACTACGAACAAAGCTAGTGGAGGTGATGGAATTCCAGTTGGGCTATTTCAAATCCTAAAAGATGATGCTGTGAAAGTGCTGCACTCAATATGCCAGCAAATTTGGAAAACTCAGCAGTGGACACAGGACTGGAAAAGATCAGTTTTCATTCCAATCCCAAAGTAAAGCAATGCCAAAGAATGCTCAAACTACCGCACAATTGCACTCATCTCACATGCTAGCAAAGTAATGCTCAAAATTCTCCAAGCCAGGCTTCAACAATATGTGAACTGTGAACTTCCAGATGTTCAAGCTGGTTTTAGAAAAGGCAGAGGAACCAGAGATCAAATACCAACATCCGCTGGATCATGGAAAAAGCAAGAGAGTTCCAGAAAAACATCTATTTTTGCTTTATTGATTATTCATCTTGAGAAATCTTTATGCAGGTCAGGAAGCAATAGTTAGAACTGGACGTGGAACAACAGACTGGTTCCAAACAGGAAAAGGAGCACATCAAGGCTGTATATTGTCACCATGCTTATTTAACTTTTATGCAGAGTATATCATGAGAAACACTGGGCTGGATGAAGCACAAGCTGGAATCAAAATTTCTGGGAGAAATATCAATAACCTCAGATATGCAGATAACACCACCCTTATGTCAGAAAGTGAAGAAGAACTAAAGAGCCTCTTGATGAAAGTAAAAGAGGAGAGTAAAAAAGTTGGCTTACAGTTCAACATTCAGAAAACTAAGATCATGCATCTGGTCCCATCACTTCATGGCAAATAGATAGAGAAACAGTGGAAACAGTGGCAGACTTTACTTTCTTGGGCTCCAAAATCACTGCAGATAGTGATTGCAGCCATGAAATTAAAAGACGCTTACTCTTTGGAAGAAAAGTTATGACCAACCTAGACAGCATGTTAAAAAGCAGAGACATTACTTTGCCAACAAAGGTCTGTCTAGTCAAAGTTATGGTTTTTCCAGTAGTCATGTATGGATGTGAGAGTTGGACTATAAAGAAAGCTGAGCACCGAAGAACTGATGCTTTTGAACTATGGTGTTGGAGAGTCCCTTGAACAGCAAGGAGATCCAACCAGTCCATCCTAAAGGAAATCAGTCCTGAATATTCATTGGAAGGACCAATGTTGAAGCTGAAACTCCAATACTTTGGCCACCTGATGCAAAGAACTGACTCACTGGAAAAGACCCTGATGCTGGGAAAGATTGAAGGCAGGAGGAGAAGGGAATGACAGAGGATGAGATGGTTGGATGGTATCTCCGACTCAATGGACATGAGTTTGAGTAAGCTCCAGGAGTTGGTGATGGACAGGGAGGCCTGGCATGCTGCAGGCAATGGGGTCGCAAAAAGTCGGACATGACTGAGCGACTGAACTGAACCTGGAGACAAGTCCAAGAATGGCCCCTGCCTTAGGGAAGGACGGAGAGAAGCAGCAAAGATCCCATCACATGGCTTTGACATCTCCAGTGAAGTCATAATGGTTGGCTCTGGGTATTTGATGCATATGAATAAAAAGAGAACAAAAGCTGGTATCAGACTGAGGTTCAAGTCCTGGCTCTTCCAACTATCTTTAAATTACAACTTCTCTGAGTCAGTTTTACCATCTACAAAATGGGGAGAAGTGTAACTCCCTTGGGTGTTTGAATGTGGATCAAATGAGATAATTCATGGACAGTCCCTAGCACGTAGGAAGTTCCTGAACACATAGGAAGCATTTGTAAAATATGATTTTCCATTCTTATTTTTGTCTACTAGTGACCCATCTGGTCATTTGGAGAATTTACACCCTGCCTTCCTACAGGATGTGAAGTATTCTTTAACAGTCATGGTAGGTCATCTTGAAAGTCAAATTCAAAGTCACTTTGGACATGTCAGAAGTATAAATGTCATGAGATGAACTACTCCAACAGTAATTGAGCTGTAACAATCCTCTCTCCCCTCCTCCTCTCCAGCTAGGCCTGTTAAGTTGCATTATGTGGCAACACAGGAGGAAAAGGCTGATAAGAAATTTCCAGAAGCTCTAATCACTGGCCTTTGAACCCATGAAAACAAAATTTAATTGAATGGTCAGGGGTCCTCTGTGGGTTTGGAACATTTAGGGATTTATATATATATATATAAAGTTGGAGATATCTCTGCAATAGACCTTTAGGTACTATGGATATTGAGTGAATTAGGGAGAAGATGGACTAATTCATTACTGTAGTATTCTGGTTGTCTTTTTCTGCATAACAAATTTCCCAACACTTTTTGGTTTAAAAGAACAATTTCATTTTCCTTCTCATAGTTCTGGGGTTCAGATGGGCTTATGTGGGGTTTTTCTAAACAGCTGAGGTCAGATAGGGGGCTGGGGTCCTCTCTTTTCTCAAAGAAAATGGTAGGACTTTTTTCTTAGGCTTGACAATTCATGTCCCTGGAGGCAGCATTAGGTGACTGGGGATAATCCTAACACTTTATCTGGATAGGAGAGGGGTGGGCAGGGGTAGGGCACAGGCCTGAGAAGGTCCTATGGAGGCATTAGGACACAGTGGTTAAGAGCAAGAGCTTTAGAGATGGAGACCTTTGGCTCTGCTGGCTTCTCTACCACTTCATCAACTCTCCTGCTCACAAGTTGTGTGGCCTTGGAGTAGATTCTTATCCTCTGTGAGTTCCATTTTTCCCATCTTTAAAAGAGGCTAACAATACCTACCTTACCTCGCAGACTGAATAAGACAATAAAGTGCAATGCCCTGTGTTTAGAGGATGCTTGTTAAGTTCGGTAATGGCAGGAGGAAGCATTTCAGAAGCCAAGCCTAGATGCAGCCCAACAAATGAGAAATCCCAGAGCTGAGAAATTCAGTCAGTTCCAGAACCTCTGACAGTGACTCAAATCAAACATTCCCTGTACTACTTTAATTCAAAAAGGCAAAATATAACTTTTGATGAGCTAACTTGATTATGGTTACTTGTTTCTACCTGCATCCATCCATGTCCTTGTAAGGTATCCCCAAAAGCAAACCATGGTTGGGGCTTATTCTGGTGCTTTGTAAGTGAGGGTTATTATTATTGTTATTATAGAGGTGTGTTTGGCTCTGGGGAGAGGGGATGCTCAAATCACAGCACGCTCTAAGTGGGTGTGTGCTAGGAATGCCCACTTCTGGTCCTTTCCCATAAACTGTCAGATCTCTCTGTGACAACTAAATACACACTTTAGACATGTTTTAAAAATCAGGCATGCCAGGCCCAGCTCGGATTTCATCCCACTGAATCACCTTCTGCATTGGGCCAGAGGAAGAAGGCAACAACCTCAAACACAGATTAAGCTGCTTTCAGGTAGAGTTACAGGACAGGGGGCCAGGCTGGGGAAATGTTCCTACGATTTAAGGACATCAGGGAGGACCCTACTGCTTGAGTGTTACAAGAACTATAGAAGTTGGCAAGCATTTGGCTTTTTTTTTTTAATCTTCGTAGAGCTTTAAAGCTCAATTTTAAGTACCAGTGAAAAACTGAATAGGCAGCAATAATTTATATCTCCATCAATATTAATGTTGGGGACAAGCCCTCCACCCAAGTGACAGAAAAGCATCCAGAACTAATCTGAGTCCCCGGGCAGATTTAGAGGATTATTATGCCTCGACAGGGGGTAAAGTTGAATCTCTCTGCTTCTGGCCCACTTTGGAAGATGATCTCTTCCCACTACAAATAAACAGATGATGGAAAATGCAGGCCAGGGGTGGAGAGAGCCTGACTAGGAAATTTTAGCCATAGACACAGAGACATTTTTGCTGCTCCAACAAGATCAAGGCTAAACTGGGAGTGGGCAGAGTTCCTCAGCATCTTCTGTCATCAAATATGCATCTTGGCCGTTGGTCAGGAGAGGAATGAGCATAGAAGATGTGCCCATCAGCTCAGTCACATGGCTCAGCCAGGCTCTTCATAAGAAGGGGCGGTTTGTGTTCTGTTCCTCTAAGGGAAAGGGCATTTTTTAAAAAAGACAGACAAAACTCCTTGGCCAAATTTGGATTATGCGATCAAGGAATAAAATCATCAGCAAGTCTAAGTGGAAGTAGACATCATGGCAATCAATTAATCTGGAATTAGATGAGGTGAATACATAATGTCACTGAAGAACTATTTCTTGAAGCCTGAAGTACATACTCTGCTGTGATTTCTAAATGTATTTTATTTGAACCACGTAGAGATGGAAAGAGATTTCCCAGGTTAATTAACCACCAAAATAATGTGACCACTAAAAATTCAGCAAGGCTTAGGCAGTATTAAAAGAAGTACAGAAACTTGAAAGAGGAAGGTGATGTCATTGCTCCTTCTAGTGCTGTGGGTACCACACCACATCTGAAAAGGGAGGAGCAGTAACCCGGGGCAGGTTCAAAGAAGATGTAAAACCCGTCACATAGAGATTGTTCAGGAAGGGGACAATTGTTTGGGACAGGGAAGGTGCTCAAGGGGCAAAGGGACACAATACCTCTTCTTGTTTTGTTCTATTTTTTCAATTTGAAAGTCAGTCATGTGGTTTGACTTGTTTATATAGAAGTTCCAGGACAAATAACTGAATTTAAGCACCAAAAAGTCCGTCGAATATTAGGTGAGAATTAGGTGCCCTGAGTTCCTTCCCTTGTGAGGATGGATGGTCTATTGACAGTGCTATGTGGAGGGATTTGAACAGTGGATAAAGCTGGATCCAGATGAGGGGGATCCAGAGGCAGAGTGGTGCAATGGTGATATTTATAGCTCAGCTCTGGAGACAGCCAGATTTGGGGGCCTCGCCACTTTATTTCATATGACTCTGAACACTCCAACTCCTCTGAGCTTCACTGCTTTACTAGGAAATGGAGATAAGAGTGCCTGTCCCATAAAAGTGTTTTGAGATGGATGTAAACACATGAATGCATATAGAGACCTTCACATGCTGAGTGTGTACACAGTCCTTAATAAATGGCATCTATTCTTATAGTTAGTCGTGAGTATTAGGCATCCTATTGCCCCAATAGTCAACTTTCCAAATTCTCTAGATTCAAGGGACTTCCCTATAATATTATGCTTCCAACCCCAATGAGACAGACAGTTGATACCCTAATTCATGCCCTGGGATCTAGCTTGGAGGTAAGAAGCAGTAAGAAAGCAGTAAATGATGAAAGAGGAGAAAGAAATGAACCTGGACCCACGTGTTCACAGCCAGAAACAAAGCAGGGTGGGACCCGTGAAATCAGGCCATGAATTTACAGTTCACTAGACTTTGACTTTTATGTGATTACTTTTTTTGTTTGGCTTTTGTAGGAATACAGTATCTGTTGAATAACAAATAGGGGTTTTCCTGAAAGCTGATGCTTGTGGTGATTTTACTCAGTGACAAGAAGACTAGTGGGGAAACAGTGGTTAGAAAAGGGAAGTATGTGCTTACAGTTGTGCAATGAGTATACTAAGCATGTAAGCAACACCCTTCACACCATCCTCAGATCCAGGCTCAGACCCAGCCTTGCATCTTTTTGCAAGGAGATATAACCCACACACACAGGCACTTAATAGTCCTTTCTTATCTACTCTTCCTCCAAGTTCTGTTCCCCCAACTTTTAGTAAAATAAATAAAATAAAATAAATGACACTGGCTCTCCCTTGAGCAAGGACTCTGACTTTAGGACCAGGTGAATGGATTGTAGTCCCAACTGGTTTACTTAAATAACTGGTTTGACTTGAACAAGTGACTTAATGTCAGTGTTCTAACTCACATGGCAAAGAGAGTAACCTAGCCCTGACTGATCTTCAAGAGGTTCTCCCATCCTAGTGATCACTTACTCTCTAAAGCAGAGAGTAACAGCCTTCTCTGAAGTCTAGTTACCTGGCCCATGAAATCACAATTTACTTGAAAGCATCCAGATATTTACAATGTTAGAAGTGGAAGAAGTCCTGGAAATACAATAGCCTTGACTCTTCAGTTTATAAATAAAGAGACTCGGAATGACAGAGAAGTTTTAGCAAAGAGAGACAGCCAATTAGATAATCAGGCCAATACCGACTCAAATGCCAGTAAATATGATTCTAGCTATATATTTTTCACAGTATCCCTTTATCAAGTGGTGGTGGTGGAGGTTTAGTCACTAAGTCATGTCCGACTCTTGCGATCCCATGGACTGTAGCCTACCAGGCTCCTCTGTCCATGGTATTCTCCAAGCAAGACTACTGGAGTGGATTGCCATTTCCTTCTCTATTATCAAGTGGAGAAAATTATTTTCCATTTCTAGTTTATCAAAAGTTTTTATCATGAATAGGCATTAGATTTTACCAAATTTGTTTTGTGCATCTATAGAGATGATCATAGAGGTTTTGTCCTTTACTCATATCATCCTATTAATGTGATATTGCATCAATTTTGAGAAAATTAACCAACTCTGTATTTCTGGGAGAAATCCCACTTGGTCATGGAGAATAATTTTTATATATAGATGAATTTATTTTGCTAATATTTTGTTGAGAATTTTTATATCTAAACTCATAAAGAATATTGATCTATAGTTTTTTGGTGATGTCTTTGGCTTTGGTATTAGAGCAATATTAGTTTTATGAAAGTAGTTGAAAAGTGGAAGACTTTTGGAAGACTTTGAAAAATCAATATTATTTTTCCATTGAATGTTTTATATAATTTACCAGTAAAGACACCTGGGTGTAGACTTTTCTTTGAGAGAATATTTTCAATTAGCAATATGTGAACCCTGAACTTCCTGATGTTCAAGCTGGTTTTAGAAAAGGCAGAGGAACCAGAGATCAAATTGCCA
Organism: Bos indicus; assembly: GCF_029378745.1. Taxonomy (NCBI): domain Eukaryota; kingdom Metazoa; phylum Chordata; class Mammalia; order Artiodactyla; family Bovidae; genus Bos; species Bos indicus. The sequence continues at coordinate 26,477,355 of NC_091767.1, forward strand.
ACATCCGCTGGATCATGGAAAAAGCAAGAGAGTTCCAAAAAAGCATTTATTTCTGCTTTATTGACTATGCCAAAGCCTTTGACTGTGTGGATCACAGTAAACTGTGGAAAATTCTGAAAGAGATGGGAATACCAGACCACCTGATCTGCCTCTTGAGAAATTTGTATGCAGGTCAGGAAGAAACAGTTAGAACTGGACATGGAACAACAGACTGGTTCCAAATAGGAAAAGGAGTACGTCAAGGCTGTATATTGTCACCCTGTTTATTTAACTTACATGCAGAGTACATCATGAGAAATGCTAGGCTGGAAGAAACACAAGCTGGAATCAAGATTGCCGGGAGAAATATCAGTAACCTCAGATATGCAGATGACACCACCCTTATGGCAGAAAGTGAAGAGGAACTAAAAAGCCTCTTGATGAAAGTGAAAGTGGAGAGTGAAAAAGTTGGCTTAAAGCTCAACATTCAGAAAACGAAGATCATGGCATCCGGTCCCATCACTTCATGGGAAATAGATGGGGAAACAGTGGAAACAGTGTCAGACTTTATATTTCTGGGCTCCAAAATCACTGCAGATGGTGACTGAAGCCATGATATTAAAAGACGCTTACTCCTTGGAAGGAAAGTTATGACCAACCTAGATAGCATATTCAAAAGCAGAGACACTACTTTGCCAACAAAGGTTCATCTAGTTAAGGCTATGGTTTTTCCTGTGGTCATGTATGGATGTGAGAGTTGGAATGTGAAGAAGGCTGAGCACCGAAGAATTGATGCTTTTGAACTGTGGTGTTGGAGAAGACTCTTGAGAGTCCCTTGGACTGCAAAGAGATCCAACCCGTCCATTCTAAAGGAGATCAGTCCTGGGTGTTCTTTGGAAGAAATGATGCTAAAGCTGAAACTCCAGTACTTTGGCTACCTCATGCGAAGAGTTGACTCATTGGAAAAGACTCTGATGCTGGGAGGGATTGGGGGCAAGAGGAGAAGGGGACGACAGAGGATGAGATGGTTGGATGGCATCACTGACTCGATGGACATGAGTCTGAGTGAACTCCGGGAGTTGGTGATGGACAGGGAGGCCTGGCATGCTGCAATTCATGGGGTCGCAAAGAGTCGGACACGACTGAGCCACTGATCTGATCTGAATCCAATTCTTTGTTTGTTATGAGTCTATTTAGATTTTAGTTTCTTCTTAAGTCAGTTTCATTCATTTGTGTCTTTGTATGAACCTTCCTAATTTAATCAAAATTGTCTTATTTGTTAGCATAAAGTTTTTTCATAGTATACCTTTGTAATCCTCTTAATTTCTATAAGGTTGGTAGTGATGTCTCCTTTTTCAGTTCTGACTTTGATAATTTGTTTCTTCTCTGATTTTTATTTGCTTTGGTCAGACTAAATCAGGTTTCTCAGTCTCGGTGCTATTGATATTTCGGTTCAATAATTTTAATTATGGAGGGTTCTGTCATGCATCACAGGATATTTAGCAGCATCTCTGGCCTCTACCTCTAGATGGCAATAGAGCCCACACCCTCTCCTCCCCGCTGCACCCCTCTCCCCACAAGGTATGACAATTAAAGCTATCTCTAGCCAAAGCCTTTGACTGTGTGGATCACAATAATCTGTGGAAAATTCTGAAAGAGATGGGAATACCAGACCACCTGATCTGCCTCTTGAGAAACCTATATGCAAGTCAGGAAGCAACAGTTAGAACTGGACATGGAACAACAGACTGGTTCCAAATAGGAAAAGGAGTACGTCAAGGCTGTATATTGTCATCCTGCTTATTTAACTTATATGCAGAGTACATCATGAGAAATGCTAGGCTGGAAGAAGCACAAGCTGGAATCAAGATTACTGGGAGAAATATCATTAATCTCAGAAATGCAGATGACACCCACCTTTATGGCAGAAAGTGAAGAGGAACTAAAAAGCCTCTTGATGAAAGTGAAAGTGGAGAGTGAAAAAGTTGGCTTAAAGCTCAACATTCAGAAAACTAAGATCATGGCATCCATTTCTATCACTTCACGGCAAATAGATGAAGAAACAGTGGAAACAGTGTCAGACTTTACTTTTGCGGGGCTCTAAAATCACTGCAGATGGTGACTGCAGCCATGCAATTAAAAGACACTTACTCCTAGGAAGGAAAGTTATGACCAACCTAGATAGCATATTAAAAAGCAGAGACTACTTTGCCAACAAAAGTTCATCTAGTCAAGGCTATGGTTTTTCCAGTAGTCATGTATGGATGTGAGAGTTGGACTGTGAAGAAAGCTGAGTGCCAAAGAATTGATGTTTTTGAACAGTGGTGCTCTAGAAGACTCATGAGAGTCCCTTGGACTGCAAGGAGATCCAACCCGTCCATTCTAAAGGAGATCAGTCCTGGGTGTTCATTGGAAGGACTAATGCTGAAGATGAAACTCCAATACTTTGGCCATCTGACTCATTGGAAAAGACCCTGATGCTGGGAGGGATTGGGGGCAGGAGGAGAAGGGGACGACAGAGGATGAGATGGCTGGATGGCATCACCAACTTGATGGATGTGAGTCTGAGTGAACTCCGGGAGTTGGTGATGGACAGGGAGGCCTGGCGTGCTGCGATTCATGGGGTCGCAAAGAATCAGACACGACTGAGCAGCTGAACTGAGACATTGAAAAGTGTACCTTGATGTGCAAAATTATCCCTGGTTTAGAACCACTGGTCTAAATAAAGTTTTAGTTTTATTTATCTTGTCAAATAATCAACTTTTTTTTCATTAATTTTGTCTTTTTTTTTTTTTTTTTTGGTTTGGTTTTCATTTCATCGATGTCTGCTCTAATCTTAAACTTCTTACCTTCTACTTGCTTTGGGTTTAATTTACTCTTTTTTTTTTTTTTAGTTTCTTAAAATAGCAACTGGCTGGATGGCATCACTGACTTGATAGATGTGAATCTGAGTGAACTCCAGGAGTTGGTGATGGACAGGGAGGCCTGGCGTGCTGCAATTCATGGGGTCGCAGAGAGTCAGAGACGACTGAGTGACTGAACTGAACTGAAGCTATTAATCTGGGGGTATACGAGGTAATTTTAAGACAGATTATATTTTGGACAACTTGAATTTTAATAAATCTAGCCTCTTAACTAGAAGAACTGTTGGTATATTAATAAACAGAAACTGTAAATAAGAATTTTTCCCCAGCCCTAAATCTTGCCTTCCCTAAGCAAAACATTATGGAAAATAAACTTAGATGTGAGGCATTTCCAGTCAGCTCTCTTATCTAATAGTGCTGGCTTCTCTACATGACATCGTTTGTCAGTTTTTCTTAAAACTTTCTTTTCACCTCCCATGTATATCCTGACCCCTTTTAACTCACGTTGATTTTAGCTAATCTGGTTGAACAATTGCTATTCCTTATATAAGAGAATATTATCTTTTCTAAGTGCTATAAATAATGAATAGTACATGTAAGTAATGAATAAACAGTGATTACTAATGTAATTACTATCATAGAAGATACAGACAATGAAGGAAGTACCTTTTGGGCTAATTAGACTTCAAAACAAGGACATTTTCAATCATGCAAGGGCAGAGAAGATAGAATGAGGCATACTAGAAAGGAAAACTCAGTTTAGTGGCCAGACTGATGGTCAACTTCCATTCCAAGAGCAGGGGCTAAAAGTAGGATGGAGTTACTGCCAGGAGCTTAAAGGGAGAGATGGCATCAGAGCCATGCCATGGAAACTAAACTTAGTCAATGAGCACCAAGGTCAAAGCAGAACTGACAGGAAAGTGGATAAAGATGAGAAGCAAGAAGCAGGAAAGAATGTGACCAAATAAAGAAAGCCTTGAGTGGAGAATATTTCCAATTAGTTTGCAGGTTGCCATTCCGGGTTCTCCAGGCATGGAGGGTGTGTCAGTGGACCGGTAGGCTCATAGGTTAAAGGAAAGCTGCCGTCAACTGGCAGCCTCTTCCATCTGTGTGCTCTGCACAGGGGGCAGGTGCTATGCTCCGTCTATTTGTGAGGCACGTGCATGGTCTAAAGGCCAGGCGGGAGGACGGCGGTGTGGCTCCACATTGATGCCACTACCTCTCTCTCTCTCAGTCTCTATCCTTGACACAGTCCTTTTACCAGTCCCAATTCACCTTCTTTAACCTTCACCTTTTTAGTCCGTCTGCCTTGGTCCAGACCCAGCTTCTCTCTCACATATTACCTTACCCGTGCTAACGTCAGGGCCTCAGGAAATATTCTTTCTCTACCTCAAACTCTGCTGATTTTACATAAAATATAAATTCTTCTTGTTTCCGGACACCTTGGGTGCCCTGCTGTTTACAGTCCAAAAACATATTATAGCATTACCAAGTCACATAACTTGCAAAATGTTGAAACAAGAAAACCTGGGCTGCAGCTGAGATCCTGTGGGTGCCTTTGTTCTGGGCTATGAGACATGTCTATGAGCATGAAAATAGAGGAATGTTCCTGTGGGTGCCTTTGTTCTGGGCTATGAGACATGTCTATGAGCATGAAAATAGAGGAATGTTATCAGAAAGAGATTTAAAGAAAAGGGAGAAGGGAACCTACAAGGTACAACCTTGTGATAGGAGCTAAACATGGATTATCTGATTTAAATTTTACACGTCTATAAAATCACATATTCCTTATTCCGCAAAGGGCAAAAGTGAGGCTCATAGACCCTAAATAACCTTCTTACTATGGGTAGGTGGCAGAACTGGGATTCCAACCCCAGGCTGAATTACCCCAAAGTTTTCCTCTGACACCACACTGCTTCACATACCACTCAACAGGGAACATTATGGTTACCTTAGTAATCTCTGTGTCAGTTTTCCTTTGTCTAACAGTAGTCCTTAGAGTAGAAAATTCCTGAAGAATTGCAGCTTGAATATGCTCTGACTGCCTTCACTCCAGTCCAGCTACTTCTCCTGGATTCAGCACTACCATGGCTGTAGTTGACAATGATCAAAGCAGAGATCACTTTGTGTGCAGGACTTTTCCTACCTAAGCAAGGTGAGAACCTGGAAACAGAAATAGATACCTTAAGTTCAAAGATTAGAATATTGTGGATCCATGAAGAGAACTCAGTCCCCTGAGATCTGTGGAACCCCCACCTCTCACCCAACAGTACTACCAAGGGAATAACAACTAGGCCTGGATATGGATGTCTGGGCTCTTTGCCTCTGAAATGCTGAACAGGAACTGAAAGGGGGATTTTCTTCTTTTTCGCTCCCAGTGTGGGAGAACTCAGGGAGACTAAGAAACAGAATGACCTCTTCCTGACATTGACACTTTGGTAGAGGATGATAAAGTGCCTGTGGTCTCAGCTCAAAGGAGCAGAGACCATCAAGCTTTCCATCACTCATGGGACAGTCCTACTTCAGGTACATCAGCAGCTGAACCTGAGCCTAAGTGAGCAAACCATCAAATCAATTAACAATTATATGTAATAATGTCTGGCAATTAGAGAGAGGACAACAAGCAGAACCATTATGAATAGGCCCTCGTGAAGTAGAGCTGCTGAAGGAGACTAACAAAAAACTGAACAGGAAAAACAGTACTAAAGGTATTCAAGGCTAATACAGAGACATTTGTCAGTACTAAAAAAAAAGTAAGAATTAATAAAGTCAATAAATGAACTGACAAAAGAATCACTATGAGATTCAAATCATAAGCCAGACAAATAGAAGAAATATTTCAATGAGCTGAGCAACAGTACGAAAACATAAAAGCCATGAGGTAAATGATAAAAGGCTTGGAAAAAATACTGAGGCAACTTGAAAACCAAATCGGTCCCACAAAAGGAAAAAAGAAGAGAAAGAGGTGAGGCCATCATTAAACATAACTAAATCATAGAAGAACATATTTCTGAGCTAAAAGATGATTTGTGTCTGCAAAGTAAAAGGGTTCACATAATTATATGTTTAAAATATGAATTAAAGCAATGAATTGTGTGGTGGTAGCTCAGATGGTAAAGCGTCTGCCTACAATGCGGGAGACCTGGGTTCGATCCCTGGGTTGGGAAGATCCCCTGGAAAAGGAAATGGCACCCCACTCCAGTACTCTTGCCTGGAAAATCCCGTGGATGGAGGAGCCTGGTAGGCTATAGTCCGTGGGGTCGCAAAGAGTCGGACACGACTGAGTGACTTCACTTTCACTTTATACACATAAAAGTAGAATGTCATGCAACAAGAGCACAAAGGAAAGAAAAGGTACAGGGGAGTACTCTGTTAAAGGTCTTAAGTTGTATATGCAGTGGTATACTTATTAATTCATGGTAGGCTGCAATTAGTTAAGAATGAACACTTTAATCCCAGAAGCAACCACTAAAAATAGAGCAAAGAGGTATAACTAAAATCCAATTGATTATACAAAAACAAATGTCAAGCAATATTCACTTAAAGAAAATTAAACCAAAAACAGATGGGACAAATAAATAACAAAACAGTGGGCTCCAACCAAACTGTGTCAATAATTACATTAAATGTAACTGAACTAAATAAGTTTTAAAAGTGATTGTCATACTGATGTTCAAAAAAAAAGGAAAAGCAACTATATGCTGTCCACAAGAAATGCACACTAAATATAAATCCACAGATAGGTTAAAAGCTAAAGGATGAAAAAAGATACACCATGCAATCATTATTTATATATTGTTTAAAAGTTAGAGTGGCTATATGAATATCAAATTAGACTTCAATACAAAGTGCATTGTCAGAGATAAAGGGACACATAAAAGGGTCAAATAATTAAGAAACATAAGCGTCCTAAATGTGCATGCATGAAATAACAGAGTTCTAAACTATATGATGCAAAATCTGATGGAACTAAAGGAAAAAAAAACCTGTAATTAGACTTAGAGATCTTCATATTCCTGATAGAAGAAGTAGACAAAAAATCAGTATAGACAGAATGTAAGATCTTCATGTGTAGTCTGACTATCACTGGGGGTCCCTCAAACCCTTTCAGGAAGTCTATAAACTGAAACTGATTTTATAGAAATAATAAGAGGTTATGTGCCTTGTACTCTGACTCTACACTAGACTAAAGCACAAGTGAGTATCTTCACAATCAGACCAAATTTCCTGGATGGGATATAAAAAGTACTAATGCCACAAAAACGAATTACCAAATTACACAAAGCTAATTACCAAAATTTAAAGCCTTCACCAAAATTAAAAATTACTACTAGAACAATAAAAAGGTAAGTCACCAACTAGAAAAAAAATATTTGCAACAAATATATCTGATATGGTAATTAAATGTAGAATATATAAAGAACTCCTACAAATTAATAACAAAAGTTGCTCAATTATTTTAGTGGACAAATAATTTAAATAGATCCTTCACAAAAGCAGATATACAACTGGATAAGAAGCATATTAAAGGGTAAACATCATTAGTTATCAGGGAAATGCAAATATAAATGCTAATGAAATACCATCTCACTACAATGACTAAAGTGAAAACATCTGACAACATCAAATGTTGGCAAGGATGTGGAGCAACCTGAATCCTCACAGACCACTGGGTGGAATACAAAATCATACAAACACTTTAAAAAATAAATTGGCAGCTTCTTAGAAAGTCAAACATGTACCAGTTCACATCATCATGAATGCATCCCAAAAGCATTGTGATAAGCAAAAAGCCAAACACAAAAGAGTATATTCTGTTATTTCTGCTACTTTTAGAAATTCTATAAAAGGTAAAAATTACGGTATCTCTGGTATATTTTAGTTTTGTAAATTATATTTCAATAACAAATTAAAAGGAAAATCATTTCACTATCTTCACCATACAAAAACCCCTAGATAGTACAATCTATAAATTCACTAATCCAGGCATTCATGGATTACACTAGGTCAACTCTTCCTCAATCTGGAATTCCATCTCCTCCTTCAGACTCTTAAACCTATAAGAGATTTGATTGCCTTTATGTGGTATGAGGACTGATTGAATCCACCAGTATCAATTTTTACATTACACATTAGTAAATTTAGTTGTCTCACTTTTAAGAAGTTCTAATATTTTTCCTTGTAGTCTAATGGGTCATCTTGCAGACACTCTAGATATGTGTCTGTCACTTACAAATCACTGGTTTAAGTCCTTTGCATCATGATTTTCTGCCACTTGCAGCTGAAAGAATCTTAACTGATAAAGCTTGACAGAGCCAGATCGTGAAGGTGATTCTATCATGCTAAGGAAATAAGACTTCATCCTGCTGACAGTGAGCAGGTTCCAAAGTCTTTCAGAAAGGAGAGGGAAGTACCTAATAGTGTTGTGCAGAGACTAAAGGCAAGGCAATCAGTTTTAAGTCCTAGAAGAGGAATATGGCCTGAATCAAGGCAGTGACAATGGAATGGAGATGAAGAGATGGAATTAAGAGGCTTAGCAAGCAGAATCCAAAGATGTTCAAGTGCAAACATTGACAGGTCTTGGTAGTGAATCTGATGTGGGAAGTGAGAGCATGAGAGCCATCATGAATGATACGCAGATTCCCATCTCAGGCAGTTCATTAGGGGATAGAACCTTCACTTAGGAGGAACCCCAGGAGGTGGAAATAATGACACTTATTCCAGCTTTGGGCATCTCAAATCTGAGGTGCCCAGGCGATATCCCCTGAGCCTTTGGGACTACAGTTCTGATGCTCAGCAAGGAAATCCTGGTTATTGAGTTGGCCCCTTACGTATCCTCTCAAGGCTGAAGCCCTTGCCTTAATGGCCACAGTAGTGCAGCCCTTCCTCAGCTCACATTGGTGTCTGCAAAAAGCCCCATATTTACCCCCAGCGTCATTGCTGGTCTGTTCCTGCTCCTCACTATACTTGGGAAGAGCTGACACGGATGGCATCTCCCTCTCCTGCTCCCATTTATTCTGTCTCTGGGTTTGATGTCACCCCTACTTCCAGTTGGAGGGCCCTAATGAAGCCTTCAAGTTTACAGGCCTGGTGACTGACTTTCCATTTTCTTCATCAAGAGCACAGACCTGCATCCATCCAACATTTACTGAACTTTGTAGCATGCCATGCTTTGTGCTAGAGATGAGATACACAGAAATGCAAAAGCTTGGCTTCTGCCCTCAAAGAGCTTGCTATGAAGAGACAGATGTATACAACTATAACGTGATACAGTGATTAGGTTGACCTGTGTATGGTTAAAATTCAGAAGGGCTTTAAAGAAGAGAGAGTGAGTCAGGCTGTAGAAATTAGAGAAGGTATCCAAGCGGTGACAGCCTGTGGCCTGACATTGAAGAGTGTATAAGAATCAGCTAGATGCAGCAGATATTCTAAACAAAAGGTCTGTGTGAAAACCCGAGGTGTGAGAGAGCCCGGTGTTGAACAGCAAGTGGTTGCAGACAGCTCAACATGGCTAGACAGGGATGGGCAGGGATGGGAATGTTTGAGATGGGTCTGGAGGGAGAGAAAGTGATCTGCAGAGCAAGTGCTAAACTAAGCCTTGCATGGTGTTTAAAGCTTCACAGGGCAGTAGGCACAGGCTTTCTCTCATTTGGATTCTCTCCTATAGGAGAAGCTCATTAAGAGTCTGGAATGGGAGAAACATAGCTTTGTCAGCATCATCATGAGGTGATGGAGGAGGACACTTTGCTGGCTAGTCAGGGTATTTGCAGCTAGAGCAAAACAGGTCGAGCATTCAAGATGGGGCATTCCTGGGAGAGTCTAGCCAAGTGGTAACCGGAATTGGGCCCAGATACCAGTACCAGCTTGGGCTCGAGATGGCCAGACACCCTGCCTCAGTGCAGTACCAGGGTTCAGGTTGAGGTGAGGCCATCAGACCCAGATCCCAAGCCTTGGCCCAAATGTGGTTTCTGCCTGGAATAAGGCTAATTAACTTTAGTGGACATGGCAAAGTGACTAGGGTCCCATGGGAAGCAGTAGTCACAACAAGAGCCATGGGACCAGCAGGAATCAGACAGGCAGGGAGACTTTGGCCTCCAGCATTGAAGCAGCAGTTACAATGGCCATAAGATGGCAGGGGGGCGGGGGTGAATACAGGACAGAGAGAGGGTCAAGAGTGACAGCCCAGGACCCAGCTCCTCCCATTTACGTGCAAAAGGCACAGCCTTGGCCCAGCAGCACCCATAAATACATCCTGTCCATTTCTGGAATAGTTTATTGGCTAGGAGTATTTTTGATCTTAGACTTTGATTTTTACCCGATGTGTTGGTGGGGCTCAGAAGAAATTTATTAATAGTCTCATGCATGTTTTTGTGTGCTAAGTTGCTTCAGCCTTGTCCCACTCTTTGCCACTGTATGGACTATATCCTGCCAGGCTCCTCTGTCCATGGGATTCTCCAGGTGTCCATGGGATTTTCCAGGCAAGAATACTGGAATGAATCGCCATGCCCTCCTCCAGGGGATCTTCCCGACCCAGGGATCAAAACCATGCCTCTTATGTTCCTGCATTGGCAGGTGGGTTCTTTATCACTAGCTGGCTACCCACTCCAGTATTCTTGCCTGGAGAATTCCAGTAAGAGAGGAGCCCGACAGGCTACAGTCCATGGTGTCACACAGAGTTGGACACATTTGAGCAGCTAACCCTTCACTTCAATAAATCCATCAAAATAATATTTCACAGAATTTAAGAGACCACATATTGTAAGAAGCACCATTATTTAACCTATTACTAAAAAAGTGAAATATTGCTGATTAATTATAACAATCAATTTTAAGGCATTTTGTTGTCATTAATCTTGTTGTCAAGTATTTTCTGTTCTCCCCCATTCCGAATAAATGAGAGGAAAACACTTTTTGATAGCTTTGTTATTGGTGAAGTCATGTGAGTAATTCTGGGCTAATGAATTGTGAGTGGAAGTGACCCACTAATTACTTGCAAGTTTGAGACCTTCTAGGCCCCGTTTTCTCGGAGAAGGCAATGGCACCCCACTCCAGTACTCTTGCCTGGAAAATCCCATGGATGGAGGAGCCTGGTGGGCTGCTGTCTATGGGGTCTCGAAGAGTCGGACACGACTGAGCGACTTCACTTTCACTTTTCACTTTCATGCATTGGAGAAGGAAATGGCAACCCACTCCAGGGTTCTTGCCTGGAGAATCTCAGGGACAGGGGAGCCTGATGGGCTGCCGTCTATGGGGTCCCACAGAGTCGGACAGGACTGAAGTGACTTAGCAGCAGCAGCAGGCCCCTTTTTCTAACCTGTGCAAAGTTACCACATGGGATAGAGGCAGGGTGGACATGGCACACGACGCCTGACACTAAGATCACACTGAAATCAAGCCCCAAGTTGGAAGCTAGCTCTGACAAGTCTTCTTTGTACTTCTGCTTCCCTGACATTTGAAAAGGTTATGGGTTCTGAGATTAATGAAAACTACTGTCACTCTGGGAAGACATTTCAGGATATACTACTGGCATCGACTTAACACATGTGTCTAAACAAAGACATGTGTTTTCAAATGAAATGATAACAAATCACAACTTTAAGACACAACAAAAATGCCAGATTTGACCAGGGAAAACTTTCAGGACTGAGAAAATGAAATGTATACATTTTTTCCTTTTCCTGTCCACCATCATTTGCTGTATTTGGTCTTCTTTTAGAGGGTTGATATTTAGAGCATTTGGGAATTCATATGGAGAGTAAATGCTTTGACTGGGTCCTAATTCAGTTTTGAGACACCCAAGATGAGAAAGAGAAAAGGATTTATGGACTTTAGTCCCAAGAATTAAAGAGGCATGTCCCTTGGACTGCAAGGAGATCCAACCAGTCCATTCTGAAGATCAGCCCTGGGCTTTCTTTGGAAGGAATGATGCTAAAGCTGAAACTCCAGTACTTTGGCCATCTCATGCAAAGAGTTGTCTCATTGGAAAAGACTCTGATGCTGGGAGAGATTGGGGGCAGGAGGAGAAGAGGATGACAGAGAATGAGATGGCTGGATGCCATCACTGACTCAATGGACGTGGGTCTGGGTGAACTCCGGGAGTTGGTGATGAACAGGGAGGCCCGGCATGCTGCGATTCATGGGATCGCAGAGTCGGACACGACTGAGCGACTGAACTGAAGAGGCAAAGACACTCCCTGAACCTTCTCAGATAAATGGGAAATACAGACCAGGGAACAGGCTAAAGATTCACAAACAATGTTCAGAAAGGTTGAACTCTAACCACACTTGCCAATTTTGTTTCTTCACATCTGTGTGAAGATGCTGAAGAAGATGAGGAAGGTCTTTGCACTTGTTGATGGACAGAACTTACAGAACTTTCCTGATTTAAAGGCCTTGATCCATTCTATCCATAAGAACATTTAAGCTTGGGAGGTTATGTATTGAAATTTCCTAGTTTGGGATTCATGGTTGCTGTAGGGATTGGTTGGACAGATAAATTCTGAGGGGCTTGCATCCTAATTTATAGCCACTAGAAGAGATGTTACTAAGGAAATGACAACAGGCAGTAGAATCTTCTTCCTGGAAGACAGAAGGCAGCACATCAGTATGTGGAAGTGGAAAAGTGAACCACGAGTCTTCTAGCAGAAAGGCCCAGCAAGGTTCATAGAAGTGAAATGATGGAAACAGTGCTCGTAAAAGTGTCATTTGGGATATCCTGGTACAAATAAGCAAACTGAGCACCAGATCTGAAATTCCAAACACCATTGTCCACTAAAAGGAATCAGGGTTCTTTGAAAAATAGTTGATTTTAGGTGTGAGGCTCAGAAAGTACAAGATAAACATGGAACATCTTGCTAACCCTGAAAGTAGAGATGTTCTACAAGAATATGGGGACAAGTCAAAAAGAGAAGGAGTCAGCTTAAAGGGACTCAATCTGGGACAATTTGAGCCTCAAAAATAAATACTGATAGTACAGATTATAACCCATGGAATGAAATAAGAATCCATGTACCTGTACTTATGCAAATACATAAATAAATAATGAGAAAGAATAAAAATCTCTTCCTTACCTTAGAATGGCACCTAATAGATATGGAAGAAATGATGGAAATAAATATGGAAAGATAAGTGAAATTAGAAAATAATTAGCATTCGGCACAACCAAGAATCACCATGATACTAAAATCAGTGAGAGAAAGTTTAATAAGAAATACGATTTTTATGTAGTCTAGAAGTATCTCTCACAAGACCCTTACTAACAAACGGAAAAAAAAGTTACTTTACAGTATACAAATCTCACAGACACCACTTTTTCCAACTACTCAGTTGTAACCTATAATGGACAATACGTATCATTTGCCTTTTGAGATAAAGTATTAAGAAAAACATATTATTTCTGTGGTATGCCTTCCAAAAGTGTATAAACTGAATCTAATCATGGGAAACATGAGATAAACCAAAAATTAAAGACATTCTACAGATCAACTGTCCAGTAATCTTCAAAAATGTCTAGGTCATGAAAAGGCTGAGGAACTTGAAGGATATTATAGAGATGTGCTACCTAAATGCATCATGTGACCCTAAACTGAATCTTACACCAGACAAATACACTTTTCTTTTGCTATAAAAGCACATTAGTGTGGCAATTGATGGATTGTGAATGTAGATTAGATAACAGCTATGTGAATGTTAATTTCCTGGTTTTGATGAGTGTACTATAGTTATGTAAAAGAATATCCTTCTTTCAAAAATACACCTTGAAGAATTAGGCATAAAGAGGCCTTTGTACTTTCAAAAGATTCTGAAAGAAAATGATCAATCAAACTGATAAAACATTAACATGTTGAGAATCTGGGTGAAGGGTATATAGGGATTCTTTGTAATATTTTTGTTTTTGGCAATATAGGAATCCTTTGCAAAATTCGTGCAATCTTTCTACATGTCTGAAATTATTTCCCCCCAAATTTTTTTCAAAGAATGAATGAATAGAATAGAATATTACAGAATAGAATTTTTAAGGGAGTTTCTACAAAAGAAGAAAAAGTGTTGCACGGAGTATCATGCAGAGGAGACTCAAGTAAGGCTGGGGGCAGGGAGATCTTTCTACACACACACCTAGTTTGGGTCCAGAGCCACCTTTCCTGTTTTCTAATATTAAATTCCACAGTGTTCAGGTTCTCCCCCTCACACAGGAACCTACGTGCTCAACATCAAGGTAGCTCTTCAGATAGGACACCTGGAATCATCTCTGAGCATGCCAAGACTAGATCACCTGAAGGCCAGCACCTACCTCTAACTAGAGACACGTTATATTACTGACTGTGTCCATACTATCTTCCATGACAGTCTTTGCCCCACCTCTGAACATCTAACCAAAGTTTTACAAGTTTTCAATACAGCAAATGCACAGTCTCCTCTCCTCAGAGGAGAACATATACTATTTGAGTTCATATTTAATCATAAATCAATGAAGGAAAGAATCCCAAATTCAGAGAAACTACATGCTATATTGAGAAAAGCATAGAACGTGGAGTCTTGCCTTTATTACTAACTAGCCGTAGGTGAGCCTGGGTGAATTACTTCTATAGTCCTCACCCATAAAACTGGAAACATGAACAGTGGCCTTCTCCACTTCTAAAAAAGACGATAGCTATTTAAGAAAAGGTCCTTCTAAATCTGATAGTTTTCATACCCATAAGAATGAACTTTTCCTCCTGAATTAAGAAGTTAAGATTTTACACTTGATTCTCAAGGTTGACCTAGGTTTGAGTTGATAGCATTGATATTGCTTTACCCAAGAAGCTTACAGCTAAGAGGTGGCATTGCTATACCCAAATTCTATTTTATATCAACCTTTGCCAGCTATGCTATGTTTAGCTTAAACTATTTCTGGATGCACAACAGTTAATCACCTTTTCAAGTGAAAAATTACAAGAGGAAAAAAAAAAAAAAACCACCAAAAAAATCCTATAATCTCTCCTAAATACCCTAACTCTTCTCCTGGATGCCTGGACCCGCGCCCTTCATCTCCAAGGTTTCTCTGTAATCGCTGTAACAGCATGCACATAAGCTGTCCCCATGTCTGTCGTGTTCAGGTATCTATTTCCTTCAGGCCTGGCTCAGATTCAGCAGCTCTGAGTCAACAAGGAGTTGGTAAAGAGAGATTCTCACTGTGCCAGGTCTTGCATAAAAGCAGGACTCAGGCACACACACTGGACACTCATTCTCCAGGCTCTGTCCTCCTGCTTGGGTTGCCCATCTGTGCTAAAGTGAAGTCGCTCAGTCGTGTCGTTGCGACCCCATGGACTGTAGCCTGCCAGGCTCCTCTGTCCATGGGGTTTTCCAGGCAAGAATACTGGAGTGGGTTGCCATTTCCTTTTCCACATCTGTGCTAAAGTCTTTGCTAAAGGCATAGAAGGCTTTTCCCCAAAGTCCCAAATTTCCAGAACACAGTCTCTCCTACTAGTGAACAATAAGCACGACTCCATTTACTTTTTCAGAGCTAGCTCTGATGTGATTGTTCCTTTTCCCAAAGCAAAAATAATCCAAGTAAGAGAGAGAAAGTTATGCTAAATTTCCCTTGTGGGGCCAGACAAGGAAATACAATGGGGGCCTTATATCCTGGAGGAATGCAAGGAATCCCGAAGATGGGCAAAGGCCTCCTGAGCCGAGCGCGTTTATAACAGGAGGTATAAGAGCACTGAGCTCGGCCTGTGTCCAGTTGGGGCGGAAGGATAAACTGGCTCTGAGACCTAGACGGGTCCCTGAAGTCATGGAATTTCTGTGAAAAAAAGCAGGCAAAACATATTTTAATTCCTCTTAGATGCCAAATTTGTACAATCATAAAAATAAAGTAGGAAAAATGTCAAACATACAAAAAGTGAAAAGATTAGTACAATAAACATCTATATTATCTTTATTGTATTCGTTCTCTTATACTTGGGTATGTTTCCATTATACATATATGTGTGTATGTATGTGTGTATATATACACACATATGCAAAAGGCTGAAGTATTTTAGAGGAATCACACACTTCAAGATATTTCACTTCTAACTATGTAAGTTTTTATAGTCCCCAAATAAGAACATTTTACAGTTTATAGGAATAACATTGCTATTCTTAAAAGTAACAATAACTCCATAATCTCATGTAATACCCTGTCTCCAGTAAATGGTCCCAGTGGTACCAGAAATGTATTTATGGTTGATTTCTTCAAAATAGTATATAACCAGACCAGGCCAACTATCTGGTTGGCTGTAACATTTTGTATTTATATAATGGTTTCCTCATGGTGTCATTTAAATTATTTCTCTAGCCCTTGTGCTTTTTTCTTTTTCTTTTCTTTCTTTTAACAGTGGAAGTTAGATCTAAAGACTTGATTAGCTTCAGGCTTAAGATTTCGGGTAAGAAATTTTCACAGGTGATGTTGTATAGTTCATATTGCAACATATCAGGAGGAACATAATGTCTACTTGTACTATTCAGTTCAGTTCAGTTCAGTCACTCAGTCGTGTCCGACTCTTTGCGACCCCGTGAATTGCAGCACGCCAGGCCTCCCTGTCTATCACCAACTCCCAGAGTTTGCTCAAACTCATGTCCTAGGGAGAGCAAATTTCAGCACTGGGTAAAATAACAGTTTTGCTATAATGCTACTTATACATATATCCTTAAAAACCACCATGTTAAGCAAAATTACACAGTAAAAACCACAAGGCTTATGGGGAAAATGGAAATATGGGTACAACCTTCAAAAACTTTGTTGGTGACACATAACATAAAAAATAGAAATCTATTAAAAAATGGTAGCAGTTTTATATATGTGAAATGGTTAAGAAATAAATAAATACTACAACAAATATGACACTTAATAAACTATCTGAAGCTTGCTTGTGGAAGTGGGCATCAGAAAAATTACAGCTCATGAGTTATAAAGTGATGGAGGTTGAGTTACCTAACGTTGAACAGAAAGATCCAATACCAGGTGTAGACAGCTGCGGTTCATCACACATGTGGTGAAATAAGGTAGCTGGTATATGTCTGAGCTGTGCACAGGTGTGCATTTTGTGTATTTCTAGGCGACTTGGTTTAACTGAGTTCAACATTCACCTGTTTCCTGTGCACAGAATCACGCACAAGTAAATGTGAACGTGTGCCACGCTCAGTGTTCCATAGTTCACCAATCGCATTGGAAAGAATTTGCTTTTCAAAGCAAATGTTATCAAAATTGAATGTATTAGCCGTTTACATCTCTCTTTGTTTCCTTGATCAGTCTTGCTAAAGTTTCATTAATTTTGTTGACATTGTCATAGAAAGAGCTGCTGATTTCAACAATTTTTCTATTCTTCTGTTCTCTAATTCATCTAGTGTGCTCTTTGTCACTCCCTTGTAAGTGATGTAAGCTGAATACATCCTGAGTTGCTCTGTCATGTCGGACTCTGCGACCCCATGGACTGTAGCCCACCAGGCTCCTCTATCCATGGGACTTTTTACAGGTAAAAATACTGGAATGGGTTGCCTTTTCCTCTAGTTACTCTGAGTTTAATTTGGCCTTCTTTTTCTAGCTTTCTAAGGTGGAGGTTTAGGTCACCAATTATAGATCATTTTTCTTTTCTAATACAACTTTTTAGATTTATATATTTCTTGCTAAATACTACTTTATCTGCATCTCGCAAATTCCGATAAATCACATTTTATCATTGCACTAGAAATATTTTCCAAGACTTCGACATCTGCAAATATAAAGTAGACATATTTTGCTCTATTTATTCTATCAAATACAGCTGAAAGTCTGGGACACTTTGTTTTAAAAGAAACAAGAAGACTCTGAAAGGTGAAGGGCAAAAGGCAAACAGGCTAGGGACCTTGAGACCAGTCTAATGACAGGGTAAAGGGGGCACTGTCAGTAGGGGTCACCCCCACACCTAGCGTCATTAAAGGCCAATTGGAAACCTAGACCTCCAACCCCACCGGTCAACAACAAGCCATGCCTCCTTTTTCTAAACAGGAATAAATGATGAAAGAGGGGATCTTGGAATATCAGGAAGAGGGAAAGAACAATGAAAAGAGCAAAAATATGAGTAAAGAAGGCTTACTTTTCCTCTTGAGTTTTTAAAATTGTATTTGACATTTGAAGCAAAAATTACACTATTTGGTTCTCAATATATGTAAAGGAACTTTTAAAATAGTTAAGATAGTTATATTAATATTATAAATGAAAGAGGGCAAAAGGATATAAAGTGGGAGAAGATTTCTATGCTTCATTCTAACTGGTAAATTGTTAACACTAGTAGACTATGTATCATACATATGATATATATATCATATATTGATTATATTAATTATTGCTTAAGGTATTATATAGAGAGAGTATATATAATACCTTAAGCAATTGACTTGAAAGTTATATAAAATACTATGATTAATAAGTAAAAATGATAAATAAAAATGGAAGTCTAAAAATTGTTAAAATAACCCATAGGGAAGCAGAAAGGAAAAAAATAGAGAAGCTGAAATCAGGAAGAACAGACAAAAAATGAAAAACAAATGGAAGAGTTAAGGCCTAACATTAGCTAAATAAATTATCTAAACACTCAATTAAAAGACTGACTAGTAGAGTGGATTTTTTAAAATGGAGAAGTTTTAAGGATTCTTTATATGCCATCTGGATAAACAAAGCCAAAGCACTTGGCCTAATTGGTCCTCTAATAGCTAACTCTTTTTGCGATCTGTCACCTAAGCCACAGCCAGGTGCTCTTTGAGTTAATTCAAATATCACAGCTCCTATGAGACACATGCTGCCATTTTACAATGTTCAAAAATAAACCAATGGTGTAGGCCTATTTACAACAGCTCTAAATAATATATATGAAGAGAAAAATCACACTGAACCCAAATACAAAATATGCTTATAAAAATAAAAAATTTTCAGCTAGGGCTTCCCCAGTGGCTCAGTGTCAAATAACGTTCCTGCAATGCAGGAGATGCAGGAAATGCTGGTTCAATCCTGGGTCAGGAAGATCCCCTGGAGGAGGAAATGGCACCCCACTCCCAGTATTCTTGTTGGGAAAATGCCATGGACAGAGAAGCTTGGCAGGCTATGGGCCATGGGGTCACAAAGATTCAGATACAACTGAAGCAACTGAGCACATTGTCTCATTATGTATTATGAATGTACTAAGTAACTGCTATTTTTCTCTAATCATGGTTGGAGAATATAGCAAGTAATATTTCAATCTTGAAACGTGATGTCCTAGCAAATAGTCTATTTTGGTGGAAGTCCTATGTGCACTGGGAATGAACGTGCCCTCTGCAGATGTTGCATGTAGTATTCTGACAGTGTTAGGTCAAGGTGTTGTTCCCATCTTTATCTGTCCCAAATTTAACAAGTATTCTATCAATTACTGAGAAAGGAAATCTCTAATGATAATTGCTGATATTTCCATTTCTCTTTTTATTTTATGTATTTTGAAATTATTGAATATGCACACATTTATGATTGTTTTATATTATTAATGAATTAATCTTTGTTTCAAGTGTTCCTCTTTATCTCTGATAATGTTTGCTTGATGACTACTTTATTTGATATTAAAAATCTGTACCACCTTTCTTATACTTCTATTTGTAGGAAATGACTTTTCCTTTGATTTTAGTTTTATCTAATGGTTTCCTTATATTAAACTGTGTATCCTGTAATCAACATATAGTTGAAATGATTTTTATCCATTCTGACAATCTCTGAATTTTAATTAAAGAGTTTAGCTCATGCACATTTAATGTAATCACTGATACAGTTGACCATAAGTTTATTAACTTTCTGCCATCTAAAAAGATGCTTTCTTTTTTCTATTTTTAATTTCCTACCTTCTTTTGAGTTAAATAGTTTTAAGTAATCTTTTTGAATTCCTCTATAAATCTTTTAGCTATACCTTTCTATAAGCTTTTATTTATGTATTTTTATTTTTAAGTATTCACTCTAGACATTATGATAAACATTTTTAACTTATAAGAGTTTACTTTGAAATATACAAGCCATCCCCACTTTGCATGGCAGTGCACAATGCCATGTAAAAATGACCCTGTAAGATGAAACTGCAAAGAAATTTTAAGAATCAATGGGAAAAATTACAGTTGTTCTGTGACCTTTAAAAATTTTGTCAAAATATAAAAAACTCTCCTACTGTTGATTATAAATGAATAGGGAAATGGAAAGAAATGGTAAAACTAATGTTTATTTAGTACATTGTAATTTAGAACATTGGGAACATTGAACATAAACATGTTTTATTTGTTCATTAAAAAACCTGCCAAGAACAGTGTAAATAGTGTTTGCCTTTTCCTTCGCATCACATAATTTATGATCTAGAGCAAGCAGTGTTGATGTGTTGACAAACTGCGACACTCCTTTCTGTGTTAGGACCTACTTCCAATATTATATCCTTTGTACTTGCAAATGGCATTAACTATCTCTCAGAGTTCCTCTATTAAGAAATTCCTTGCCAGATACCCCTACTTCCTCTGGGGTACCTCCATCCCTTTTTGTCACTTTCTTTAGACACATAATTTCACCTTCCCTAAGTTTCTCCAGCTGCATTTTTAGAATCTTTCAAACAGCAGCCCTATCAACATTTCCATAGTCAGCAATACTTCTATAACTCCACTCATGTTTGACTCAAATTTCACTTCCAGGGTTATCACTTTTCATTTCATCTTTGCACATTTATTCTTTGTTGGCCAATTTCTTTTTTGATTATTCACTTTTATAAAATGTCTTGTTGGTTTATCACTGGTATACAAGAAGTCCCTTTGCTGACTGTATGAACTGAAAAAGGATGTGTATAGACCAATCCCTGGCAGACTTTGAAATAAGTGGCATGCATGATCATGTATGTGTTATTTACATAGTTATTTGTTGACTGAAGAGTTAAGAGCAAATTTATATTATGCAAATACAGTTAGTGTAACATTGTAATGGAATTTGAATTATATTTTTGTGGTACTGGTATTACTTAACTAACAAGTTCATGCATAGTGGAGCCATGCACAGGGAAGGCTGTACTACTTCATGTAAGAACCTTAATATGGATCTTCTCATTCAACCCTTGAATTTACTTAGCTATTCCAGAGATTGGCTTGCCTTTGACATCTGCATAGAGAAATCTGTCTACAATCCCTTGCAGTGTTATCACTTAGGCTTGGAAAGTTTTTATTTTAACAGAATCCCAACATGGACAATTAAACCACCAATTTCACTGTAGTTTCGTGTTCTCTTTAGCAATAGATAACTTTCTAAATAGGCTCAAAATTGCAGTATGTAGTATTAGTCAATTTAGGTTTAGAATTGTTTTAAAAAAACAGCAAATGTACTTTGAGCACCTGTTTGCGTAGCCATTAATCTCTTGGAGATCTTAAAGAGCTATATATTTTATGGCCCCCAGGCCTGGGGAACCAGATTAACAGACCTCAAAAGATGACTAAGTATATAAAGGGAGAAACAGATTCTGTAAGCACTCAGACACTGAAGAGTACTTTGCTTAATCATATATTCAGAGGTCTCATGAAAGATAAGAAACATGAGAAGAGTTGCAATTTAAAAAAAGAACAAAGAGAAAATCACCTAAATTATGAGCATAAACAAAACACCTGTTTGAAGAGGGGGCATGGCATGGCACAGTGCAATTCTCAATCCTGGCTGACCATCAGAAATACCTGGGAACTTTGAACAACATAGATTGTTAAGGGCCCACCAGAAAGCTCCCCAGATGTTTCCAATGATGAGCCAGGTGTGGGCAGCTGCAGTAAAAACAAGTTTAACACATGTTCACTGCTTCAATAACTGCGAAGCAACATTTGGCAGTTTCCATATAATCATTTGATTCCTATAAAGCAGGTTTAGTCCAAAGACTACAAAGTCCATCATGAATATAACACTAACTTTGGTTAAGATTGATTAGATGATATGAGTCACTTCTCCACGTATAGAAGAGTGAGCCCAGGGACAACACTACGTTTATGAAAAAGTCTAATAGGAAGATATACACAAAAAATATTTTTGGTTTGTTTTCAGATGGCAGCTTTTGCTTCCTTTTTTGTTGCCATTAGCTCCTTCCACCCTGGGATGCCCTCTGGAATTCCTAGGGTGTGGGCTGATTCAACAGGCTTCTTCAGGCGAATGGGGAACTCTTGCTTAGAACACTTCCTGCAGCTTTCATCTCCTTCTCCTCCTTGAAATGCTTTTCCTTGAGCTCGCTCTTCCTCCCCCGTAAGGGTAAGTCTCAGAGCCCCTAGATTTAAGTGTAGGGGAAAAAAAAGGAGCCTAGGAAGCCTCCCCTTCTGCTATGTAACAGGACCTTAGGCCAACACACTTCCAGTGAGAGAGACACTCAGGCCACAAGCTGGCCACGCTCAACACCAGGTCAGGACCCAACCAGCCCTTTGCTTGTCCTCATCGTCTTCTCCCTCAGGTTCCAAGGGGCCTGGAGGTTGGGACAAGATAGGTTCTGAACTTCCTAGATTGCCTGCTGCTGCTGCTGCTGCTGCTAAGTCGCTTCAGTCGTGTCCGACTCTGTGTGAGCCCATAGATGGAAGCCCACCAGGCTCCCCCGTCCCTGGGATTCTCCAGGCAAGAACACTGGAGTGGGTTGCCATTTCCTTCTCCAATGCATGAAAGTGAAAAGTGAAAGGGAAGTCACTCAGTTGTGTCCGACTCTTCTAGACCCCATGGACTGCAGCCTACCAGGCTCCTCCATCCATGGGATTTTCCAGGCAAGAGTACTGGAGTGGGGTGCCATTGCCTTCACCGCCTAGATTGCCTAACCACCTATAAATCTCCTTTTATAAGATGCATGAGAAGAAAACTGAATCTACAGAATTCCCTGTATTCATGATGTTCTTACAATCCAACTGTATAGTAACCCCTGAAACTTTTCAGAGTGAATGGGAAATTTTTCACTTTCTATTTTTGTACTAAAATATTTTAAATTGCACAAGGGAGAACGGGAAGGGGAGACAATAACTGAGTTATTTATTTAGCACACATGTGACTCGAACCTCACAACACATTGGATAACTTGATTACATTTCATCTTATTATCCAAAACATGTTAAATCTAACAATGATTGCCAGAAAGCTGGAAAAGCTCTTAATAAGAGAGAAAGGTAAGTGGGTTTTCCCTCTGTGGTTTATAGACCATGGTTTATAAAGTGAGGCATTCCTCAAACCTCATCCCAGTGAAAAGGGGCATATTTTAGTCTTGTCAGAATTCTTATGGGAACTCTTACAAAATCTTACAGGAATTCTTACAATCACCAGGTGGTGCTTGAGAACGAACAAGGTCAAAACCAAAATCTTTGGGTCTTTAATCAATGGGAAATTTATAAGCATCTGCTGTGCCTCTGGTATATTACTAAACCCTGAAAGGTTACAGAATGTAAACACATCTTGATCCTCAAGGTGTCTTGCTTTAGACATATATTCACGTTATTTTTGAGACGAAGGATCTTAAGGAGTCCCTGGCACATAGCAAGCCCCTAACCAAGAGTAGCTTTGGTGATTAACCTCTGCGCTAGAACAGAGGCACAGGAGGCTATAAAGCTGCTCCTGCAGCACTGGAAGAGCCTGTCACAAGGAAGCTGTGTAAGATCTCACAGATGCGGTGTTCTGAGGCGAAACTTAAAGGGTCAGCCAGAAGTCTCCAGGGGAAAGAACATTTCAAGCAGAAGGAATAGTACAGACAAAAGCAAAGGCTTGAATGTGCATTCTTACTAAAGGAACCTGAGTGTGGCCAATGCCAGTAGAACATAGGGTTGAAAAGATGGGATAGGGGAAGATACGGATGAGAAGATCAATTGGGCCAAATTATGAAGGGCTGGAAGTTCAGGATTTATTCTGTAGACAATGGAGTTGGGGGGCAAAGTGTGGATGGGGAGAGAGATTGGACCAAACCTGTGATTTAGAACGGTCATTTGGGGGATAAAAAAATAAAAGATTGGGTAGTGTTGGTGAGGAGCAGGAAATGCAGGTAGGAGGCTGGTGATATGGGAATCCCAGGTGGCTCAGCAGTGAAGAATAAAGCTGCCAATGCACAAGACACAGGAGACACATGTTTGATCTGTGGGTCAGGAAGATCTCCCGGAGGAGGAAATGGCAACCCACTCCAGTACTCTTGCCTGGAGAATCTCAAGGACAGAGGAGCCTGGCAGGCTATGGTCCATGGGGTCGCAAAGAGCTGGACACAACTGAGTGACTGAGGAAGGCTGGATGGATGTGGGAATGGGGGAAGACATGATGAGGGGACCTAAAATAGGCATGAGCCACAGAGAAGGCGGCAGGCAGACACAGAGAGTGGACATGTGGACATGGGCGGGGGGATGCAGAGCGTAGGACAAACTGGGAGATTAGGATTGACATATATAGCCTACTATGTGTAACATGTCCTCAGAGTGGTTTCCCTGGTGGCTCAGATGGTAAAGCGTCTGCCTGCAATGTGGGAGACCCGGGTTCGATCCCTGGGTCGGGAAGATCCCCTGGAGAAGGAAATGGCAACCCACTCCAGTACTCTTGCCTGGATAATCCCATGGACAGAGGAGCCTGGTAGGCTACAGTCCATGGGGTCGCAAAGGGTTGGACACGACTGAGTGACTTCACTCAGCCAATGGGAATCTGCTGTATAACACTGGGAGCTTACCTTGATGCTCCAGATGACTTAGATGGGTTGGATGAAGGGCGAGGTTTGGAGGAAAGTCTAAGAGGAAGGGGATATATATTTACATACAGCTGATTCATTCTGTTGTTCAGCAGGAACTAATAAAACATTGTAAAGCAACTATACTCCAATAAAAAAGACAGGCTTTTTCATTATGAATTACTGCACTATTATTTTTTCCAAGTTATGGGGTATAGTTTTAAATGAGGTTCATTTCTGTAAACTGAGAGCTCTTGGAAAAAAAAGAAGACTGGGTTTTCCTCTCCATTCCTACCAGCTCTGTACATGTACCCAGAGAGACCTCACCTGCTAGACTTCTGCAGACACCACTTGGTGGCTGCTCTCTGAATTACAGGCACAGAGCCAGAAGTATTCAAATCAGCCCTGAACAAGATTTCCCAGACTGCCTTGTGCGTGCATGTGTGCTAAGTCACTTCAGTCATGTCCAGCTCTTTGCGACTCCATGGACTGTAGCCTGCCAGGCTCCTCTGTCCATGGGATTCTCCAGGCAAGAATACTGGAGTGGGTTGCCATTTCCTTCTCCAGGGAATCGTCCCCACCCAGGAATGGAACCTGCACCTCCTGCATTGGCAGGTGGATTCCTTACCACCAGCACCAACTGGGAAGCCCAAAATAATGACAAATGCCACACTGAGGTCTCATTGCACTTTTTCAGAGGTGATGCAAAAATGTTATTTCTTGGGTTATGGGTAGGAACATTTAAAGGTGGCTTGCTTCAGCTGACAAAAATGAAAGGCTTCATTCTAGATAAAAGAGCAGAAAGAAGATTGGGGGAAAACAGAGGCCACCAAGGGAAAAACCCTTGATGCTCATGATACATCTTGCAGACCATCCAAACCTGACTCACAGACTGCCATCAGTCATACATAGAACAATGAAGGAAGCCACTCTGCTGAGGTCCTGTTACTTGAAATCAGAAATCCTCGCTGTTTACAGCAGCGTAAACAACAGCTGTTCAGTGCTAGGTTGGCGTTAGGAATACAAGAGTCTATCTGGCTTCTATCTAAATCCATCCTCAGAAAAAAATGGGGTGCGGGGAGGGAAATGAGACCCTGGATTTGTCCACTCTCTGTTTTACACATGCTTTATATAATTGGTCCATGGCAAACCCCAGGAACTCTGTCTTTAAAGTCTTTCAAATATAGCCTAATTTGACCATTACATACCACCTCTGCCACCACCACCGTGGTCTTGCTGCCAGCATCTCTTGACTGGACCCTGCATTAACCCTCACTTCCACTACTGACCATCCTTCTCATGGTTTCTCTAACTCCTTACCAGGCCCCCCAGCTCTCACTGCCTGACCCCTGCTACCTCCACAGCCTCACCTCCCATCACCACCCCCTCAGAGCCCTGTTCCTGCTCCTCTGGCCTCTTTAGCCATTTCAGCACACCAGGCACTCTCTTGCTTTGGGGTCTCTGCCCTCGCTGAACTCTCTGCCTGGAATGTTCTTTCCTCTACTGCACATACCTAAAGCAAAACCCTCTATTTTTTGTCTTGGGGTTTTTTCTTATATTCTATTATATATTTTTAAATTTAATGCTATATCCCTCCCTGGAATCTAATCTCTATGATGTCAAGGATTTCATCTGTTTCATTTATTGCTATTGTCCAGTGATGAGAATAGTGTTGGTACATGGTAGGCTCTCAAATATTTATTAAATGTGTGAAAGATTTACAGAATGATACGTTGCCATCACTTCCTAACCCAGGCTCATTCCCCCTCCATTCCTGAAATAATATTCACTTGTAGTCTCACAGCTCATCAAAACACCCAGCCAACCTGGCCTAAGTGATTTCCCTCAAAGTGAGGGGCAGAGCTGGATTTGGGGCTGTGAAAGGTTAGTACATTTTCAAGACACCAGATTAAGCTCTTCAGACCACTTCAACTACTGTCAAGAACTCAGCAGCTGCACCCACTCTGCCTACGAAGGGGAATTTAGAGGGTGCATGGATTTCACAACAAACCTCAAACGATTAAGTGAAGGTGTGCCATCACTCTAAATGAACTCAATATATTCATACAAACAAGATCTAGCTTTAAATAACTAATGGATGATTTCAGTCTTTTGATTAAGAAGACTTAAAATTAGTATCTCTGTGCGGGGGAAAAAAAGCACGCTTAAGCTGGAAGAATCAAATTACCGCCAAGGGGCACTCTAGTCAAAGGCCAGAGCGCCCTCTGCTGGCTACTGGCAGCTAACAAAACTATGGGGAAAAAGTCACCAAAAGGAAGCAGCTTAATATTCAAATCCATAAATGGGGTTATTACAAAATATTTCAGTCTCTTCAAAGAAAACAGACTGTGGCTATAATAGGGGGAAATATGTAGTCCCAACTTTCAAGGGAGTTGACGATTTCCATGAAGAACAGAAATTTGGAATTAGAATAGGATAAGTAATGTCATTTAGAACACACAGTGGACATATAATCCAGCAGGCAGGGGTGCGGAGTGGTGCTTAAGCTGAGGACTGTAAAAGCAGGAAGAGGCAACCACGTGAAGGGAGCGATGTGTACACGTGTACCTGGGGAGTCAGATCCAGGTGAGATCCCTAAGTGTAGAGGCACGGAGGTGAGAGACATGCCCAAGGCTCGAGAAGCTGAAAGTAATGACAACTGCTCTGTCTTTTAACTGAAGTGTAGCTGATTTACAATAACGTGTTAGTTTCAAGTACACAGCATAGTGACTCAGTATTTTGCAGATTATACTCTATTACAGGTTTTTACAAGATAGTGGGTATAATTCTCTGGGCTATACAGTATATCCTTGCTGCATGGTGGTCTGTATCTATTAATCCATGTATTTCTATATACTAATAATGAAATTTCAGGAAGAGACAGTTAAAAAAATGTTTTTTAATTCCTAGGAGTTGAAAGACCTATACTTTAGAAACTATACAACACTGATGAAGGAAATTTAATATGATTTAAAGAAATGGAAAGATAACCCATGCTCTTGGATTGGAAGGACTACTATTGTTAATACAGCCATACTACCTAAAGCAACCTGCAAATTTAATGCAATCCCTATCAAAATACCCATGACATTTTTCACAGAATTAGAACAAATAATCCTAAAATTTATATAGAAGCTCAAAAGACCTCGAATTAAAAATGGCTCTTGGTTGACTATGCACCAGCCATTGACAGATCTGTTTTCCTTTGCAGGTCTGCTTTCATTTTGGTGACAGGAAGTACCAGTTACCAATTTTCCTAACTGCTCTTCTGGCTGGAGATGGCCACTCGACCTCCTGGCTGATGAGATGTAAAGGACATGCACTGGCAGATGGCGAGGATGTAACTGCCCTCATGATAAGGGAGGAGACACCCACGTAGAGAGCCCCCCACTCTCAATGTGCTCGTGGAAGTTGTCATGTAAGGATGTGGTCCTTGCAGCTGCTGCAGCCATCTGCTGGCCACAGATGGAGATGTTGACACCACAGTGAGGACATCCATCCTCGACGACAGGACAAGGCTGCTGAATCACCCCTGAGAATACACGTTGCTGATTTCTCACTATGAAGGAGAAAAGAACCCTTAGGGCTTAAGCCCAGAGAAGGCACTAGCGACCCACTCCAGTACTCTTGCCTGGAAACTCCCATAGACGAAGGAGCCTGGTGGACTGCAGTCCATGGGGTTGCTAAGAGTCAGGCACGACTGAGTGACTTCACTTTCACTTTTCACTTTCATGCATTGGAGAAGGAAATGGCAACCCACTCTAGTATTCTTGCCTGGAGAATCCCAGAGACGGGGGAGCCTGGTGGGCTGCCGTCTATGGGGGGTCACACAGACTGACGTGACTTAGCAGCAGCAGCAGCAGGGCTTAAGCCACTGCTGCTTACATAGTCTGCCGTTTCTAACCAAAGTATGCTCATCGCAAACACTTATATTATTATATTGAAAACACTTATATTATTATATTGAAAACACGTATTATTATATCATTGAAAACATATTATATTACATGACATGAGAAATAATGGAAGATTTTAATAAGAGTGTAACAAAGAATTTCACACTTCAGAAACATGAGGTTGATAACTATCAGAGAACAGAAGAGGGCAAGATGAGAAACCAAAGGGCAATTAGGATACTTGTAAAAGTTCAAGTGTGGATGGGGGAAGGGGGGGCAGGGATTAGGGCCTGACCTCTGAACTAATGGAACAGAAGGGAGGTATTAAAAAAAAAAAAGTATTTAGAAAGCAAAATGGACAGGATTTGGTCAGTTATGGGGGAAGCCGGAAGATGAGCTGAAAGGAAAAGTCAGGAGTGAATTCCAAGTTTGGGGCTTGAATAATAAATAGGTGAGTAACTCCTAGATACGCAGAATTTCACAGAGGAGCAGGTCAAGGATGGGGAGGAAATGATGAGTTATTTTTGGCTGGGTTTTGGGAGCCAAGTGAAATCCAGGGAGCAGTTGAATTTTATATCTGGAGTTCAGATGATCTGGATTTAAGATAGAGATTTTCAACATATCTACAAGGACATGGTAATTGAAGCCATGGAAACAGATGTAGTCAAGGAGCATATTTAGAGTGAAGGAGACAGGAGGAGAGGGCCAGGGAAGAGACCTTGTGATGGCCAATATTCAGAGAGATAGGAATGAAAGCTCCATTGATTCTAAGAAATGGCAAAGGGAGAAAGCAAAGAGAATCAAGCCTTTCCAATGGCAAAGAAACGAAGTTTCCAGAGGAAAACATCCTACTTCAGAGGAGATGAGTGAAATGACACCCTTGCTGACCTAAACCAGAGTGGTCTTGTGGAGCACGGCAGCCAGATTTGGGACATTGAAGAGGTGACATGGATATGACCCAAGCAGATGTCCTTTCAAGGAAGAAATCTGTGAAAAAAGGAGGAGAGAGGAAGAGAATAATAAGGGAAGCCTTGGGGCCCAGGGAAAGGTATCTCTTCAAGATGACAGCGGGTGGGGGCAGGCAGGTAGGAGGGTTTTGAATGTGTTTCCATATTTAGGGGAGGGTCCCAGCAGAGAAGGTGAGCAGAGGTATGAGAGAGGGGATTGAGGGGATAATTGAAGAGGTGAGGACCTTAGGTTTCAGGGGAGACTGGGAAGCATTAACTTCACAAACCAAGTCAGATCACAGTTCAAATTAACTCTTTGATGGAAACTCCAATCCTAGTTAGTAACAGACTCTTCTCCCTCCCAGAATAATGCTAGGGCCCTAGTGTCAGGACATCCAGAAGCCACTCTGGCTGCTGACCACACTGGTTGGCACGGAACACAGAGATGCTTCCTCTTCAAGCCTGCAGGGCCCAGCCTGTTTTGAGGGAGACCATGAGCCCACAGGCCTGGGGGTCACATCCTTAGATTCATCACATGGACAACCCAGCAGTCCCCAGGGCCCTGCCACCGACTCCTCATCACTGGTGGGAGTCCTCCTTTCCTTTCTGCCTTCAGGCTCCTCCTGATCTGTGGAAAATTATTCCCCTCTCTTCTTGCCTTTATGGACCATCCCTTCTCTACCTGCCCTCTCTTCTATAAACTTGGATATTTATAGAGAACAGGGATTCCAGCTACCTCTCTAGTTCCATTTGCCACAAAGCATTCCTGAGACAGGAGGCTGTGGGTTGGGGATAAGTCAGGAATACAGGGCAAGCACAAATTAATATCACAATAAATTATTTTGTCATGGAGGTAGAATCCAAAATTCATGTTGAAAAATGCATCCATCCTTCACAAGAGGAGAAAATCTCTTCCACCAGCGATTGCTAAGCCATCAGTTATGAGAGGGCAGGAATTGAATGATTTTTCCTGCTGAACAGAAAGGATTCTACTAAAAATGCCAGAGATGACACAGTGGAGCGACAGGTACCCTGAGGACTGTGGAACAAATCCAAAACCGCTGTTGAGGAAGGGGAGCAGCAACGTGCAAGTATTGCTAGGCAATGGCAAGTCCTTGGCGGGAGTTAGAAAACACACGCTGTCCTGGCGTATGCCGGCATCGCTGTGGGGTTCCCTCCAGGGTGCGTGGCGGCCCCAGGGCAGGGAAGACGGTACACAGCTGCATCATGGGATGGAATGGGATGCTGCCAGAGACACGGCAGAAAGACAAAGGCACAAAGCAGACAAGGGTACTGGCTCGAGGCCGGTTAGAGCGGGGACCATGGAATGTAGGTCAGGAATAGACTCCTATAGTTTGAGATCTCTGAGGCAGTGCTATTTTGGGTGGTTGTCATGGAGTGGAAATGAAGATCACTGGAGGTGAAAATACCAAGGAATTAAGAGGATAGGAAGATGAATTGGCTATTCCTGCAGACAGTGGGGCGGGTGGGGGGGGACGGGACAAAAAGGATGACCAGGAGATAATGGAAAGTCTCTGAGCCACTTGTTAAAATCATCAGTGAATGTGGTGGGTGGTGAGTGATAGAAAGGGAACATGGAGAGAGGCAGCAGACATGGGAGCCCCAAGTCTCATTGTGGGAGGGTTGGTTACAAGAGCACAGAAGAGGAAACAGGAGGACGCTGACCTTTCTTCTCTCAAGAAGCAGTTCTCAGCAGTGCCTCTCACCCAGGGAGTGTCTACAGATGATCTCAGGATCACATCCCAGAGATTCTGATCAGGACTCTGGTCTAGCCCAACACATCGTTTTAGATGAGGAATCAAGGTTCAGGAAGAACAAACTGATGTGCAAGTTCTCATCCAGACCCTACTGGTCGCCTTTCCACTATGCCTCCCTGATGCTCAAATCAAGCTCCCTTGTTTCAGAGTTGCCCAACCCTAAGTGAAGAAGGAGGAGGTGGGGGGAGGAGAAGAGACAGAGAAGAGAAGAAGGATGGGGGAGGAGGGGGAGAAGGGAAAGGGGAAGACAAAGAAAGAGAAGCAGACATCCCCACTCCTTTCAGAAAGTTACTCAGTTACAAATTGTGATCACCAGTAATAACAACCTGTGGAAGGAGGGCAGGCTTTCTGGGTGACACAGGTCTAGAAAGGAAATTCAATTTCATGGAAATTGTCAGTGAGGCTGAACCCAGAGTTGGGATTCTCCCGTGGCTCTCCCAGCACCCAGAGGGTGAGCTGCCGGACACAGCGGGGCCGTGAGGACTCTGTAGAGGCAGGACAGGTTCCAATTCCTATTGTCCTGAAACCCACCCTTGTTTTCTAGGGCTTTTTAAGGATGATGTCCCCTCCTCTCAAACACAGCTGTTACATGGGAAATGAAATCCTCAGAGGCTGAAACAATCCCAAGAACAAAAGGGTCCTTTAAGAGGTCCGGACTCTCTGCGGCTCAAATTCTAGCTCTGCTACTCGCCCTTGTGTGGTCTTAGGGAAATTATTAAATCTCTGTGCCTCCATTTCCACATACATAGCTTGGGGATTCCTAGTGGTTCTTATCTTATCAGATCATTGTAAGGACTCACCTGAAATAACCTACGTAAAATGTACGGCACAGTTTCTGGCGCACAACACGAACTCAGCATAACTCAGTTCCTCTGCACCTCAATCTCCTCTGCTGTAGGTGGGGATTCTTATGGACTGAATGTTTCCTCCCCAAATCCACAGGTTGAAATCTGAACTTTCAATGCGCTGGGGTTAGGAGGTGGGGCTTCGGGGTGATTAGATCATGAGGGTGGAGCCCTCCTAAATGGGATTACTGCCTTTATAAAGGAAACTCCAGAGAACTTTCGTGCCCCTTCTGCCCTGTGAGGACACAGTGAGAAGATATCCATCTAGGAACCAGGAAACAGCCTCTTACCAGACACCACATCTGCTGGTGCTTTGGTCTTGGACATCTCAGCCTCCAGAACTGTGAGAAAGAAATGTTTTTTGTTTAAGCTGTTCAGTCTGTGGCATTTTTGTTATAGCAGCCTGGATGGACAGAGACAGGAATCAACAACCGCTCTTACCAAATTGGGTTATTATAAGGAAGTGTGAGAAACCATCCATGTAAAATACTTAGCAGTTTCTGGCACATAACATGCACTCAATCAATAGTGGGTATAATTCATTTATCTGCCCAGAAATTCTGCTCTTACATATGCTTGTCTAATTGTGTCATTTTTTTTTTTTTTTTGACCCAAATAAGTATCCTTTCCTCCATAAATTGATGTAAGGAAAAGGTGAAAGCTCTGTGCTTGCTCAGAGGTAAAGCAGTGTAGCCAACCTCCTCAATAAAAATACCATAGAAATATGCTTTCTCCACAGTGCACTAGCTAGGCACTTAAGAGTTGTATTATTAACGTTGGCTGGACATATGATGTTACACTATCTCAGGGTCTGACCATCAGTTAGATTTATTCACTCCAAATCCTTAGTCTGACATTGGTGATCACCCCAAACACGCAACTGTAATCTAACATTCTCACCCAGAAGCCAAACAGCTCTGTGAATTGGATATCCCTTCTGAAAAGTCCACTGTCCATCCTCAGGTCCAAAGCATGAAGTGAAATCATTTTTGAAAAGCAGAGTCAATGGCTCTCTTAAGACGTGTGGATGAGGGCCCCTCAGTTTTCCTGCACCTAAAGCCTGAGGCCTAGAATTCCCCCAGCTACAGATTCCAGAACTCTCTAGTTGACCTGCATCAGAGAACACATAAAATGCCATATTTTAAAGATAAAAGGGGAGGTGGTGGTGTGAACTCACTCATAAAGGGGAGTGTGGCTCTTTACACAACTTGAACAGCCTCCAGCCATGTCAGGGGAAGTGAACTTGACCAGTGGAAAGGTGAATTCCAGACCTCCTGCAGGAACAGCCAGCAGCCCCAAGGTGGAGATAACCACAACAGGCTGATACAGCAGAGCGAGCTGCACATTACCACCAACAACCAGCTGAACTCGGACTAAGCGCACTGAGATAGCTTTCTGCCCGGCTCAGCCATGCAAACAAGAAAACCACGCAGCTGGGCTGATACAGTCTGTTAAGCCTGTGTGATAGCTTTCATGCTAGCTGGCATCCAGTATTGCTTGGGTGAGTGTTTAACCATCATTAAATAAATAAACCCAAGCCGCCAGTCCTCCTGAGACCTATTACATAGGACTGCCCATGTGTAAAGCAGCTTGCTCGCACAAATCAATGCCTGCAATTTGAAGCATCTGGCCCAGTGACTTCAATTTTAGGCTTATATCAGAAACCACGGTTTGATTTCTCTGTTCATTTAGCACATCTCACCCAATTGGCAGTCCCAGGGGCCACTCATCACACCTTGGTTTCAGCCCTTCTGGAGGATAATCTCTAAAAAGCCCCTGAAGGCCTTCTTGAGATGATTAGGGCGCATTTCACAAAAGTATGTAAACATACCCCTGTTGTCAAACGTACTCTCTATGATGTTAATTTTGTGTGTCAACTTGACTTTGGCCACCAGGCCAGATGAAATAGTACTTTTGGGTGTGTGTCAGTAGCATTTGAATGCATGGATTCCTTACAGTAGCTAGCCCTCCCCAGTGTAGGTAGGCATCCTCTAATCCACTGAGCACCAGAACAGAACCCACAGTAGAGGATGGAGGATTCAGCTCCTCCCTGCCTATCTGCTTCAGCTGGGGCTTCAGGCTTCTCCTTCTCTTGGACTGGGATTTACATCATCAGCTTCCCTGTTTCTCAGGCCTTCAGACTTGGACTGGAATTACATCACTGGTTTTCCTGGGTTTTTAGCTTGTAGACTGCAGA
This sequence comes from Bos indicus, assembly GCF_029378745.1. Classification (NCBI taxonomy): domain Eukaryota; kingdom Metazoa; phylum Chordata; class Mammalia; order Artiodactyla; family Bovidae; genus Bos; species Bos indicus. Next base: position 26,511,544 of record NC_091767.1, read on the forward strand.
CCGCAAGGCTTCTCAGCCTTCATAATCATATGAGTCATTTCCTCATTAAAAAACAAATCTTCTTTATATGTATGTATGTACATATGTAGCAACCCACTGCAGTATTCATGTCTAGAGAATCTCATGGACAGAGGAGCCTTGAAGGGCTACAGTCCATAGGGTTGCAAAGAATCAGACACAACTGAAGTGATGGATGGATGGATAGATAAATAGATAGGTAGGTAAATTATTGGGTCTATTTTTCTGTTTTTCTGGAGAAGCTTAATATACTGTCCAAAATTTCTGAAAATCTATAGGGCTTTTTCATAGAACTAGTAAATGTCTGAGTCTTTATATTACTTAACTAGATCATAATCAAATAACCTTGCCTTCCTATTAATTTAGAAGATAAAATAACTTCCTAGCACTTCAGCTGTGGTCTTGAGATCTACTGCTCAAAGGAACCAGGGCTCCTTGAAGAAATGGTCAATTCCAGTTTGGAGGCTCAACCTACCAGATGAGCCCATATATCTCATTATACTAGAAAGTAAGGAAGTTAGCAGAGCCATTTCTATTAAAAGGATTTAGACGCCAACTTAAAGGGATTCACATTGCCAAAATAGGGGCAATTTGAGTATCAATAAGGTTAACTTCAACAGACTGAAACATGTTAAATATGTTTAGATCCATGAGTTCATAATGATACTTACAAAAAACTATTGGTCACTATTAGAAAGATGCAAATGAATCAACTAGTTTGAAAACAGGTAGAGTGAAAAAATCAAGAATTTTTCCTGCCTTTTATGCATACAGTGTATCACTATTAGAAAAATTAGTAGGTAAAAAGAAGTTTCTCTTTCTAAAAGTATTCTAGACAATAAGTGAAGAAGGAATGACAGAATTAGAATATCATTACTTCGCAACTTCTATTACTGTATCCACAGAACAATTATCAATGACTGCCAAAATCACAGAAGGATAAATGATCAAAGATGAAATGCCTCCTGATGAAAGAACACACTACCTAAGAGGTGAAGGTGAAGGTGAAGTCACTCAGTCATGTCTGACTCTTTGCGACCCTGTGGTCTGTAGCCTACAGGCTTCTCTGTCCACGGGATTCTCCAGGCAAGAATACTGGAGTGGGTTACCATTTCCTTCTCCAGGGGATCTTCCCGACCTAGGGATTGAACCCAGGTATCCCTCATTGGAGGCAGACGCTTAAACCCCTGAGCCACCAGGGAAGCCCCCAGTCTTGCTAAAAACTCAAGCTTGCATTTGATCAAGTCACTTGTCTAGAGCCAAATACCAAATTCCTGGAAACATAGAGGAGACTCTACAAAATGAATGATCCAGTGTCTTCAACAAATTGCAAAAAAAGAACAGAGAGAAAACCTTCAGTTTAAGTGAGTCTTAAGGGACATATCAACCCCTCCTCCCAATAAAAGAAAGCTATACTGTTGTTCCCATGTTTCTTATTGCCTCTGGAATAAACCTGTTCCCTTTCAATCTCAAAGTCTCACAGTTTTCCCAGGACCTATAGAAATGGTCAAGAGCTACAGAAATGCTTGTATTCTGAGCTACTGTTAATCCTTAGGTGCCTCTTATTCCAAAGTGCTTGAGATACCACTCTTCAGTGGATTATATAAACTGAAGACTTACTATTTACTATCAGACACGTGAACTCTACATACACCCTCCTATCACACAAATTCTCTGATTCTGGGAAGCTCAACAGGATTGAGAAGATGAAACTGGTGCTAGAATCTGGGCTCCACAGGATTTGCCAAGAAAGGAAATCTTACTTAAGGCAGTTGTCTAAAGTATGAAGAGTGGAGGAACACATCTGAGCCACAATTCTTCAGGGGCAGACAGGAGTCAGGGGATCAGATGTAAACATTAAATCTAAGGGTGAGATGATGAGAGGTATTAAGCCAAGAGCCAGACGCCACTTGGGAGCTAGACTGGAGGGAAGAGGAGAAGAGCAGAGCTGACAGTGCCTGAGATTGTATATAAAGGGCAAGAACATTGATTGACTTCTTTTTGTCTAGTATTCCTCCTTTAATTAGAGAGCTGCTGCTTCTCCAGCCCAAAGTCCTGACTCTCCTACTCCATAACGCAGGGCAACAACCAAGGCTGGGACTCTCTGGGATATTATCCAACTACAGTAGAGACTGGACCATCGTGACTGGTCCAAGGATGGACACCGAGCCAAGCAGGGCCATGTGGAGTTCTTCTATGAGATTTTGTATTTAGATATTAGAGAGAAAGTGCCCTCTTTTCTGTAAGGACAAAGACAAGGATGTGGCAGCAATCATTTCCCCAATGATGTACAGCAACGAGTTGTCTGTGGTAGAAGAATGAAGCCAATAAATTATTTGGAAACAAGAAGAGATGAGGGAGGAAGAATGATGTGGTGACAGTCCCAGTGGTGTTGCTTGGGCCCCTAGATCTAGTCTTGCCTGTAGTGATGCCATCCTTGAGCCTACCAATTATATGTGCTAATCCATTCCTTTGTTTTTCTTTTGGTGCAGATTAGGTTACTGTCACTTGCAATGAAGACTTTCACCTCTACAATATGTAGAACAAATACAGATAGTCCAACCTGCTCCGCCTGCACTTACCCAGTTTGCTACTTTGATTAAAGACACATTGACTCCAACCTTACAAGCTCCTGCTCTCTCCCTGGCATGAACAATAAAATGGTCTCCTAGTGAACGGATTTGAATTATTCTATGCTGAATATTGGAGAAGGCAATGGCACCCCACTCCAGTACTCTTGCCTGGGAAATCCCATGGACGGAGGAGCCCGGTAGGCTGCAGTCCATGGGGTTGCTAAGAGTCAGACACGACTGAGCGACTTCCCTTTCACTTTTCACTTTCATGCATTGGAGAAGGAAATGGCAACCCACTCCAGTGTTCTTGCCTGGAGAATCCCAGGGATGGGGGAGCCTGGTGGGCTGCCGTCTATGGGGTCACACAGAGTCGGACACGACTGACGTGACTTAGCACCAGCAGCATGCTGAATATAATGTCTAAATAACCAAAGACATAAACTATTATTGTTTAACGTTATAAATGTTCATTGAAAAGAGGCGCATAAACAATTTGGAGAGTACAACTCATTTTCCCACTGACTTTAGTTACCATTTCAAAAACGTAGTTCACAGAAGATGACTTTGGAGCAGGAGTCACAACTGATTTTAGCCCAGGAAGCTTGGTTTGGTTTTGTTAAACTGCATAGCATGCCCACTTTGTGTCACTCTGTTTTAAACACGTCATGTCTGTTAACTCATTTAATTCTCAACAATCTACTACAACAATGGAGTAGGTATTATTTTATTGTCATTTTACAAAGAAGTGGAGGCACAGAGGGTCTAAGTAGGCTAATCAACCTAACAAAATGAGCAAATGGAGAGGGTCGTGTGTTTTGAATTTGGGGACATATGTCCCTCATCCACAAAATACAAGTTATATGAAATGCTGTGTCCTACGGTACCAGGAGAGGGAGGGCTTTGGACTCAGAAAAAATTGAGTTAGAATTTTTGAGTCTCAGTTTCATCATATGTAGACCTGGCTGGCAGTACTTTTCTCTTGGGTTTGTTGTGTGGATTAAGTGAGATAGTATATGTCAGGAGCTGTGGGAAACCGTTGGAAAAACCCCTTCCTCCTGTGAATCAGAAGAGATTGACAGACTATTTGGACTTTTAAACAAGATACTTGAAGCATGTGAGTCTGTTCCTGGGAAACAGGCCACTCATGTGCAGCAACGAAAGAAAAAAAAAATGTTTAAAAGTCCCTCTTTGACTAGAAATCATGCTCGCTTGATTTTTATATTTCTATAAAAGCACAGGGAGATATTTGCCACAAATGAGGTAAGAGAGTTGCAATCAGATATCACCGCGGGCCTGTATTTTCTACCCTGAGGAAAAATAAAATATGTCAGAACATGTATTCCCCGCCCCCAGGGAACACTCACCCGGTGGTCACCACAGAGGCTTGGCAGACAAAGCCCCACCGAGCATCACCAGGGGAGCCTCGCCAGCTCTGGGGGCAGAATTGTGAAGACAACTGAGATGTCCTGCCTTCCACAGGGGCTGCAGTCAACAAGGTGAGAATCTAAGTAGTGTCTGGCCCTGCATGGATAGTTACACAGGAGAACGTGGAACCTTCTCACTTCAGCTAAGGGACCTGACATTTCCATCTTTGTGTGAATAAAACAATCCAGAGTAGGAATTCCAGGATCAACATGGCAGCATGAGATAGAAATTTCCACTCCTCCTCCAGGCAACCCACTCCAGTACTCTTGCCTGGAAAATCCTATGGATGGAGGAACCTAGTAGGCTATAGTCCATGGGGTCGCAGAGAGTTGGACACAACTGAGTGACTTCACTTCACTTCTTCCAGGCTATCATACAAGATTAATGGAAGCAGTAGCAGTGTGAGTAATGACATTTTGAGCAGAATTAGGAAGGGTATAGTCCTCAGCCTCAAAAAACATCCAAGGGTCATCCAAAATAACCAGATGGGGTGAGGAGCTATTAAGGAAGAAACGGTGCAGGGTGATATGCTCAGTAAGCTGTTCAGGGACTCAGAGATGCCAGTGAGAATATACTTCCCCAGGTAAGGGGCTTATCCCAATGCGGTAGATACATATTCCATGAATATAACAAGAGCTGTAAAACCTGAAGAGAGAAGGGCAGACATTGACTAAATAGAAGCTGCGTGGGGTGGAGGGTGGGTATAGTGTGCTCCTCAGAACCCTCTAGGCTCTACTTCTTCCTGCAGCTGAAGCTGGAGCATCCATTTCCGTGCAAACCTTGACTGGCTTTGCACAGATGCAGAGAGACAGAGCCTTGCCTCCGTTAAGGAGGCTTACTTCTCTCCCTGGGAATCCACTCTTGAATTTAGCCATGAGAAACCCAGGAGTGTAGGGAATAGGAGCCAATAGATCAATGCCTACCCCTTTCATCCCCCAAGAGAATATTTCTCCTGGATCAAACACTAATTGCAAAGCAGTAAAGTACCTCAAAAATGTATCTTTCGTTTGCCTTCTTTTGTTTCCCCATCCTAATTTTCTGCTTCCTGGAATCACAGCCCCCTCCAAGTCCACCCACAGGAAAGCCTTTGTTTCAGTCTCTGGATATCTGGGTATCAGGCTGAGAAAGTCAGTACCAGAAGCAGCCCTAGAAAAGCAAACTCTCTGAGTAGGATTTGGCAGTTGATTGCCTACCCGTGCGTTAGATGGCAAGAACCTCATTTATGGTGACCATTTGAGTGACAAAGCATCACAACTCTTACCTTGGGGTGACAGGATTAAGTACTGGTGGAAGATGAAGACAGCTTGAACAGCACAAGAAAATGGTAGTTAAATGACAATTGTGGTGTTCACTGCTTTGGTAGCTGTTAGAATATCTTGGGAAAGAAGAAAGATAGCTACAGGTCAACCAAGCAAAAACTGTGAAAAACAGAGGGCCTCTAGGGAAGCCCTTATGAGACCTTTATCTCATAAGGCAACTGCACGGCAGACTGTACTAGAAATCAGCTCAAAATCTGCTAAGGAGGCAAAGCTACAAAGAAAGCTTATTATGCAGTCTTGACAGTTCCCTTCTGTAACAGCCAGGAAAAGTGGGACCCTGAGGACCCGGATGAAGTCATGGAGGTAAACCAGGCTCAGAACTCTGAACTTCCAGGTCCCCTAAATCACCCCACCAAAGAGAGGCCCACCCTCCCTCCCCTTTGGCAGAGGAGGGCCACCTCCCCTCCCAGGATCCCCCGCCAAGACTCCACCTGAAGCTGCTGATCCTTACTGCTTCCAGGCTAGTGAACAGCATCAGAGCTCAGCACACCCAGAACTCAGAAATGCAGTCCCCACTGCCGGGGAGAAAGAGTGTCCACAGTGAAGGAAGAGGAGGCTGGTGTGAACTAGCAGAAACTACAGGAAGTCGAGAAGGGACTGGATCTCCTGCGTGCTGAACTGGGGTGGGTATGCAGGAGGTAAGGTCAGCGGGGGGAGGGGGCAGGCATTGGGAGGACGCTCCTGTGACCCTGCACTCAGCACCTTGAGCTGTCCTAGCTGGTCGCTGAGGAAGTGCTAGAAGCCTGGTAGATGATGGTCCGAGGTAAGTGAGGTGAGGTGCCAGAGCTGTCCAGCAGAGTATCAAGGAAGAGGTGACAAGATTCACAGAGGTGAGCAAGTCAGATAGGATATTTCCCAGAGGGATAGCTGACTATGCCAGTATCATTTATCAATTAAACCATTATCTATTCCACTTAACTAAAAGGTCTCCATTTTTATACTTTAAAACAATTCTACTCACAAATTAAAGGTTGCCTAGACCCACTCCAGTGTTCTTGCCTGGAGAATCCCAGGGATGGGGGAGCCTGGTGGGCTGCCGTCTATGGGGTCACACAGAGTCAGACACGACAAGTGACTTAGCAGCAGCAGCAGATGTGGGTGTAGAAGCAGAATTGACTGCAAATGAGAACAAACAATCTTTTTGGGGTGATGGAAATGTTCTAAAACTAGATTTCAGTGATGGCACACAATTCTATAAGTTTACTCAAAATCCTCAAACTGCATATCTGAAATAGGTATATTTCATGGTATATTTCAATGCATATTTAAATAGGTATATTTCATGGTATATTTCAAATATACCTATTTGAAATAGGTATATTTCAAATTTTATGGTATATAAATTCAGTTCAGTTCAGTCGCTCAGTCGTGTCCGACTCTTTGTAACCCCATGAATCACAGCACGCTAGGCCTCCCTGTCCATCACCAACTCCTGGAGTTCACTCAAACTCATGTCCATCGAGTCAGTGATGCCATCCAACCCATGGAGCCCAAAATTACACCTCAGTAAATCTGCTTTCAAAATTACTCCAAGTATATTGCTTAGACTTTGTAACTTTTGTTATTGTCTCTGAACATGGCATTTCTTGAAGGCTGTTGTTCAAGGTGAAATACTATGACCTATAACTTCTTTTCAGCTTAGCTTCAGAAACCTGGCAGAGGGGGTTGGGGGCGCGGTGGGGAGACCACAGTTTCATTCCCATACTGCAAACACGCATCATTGTAAATTGCCCATCGTTGTGTTTTAACTGGAAAATTACACCGTGTGATCCACAACCAAGCTTTCTATGACAAGAGCAGGATCTCAGTTCTCTACTGGAACACTGCCCATTATTTCACTGGGCATCAATTTGATCCTGAGATATGCTAAGAATGACTAATTGATTCAAAGGGCAATAGCTTAAGCATCAGGCCACTGGGATGAGACAGATCTTAAGGTTTGTTTATACATGATGATTATGAAACAATCAGTTAATTTTGTCAGATTTTTATCTGATTAAAAAAATTTTTTTTTGGCCAGCAGAGGGCAATCTAGTTCTCATGAAATGGGGAAAAATCAGAAAAGAACAAAAGCCGGGTGGTGGCAGGTGGGAGAACATAAACAAATATATGATAATCAGATGGCAGCAGCATCTAAGTGATTGGGTTGGTTAAAGCATTCAGTCTGGGTTTCCTCAGACTCTGCCATCCTCCTTCCATCTCATTTCCTACATAACAAATCCAGATGCCTTTATTTCCTAAAAAGAAAAAATTAAAGCAAGAGAAAGGCTGTGTCACCACTCATGCCAGGGGTTAGCCTGTGCATTTTGCAATACTTTTAACCATCTCTCTTCACGAGAAACACTGGCACTACACGAAAGAGGAAGCTGCTTCCTCCTTTCCCCTGCTTAGTCGCCAACCCATGTCTATTAAGGAATCCTCTTCCATGGTACTCACAAGCCTAAGGATTCCCAAGCCTGAACCGGGGTTCCTCCTGTGCCCTGAAGACTGCCTGCATAAGCCATGGTGGGTGGGACAGGGTGCCCATCACAGCTGCAGGTACTGGGGCCCACTCTTGAAAATGCAATCAGAGTCTCAGGCATTGGGACCTACCTTCAGCACCTCTGCCTGTTCCTGATAGGAATGCAAGTGTGATTGCTGATCTAAATAAGAAAAGCAAGGGATCTGACATCAGCCCCATCTGAGGCACTTGAGTCTTACTTCAGACATGCCTCTCTCCAAGGCCCTCACAAGATGTGCAGTGAGCAATAAAGCATGAGGAATGTCCAAAGAGAAGGTGGGGATCCTACATGAGCACAGACTCAGGCCTAGGATGTCTGTCCTGACATCAACACATGTGGGGGAAACAGGGAGACACTGGGTTTGCAGGATCTCTCTGAGTGAGGAGGAAATGTGAGTATCAAATGTTACTTTTTCAGGCAGCGTAACTGTCTTTCAAAAATCAAAGCAAAAAGAGAAAATAAGAAAAAGTCAGCAAATAGCTGGCCACGTACTTCAAACATTTTTATAGAGACTAGCATCAGAGTCTTTTCCAATGAGTCAACTCTTCACATCAGGTGGCCAAAGTACTGGAGTTTCAGCTTTAGCATCATTCCTTCCAAAGAACACCCAGGGCTGATCTCCTTCAGAATGGACTGGTTGGATCTCCTTGCAGTCCAAGGGACTCTCAAGAGTCTTCTCCAACACCACAGTTCAAAAGCATCAATTCTTCGGCACTCAGCTTTCTTCACAGTCCAACTCTCACATCTATACGTGACCACTGGAAAGACCATAGACTTGACTAGACGGACCTTTGTTGGCAAAGTAATGTCTCTGCTTTTGAATATGCTATCTAGGTTAGTCATAACTTTCCTTCCAAGGAGTAAGCATCTTTTAATTTCATGGCTGCAGTCACCATCTGCAGTGCTGGGAGGGATTGGGGGCAGGAGGAAAAGGGAATGACAGAGGATGAGATGGCTGGATGGCATCACCGACTCGATGAATATGAGTCTGAGTGAACTCCGGGAGTTGGTGATGGATAGGAAGGCCTGGCGTGCTGCGATTCATGGGGTTGCAAAGAGTTGGACACGACTAAGCGACTGAACTGAACTAAACTGAATGCTTCCCCAATCTGAGTATCACTGGAAAGTTTGCTAAAAATACTAACAGGAACCCTCCATACTGTTGAAAAACTAAAAATAGAACTACCACATGCCACAGCAATCCCATTTCTGGGCATAAACCCAGAGAAAACCATAATTCAAAATACCAGAATATTTACAACTGTGAAGACCTGGCAGCAATCTAAATGCCTATTGATAGAGGAATGGATAAAGAAAATGTGGTACACATATACAATGGAATATTATTCAGTCATAAAAAGGATTGAAACCAGGTTATTTGTAGAAACGTGGATAGACCTAGAGAGTCACACAAGGTGAAGTCAGAAAGAGAAAAACAAATATCATATATTAATGCATATATGTGGAATCTAGAAACATTGTATAGATGATTTTATTTGCAAAGCAGAGACACAAATATAGAGAACAAATATATGGATACCAAGTGGGAAAGGGGATGTGAAAGGAATTGAGAGATTGGGATTAACACATATACACTACTGATACTTTGTATAAAATAGGTAACTAATGAGAAACCACTGTATAGCCCAGAGAACTCTAGTCAATGCTCTGTGGTGACCTAAATGGGAAGGAAATCCAAAAAAGAGGAGCTATATGTATACATAAAGCTGATGCACTTTAGAAACACAACATTGTAAAGCAACTATACTCCAATAAAAATTAATTAAAAGGAATAATTGACAAAACTGTCAATTAAACAAACATCTATATAAACAAAGATGGTTAAGGTATATAGTATCAATGGAAGTAACAATCTATAATAGGAAAAATAAAAATACTGACAGAGTTCCTAGGGCCTGTTTAAGCAACCACTGTCCCACAAATGATTTGGGATTTTTCAGGTCTACAACCAAATGCCTGGACATCCCCCAAGATGTCTCCACAGAAAGTTCTGCTCAATGTGTGAGCACAGAGAACAATTTAGCTGGGGACAATAACTGATTAATGCATCTATGTCTTGCCATCTTTCTTGACACCAAGGCCAGGGCCTAAATATTAGGAAGCAGTCAACTCTGCCTAAGAAGTGTATCTCATAGAGCAATACTACTCCAAGTGTGGTCCAGGGACCAGGACACACACCATTTTGGAATCTATTGGAAATGCACACTCTCCACCACCCCAGACCTACTGGTCAGAATCTCTGGGGGTGGGGCCCAGGCATCTGTCTGAACAAGCTCCAGGGGATCCTCAGGTATGTTCCAGTTTTAGAGGCACTGTAGTTAAGATTGCTTCCTAAACTTTCCTGATGTTATATACACTTTTCCAGGTCCTTCAACAGGCAATTCTGGTTAAGAGCAGCTGAAAAGAGAACCTGGGAATTTATGCAAGTACCCCCACATGACTCTTAGCATCAGGTGAGTTTAGGAGGCTCCACAGGGGCCTCCTTGATTTCTTCATCTTTATGAGCCCTGATGGGGGAAGATGCTTTGCTGAAAGATGCTGGTAAGAATCACTGGTGGAGCTTTTAAAAAATACAGTTTCTATGGACCTTTCCCCAAGTCTAGTCAATCACTGTTATCTGGGACAGGTGGTAAAACAAAAAATGATGTGTCTTGTTCTACTGGAGTAAGTGACTTACATGAAGAAAAAATGACTTTTCAATGGGGGTGGCCCTGTGCCCAGGAATGCTGGGTCCCAGGGCTCCAGCTTGGGATTCTCAGCAATGACCCAGAACCAAGCTCAGGCAGAGAGGGCTGGAGCTGTGCTTTCCAGCAGACTACAAAAACTTGGGCAAAAAAAGCTGGCAGCAGCCGCACCACCTAGGCTGAGAACCAGAGGCTCTTCCCCACAGACAGAACCGAGAGTGCACTGCCTGCCAATTCTGATGGAAGTGGAATGAGAGCCATACTTAATTGGGTTTAGAAAAATAAAGCAACGTGGTGTTTGTTGTTTTTTTTGTTGTTTTTTTTTTACCAGTCACACACAGAAAGATTTTAAGGAAACTGAAACACTAGCATGGAAATAAAGTGTGAAAACAGCACTTTTAAAACTTTCTTTACTTTCTTCACCTCCTATGTCTGACATCCCATAAGATCAGCCTTTTATAAGACCTGATAGTCGCTTTATTTCACCATCAAGAAGCTCACCATTACTTTGTCTTGCTACTAAGATATTTCACAGTGTTGGTAAATTCTTTTTCTTGGTTAAGCTCTAAATACCGGTGAACCTGAAACACTACACGGGGTAAACAGTCAACCCGTTTAAAAAGCTCTCTTCCAACGTCTAACCCCAAAGAGCCAAGTGTTTTAGGTTTAACACCTTATTCTTCAACTGAAATCACATCTATTGACCTTAACTAAGTGCTCAATACAGGGTAATAAATAATGGTGTTTCTCATCTCTTTCCCTTTCAATTACAAGCATCATCTGATAAAAGCGCTGAATGTATTTGATTCCCTGGTAAGGAAAGAATGATACAGGAAATTCAAACACAGCTGTAAATACACATCTATTTTTATTGCTTAAAAGGCTCCTGAAAGACTATAATCAAGGTAGCCTCTGCCAGGTGAAAAAAATCTACATTTGCCTGCCTGGAATATAAAGAAAGGACAATTCTTGAATTTCAGATTTCATGAATGCTGAGAACATTTTCACATGACATCCAAAAACAGATGTGAGACCACACTTGGTCTCCATGAGACACGGAGACCAAGATCAAGAACTGAGATTCCAGAAAAAGCTCCAAATACCTTCGAATTTTCCTGATATTCAAACTTGATTCTCCACCCCTCCACAGTGAACCACCTTGTTATTTCTCATCTGAAGGGACTTACCCACATCTTGGCCTTGGGACATATGGATGCATAATCACAGAGGGTAATACAACAAAAGTCCAGGGCTCCTTTTTGAGAAAGTGAGATGCTGCTCTCCATTCTTTTGCCTCAAAAGCTGACAACCTGCCTCACTCCCATCAAGAATCACAGATCTAGTTTTTTAAGGAATCTCCATACCGTGCTCCATAATGGCTATATCAATTTACATTCCCACCAAATAAAACTACCATATGGCCTAACAATCCCACTACTGGGCATATACCCTGAGAAAGCCGTAATTGAAAAAGACACATGTACCCCAATATTCACTGCAACATTATTTACAATAGCAACCTAGATGTCCATCACAGATGAGTGGATAAAGAAGTTATGGTACATATAAACAATGGGATATTACTCTGCCATAAAAAGGAACACATTTGAGTCAGTTCTAATGAGGGGGATGAACCTACAGCCTATTATACAGAATGAAGTCAGAGAGAGAAAAACTAATATTGTATATTAATGCATACATGTGGAATCTAGAAAGATGGTGCTGATGAACCTATTTGTAGGGCAGCAGTGGAGATGCAGACACAGAGAATGGACTTGTGGACACAGTGGGGGAAGGAGAGGGTGGGATGAATTGAGAGGAGCATTGAAACATATATTACCATATGTAAAACAGATAGCCAGTGGGAATCTCTTCTATGACACAGGGAGCTCAAACCTGGTGCTCTGTGACAATCCCAAGGGGTGGGATGGGGTGAGAGATGGGAGGGAGATTCATAAAGGAGGGTACATACGTATACCAATGGCTGATTCATGTTGAGCTATGGCATAAACCAACACAATATTGAAAGCAAGTATTCTCCAATTTAAAATAAATTTAAAATTTTTAAAGAAAAAAAATCATAGATCTTCCTGACACAAGTGGGAGGTCACCATCTCTTAGGCACACATGAGAGGTGAGTGGCATTCACAGCTTGACCCTTAGTGGTTAGCTTTCGTTGGATCCTTTCAAAAATGGCTTTGTTCTTTTCCTTGGCATCTACTTTAATATGGGGACTTGTAACAGGTCCCAACAGCTGGATCTAGAAATTGCTGGTAGCCACCTCTCCATGTAGCCTGGTAAGTCTTCACCAATTACCACATAGAGTTCCTAATGGAAGCTTCAGGATGTCTCTTTCTTCAGCATTAAGTCCTTCCTGTCACCATCACCACCCTCATGGGATGAAAGGCAGTCTGCAAAGCAGGTTTTTAACTTTATAATCATAAACCTACTTGTATTACTGAAGCATGATTTTCTTGAGTGAAGTGTAGTTGATTTACAATGTTGTATTAGTTTTCTTTACCCATTTATCTGTTGATGGACACTTAGATTGCTTCCATCTCTTGGGCTATTGTAAACAGTGCTACTGTGAACATCAGCAAACTATTCAATATCATAGTAATCCAAGTCTATGCCCCAACCACTAACACCAAAGAAACCAAAGTTGAATGGTTCTAGGAAGACCAACAAGACATTGTAGAACTAACACGAAAAAAAATGATGTCCTTTTCATCATAGGGGACTAGAATGCCAAAGTAGGAAGTCAAGAGATACCTGGAATAACACGCAAGTTGGCCTTGTAATACAAAATGAAGCAGGCTAAAGGCTAATAGAGTTTTGCCAAGAGAATGCACTAGTCATAGCAAACACCCTCTTCCAACAATTCAAGAGACGATTTTACCTATGGACATCACCAGATGGTCAATACCAAAGTCAGATTGATTATATTCTTTGCAGCTGAAGATGGAGAAGCTCTAAACAGTTGGCAAAAACAAGACCAGGAGCTGACTGTAGCTCAGATCATGAACTCCTTATTGCAAAATTCAGACTTAAATTGAAGAAAGTAAGGAAAACCACTAGACCATTCAGGTATGACCTAAATCAAATCCCTTATGATTATACAGTGGAAGTGACAAATAGATTCAAGGGATTAGATCTGATAGAGTGCCTGAAGAACTATGGACGGAGGTTTGTGACATTGTACAGTGTCAGGGAATGTTTAACAGCAGGATTCCTGTGTGCTGTTTTCTGTCTCTCATGAGCCCTCTGTTCCTTATCAGTTCCTGGTAACAGGAGCGAGTGGAGTGGCATGCTGCTCCTAGGACTGAGGTCATGGGATGGAATGCATGCATGCATTTCCTTCATTAGCTTTTCCGTACAGTGAAAGTGATTATTTACGACCCTCTTTCTTTTGATATGGATTGTCTTCTGGCTTTATGACCTCTATTACTCCTTGTTTCCTTGGTAACTTGTAAGTCTGGTCTTTTGATCTTTATCTTTGCTGAAAAGGCTACCTTGTAAAACAGTATGTATACTCACACAGAGTTCAATAAAGCACCCTTGTTCCATCAGGATGTGGGTCCCCGTGTCCTTCTTTCTCTCTCTCTCTCTCCCTCTGGCTAATTCTCTGGAGTGTGGAAACCTGCCAAGCTCACTTTTCTGCCCAGGCTTTCAAGACCTCCTCAAGAGGACGCCCTGTGCCTTTGTGAGTGGTACATTCCCTGTTCTAGGGCTTTATTGGTTCTCTGCATGAACCAGGGAATATTAGCCCCTTTCTCTCTCGAGCGTTCTTATCATTGACTCCGGACCACCAGGTTCCAGTCTACTAAAGGACTGCAACAGTACAGGATGCAGTGATCAAAACAATACACAAGAAGAAATGCAAAAAGGCAAAATGATTGTCTAAGGAGGCCTTACAAATAACTGAGAAAAGAAGAGAAGCAAAAGACAAGAGAGAAAAGGAAAGATATATCCATCTGAATGCAGAGTTCCAAAGAATAGCAAGGACAGATAAGAAAGCCTTCCTAAGTGATAAATGCAAAGATATAGAGGAAAACAACAGAATGGGAATACTAGAGATCTCTTCAAGAAAATTAGAGATACCAAGGGAACATTTCATGCAAAGATGGGCACAATAAAGGATAGAAATGGTATGGACTTAACAGAAGCAGAAGATATTAAGAAGAGGTGGCAAGAATACACAGAAGAACTATTCAAAAAAGATCTTCATGACCCAGATAACCACAATGGTGTGATCACTCATCTAGAGCCAGACATCCTAGAGTGTGAAGTCAAGTGGGCCTTAGGAAGTATCACAACGCACAAAGCTAGTGGAGGTGATGGAATTCCAGACGAGCTATTTCAAATCCTAAAAGATGATGCTGTGAAAGTGCTGTACTCAATATGCCAGCAAATTTGGAAAATTCAGCAGTGGCCACAGTTTTCCAAGGTGGTAAAGGTCAGTTTTCATTCCGATCCCAAAGAAAGGCAATGCCAAAGAATCTTCAAACTACTGCACAATTGCACTCATCTCACACACTAGCAAAGTAATGCTCAAAATTCTCCAAGTTAGCTTCAACAGTACATGAACCAAGAACTTTCAGATGTTCAAGCTGGATTTAAAAAAGGCAGAGGAACCAGAAATCAAATTGCCAACATCCACTGGATCATAAAAAAAGCAAGAGAATTCCAGAAAAACATCTACTTCTGCTTCAATGACTATACCAAAGCCTTTGACTGTGGGGATCACAACAAACTGGAAAATTCTTAAAGGGGTGGGACTACTAGACCACTTTACCTGCCTCCTGAGAAACCTATATGCAGGTCAAGGAGCACCAGTTAGAACCAGACATGGAACAACAGACTGGTTCCAAATTGGGAAAGGAGTACGTCATGGCTGTATATTTTCACCTTGCTTATTTAACTTATATGCAGAGTACATCATGTGAAATGCCAGACTGGATGAAGCACAAGCTATAATGAAGACTGCCAGGAGAAATATCAATAACCTCAAATATGCAGATGACACCATCCTTATGGCAGAAAGCAAAGAGGAATTAAAGAGCTGCTTGATAAAAGTGAAAGATGAGAGTGAAAAAGCTGGCTTAAAACTCAGCATTCAAAAAGCTAAGATCATGGCATCTGGTCCCATCACTTCATGGCAAATAGATGGGGAAACAATGGAAACAGTGACAGATTTTGTTTTGGGGGGGCTCCAAGATCACTGCAGATGGTGACTTCAGCCATGAAATGAAAAGATGATTGTTCCTTGGAAGAAAAGCTATGACCAACCTAGATAGCATATTAAAAAGCACAGACATTACTGACAAAGATCCATATAGTCAAAGTTATGATTTTTTTCCAGTAGTCATGTATGGATGTGAGAGTTGGAGCATAAAGAAAGCTGAATGCCAAAGAACTGATGCTTTTGACTGTGGTGTTGGAGAAGACTCTTGAGAGTCCCTTGGACTGTGAGGAGATCAAACCAGTCAATCCTTAAGGAAAACAGTCCTGAATATTCATTGGAAGGACTGATGCGGAAACTGAAGCTCCAATACTTTGGCCTCCTGATACAAAGAACTGACTCATTAGAAAAGACCCTGATGCTGAGAAAGACTGAAAGTAGGAGGAGAAGGGGATGGCAGAGGATGAGATGTTTGGATGCCATCACTGACTCAATTGACATGAGTTTGAGCAAGCTCCAGGAGTTGGTGATGGACAGGGAAGCCTGGTATGAGGCGGTCCATGGGGTCACAAACAGTCAGACATGACTGAGCGACTGAAATGACTGACTGACTGATGAACGTTGGGGTGTATGTGTCTTTTCCAATTAGTATTCATCTTCTCAGCATATATGCCTAGGATTGGGACTTCAGGATCATATTCTAACTCTTTAGCCTTTGAGGAATCTCCATATTGTTCTCCATAATGTCTCAACTAATTTACATTCCCACCCAGCAACTTAGGAGTGTTTCCTTTTCTCCACACTCTCTCCAGCATTAGTGTCTGGAGACATTTTGATGATGGCCATTCTGATTGGTGTGAGGTGATCCCTCATTGGAGCACTGATTTTCATTTCTCTGGTAATCAGCAATTCAGTTCTTAATCTGGTTAATAAGATGGTCTTGAAATGAGTCTTAAAAAGTGCCCACATGGTTTGATTTAGAACTCTAGAAGCTGTCTTGAAAAGAGCCTTGGGATAATCTTAATATCCTAAACCATTGCTAAATGGATACAGAATAAGTGTTGGCAAATTCCAGGGTGTATGTTATATACTATAAACAGTGTAAGGGAAACTTCAATTCTCAGTCATGCCATTCTTATTGTTCACTTTTTTTTTTTTTTTTTTTTTTTTTAGCAAAGAAAAACTAAGGAAAAATAGTTTCCCAGGAAGTTTTCTCTTTAACACTTATCAGACATATTACAAAAACAAAAACTAATGAGACAACTGCCTCATAGTTTGTCATATTGGTTCAGTTTAGTTTAGTCCTGCTTCTCTTTCCACCTCTGACAATTCATTCTATGATTAGACTTAGGAAAAGACACGTATAGGGGTAGATTCAACTTCTCATTGGTGATCCACAAAGCTGCCAGCTGTCTCTGTATGTAAAGTTTTATAAAAAGGAATTTATTATTCTTCAGTAAAAATAAGGAATTCAGATAGTTCCAAATCTGGTAAGTTTATTATTAATGATCTCCAAAAGACTCCCTTAAACATTGAGTTCTCCCTGGAAGCTGTGGTTTTAGTTTCATTTGACATTAACACATTCTGAAATTACTCTATGTGGTGCTGGGTCTTGCTGTTAGTTTCCCTTTGATGTTACAGAACTATTACTATTTGTTACTATTACACAGGTACAGTCACATTGGTATGTGTAGCATTAAAGACAACAGAAAGCCTTATTGGTTCAAATATTGCTTGAATATATATAGGCTTCTCTCTGGACTTGCTCTTCCGTATGGATCATCTATTGTCCTGTCACTGTATCAACATCAAACTTTCTTAATTACTGTAACTTCATGTTTTATATCGAGAAAAAGCCCTCCATCTTTTTTGTTCATCTTTAGGAAGAAATATCCACTTGCATTTTCACATAACTTTTATGATATGCTTGTCAATTTTCAAATACACACAAAAAAATTCCTGAGATTTTGATTGAAATTTCACTAAACCTATAAGTCAATCTGAGTAGAAATAACATATTTACAATGTTGAGTTTTCCAATCCATAAATCTCTCTTCACTCATTTAGGGTCTTCTTTATTTTTTTCTCAAACATGTTTCATAACTTTCTACGTAGAGTTCTTACATAATTCTTATTAGATTTATATCTATGGACTTGAATTTTTATGCCTTTGTAAATGATGTATATTTTAATTACTTTTTTCTAATTGACTGTTACTGGTATATTAAATTTTTTGGATATTGATTATACATCCAGTAATCCTATTAAATTTACTTATTGACTCTAATAGTTTACCTGTGATTCTTCTGGATTTTCTCCATTCACAATAAAGTCATTGGTAATTTCTTCTTTAAACTGGTTTGAAGAATTGATCTATAATACTATAACTCACAGGTAGAAAAAATATTTCCGTTAGAGAAATTTATATATAATATATATGTGTAGTTAGTATGTCTTCTGTAAATCTTTAGGAGTTAGATTAAAACTACTCGCTTTATATTAGAACTTTTGGATTATCGCCCTCAGCATGGAAGAATACAAGGACACCCAGTACACAAAGAACATGTTTATTTTCTCAGGAGCTCAGGAAATACATATTCTGTATGCACTGCTCCCCTCCTCCCACCCCACACCCCCAGTAGACACGCCAAGAGAAAAGAATGCTGGCTTTTGGCCAATCTGTATTTCCAAGTCGATTCCTTTTTCTTCAAGCATGAAAGAAAACAAAAGACTCATGGAAATGCTATCTTTTATTTGCTCCTCTGAACATTATATTCTTCTCATGATATCAACATGATGCTATCTCATTTAACTTTTATAGAAGTCTTTTCCTTCCCACTTTCTTATCCTTTTTTCTCAAATCTCCACCTTCCCCGGGTTACCAAGAAGTTACCAGTGTCCAGGCTAACTCCTTCTTGATAATGGAACTCGTCCTGCTTACAGAGAAGTAGGTCTGAGGTTGGAGGCGGGTCTGCTTTGGCTGTATCAGAAGGCAATGAAGACTAGTCCACCCACCGCTGGACCCAGAGAACTAACACAAAATAAAGCAGCGGAGCCTTTGGTTCTGTCTTCAGCAATATTTATTGGAAACAGCAACGCTTCCCGTGGGAAGACTTTATACATCAAGCAGTAAGATTTGCCTTTCACTCCACACGATCCACAACCGCAGGCGGCACATCCGAAGCAGCACATTAAACCTCTGAAAGAATCCGTACAGCTAGATAAATAGAACTCTGGATACCTAACAAGATTTAATGACTGATACAAACAACAACAACAACAACTCATAAGCATACGCATAGCACTGTACACACAAAATGAAGAGGAGATAGAAGGGACAGAAAGAAATGTCATTACTGAACTGCGAAAGAGTCTTGCATATGCAGCCACACATCTTAAACTGCTAAGCACAAAAATTGTCTTTATTTGGTCCTCATTGAGGGCAGAATATGCACAAACGATGTTCAAAGAACACAAGGAGAACGTGGAATGGGAAGATAGGTACTGTTTCTTGGTCTATGGACTAGTGGGCAAATGGTTTCGAGTGCTCTTCTTCTTGTGTTTCTGTATCAAATGGATTCATGAAACATGTAATTCATAAACAGAACTGAAGTGAAGACATCTGTGCCCCCTTCCGTGTACCTTCAGAAATGCCCTGTATACATATCTGGTTTCTGTACAGCAAGAAAGGAAAGCTTGGAGACCAGGTCCTTTCCAATTCCTCATAGTAGAGAACCTCTTCAGCTCCTCCCACAACATGATGACCATCTTACTTAGAGATAAAATGGGAATCACCCTCTGGCTTTAACAGCAGGGAGGGAAGAAAACCAGCTGAACGTCAGAAATGGGCATAAGCAGAGGAACAAAGGAGACTTTTCAGAGAAGGCTTTGAACCCACACTCAACACTTTCTATGAGAGCGTTCAGGGATTCACTCGTTCAGACAAGAAGATAATTTGCTGGTGAGGGAGGCTTTCTTGGACAGTTCTGTGACTCACACGTTTGGGAGGGGCTGATGTGAAAACAAGAACTTTCTCTTCTACTTAAATGGAGAACCTGAGACCTTGAGACGGCCCGCCAGTGATAGATAATATTTTCAGTAGGATGGTGGATATGTGATGTGGCTCATGGTCAAATTCTCAGAGGCCACAGCCTCCTGAGAACTGTGTAAACAGCAGTTCTGTGACTACTGGCTGGTCTCAAATGGTATTGTAAAGCACATGCCATGCCCACCAGGCTAAGAAGATATCATCCATCACCATGACTCTTGTGGGATCACACAAGTCAACCAAACGTACTCAGTGGGGCTTGACGACTTGGACCACTGCAGCCTGCACTTGGGATGTTTTGTAAGCAGCATTACCAAAGCAGTGGTTAAACCTAACTATCTGGGTCAAGAAGAGGTGAGCAGCCAGCGTTGACATCCTAGTGGGGCAGAGCAACCAGAATCTCCACATAATTGATGGGGAAGAAGCCTGACTGGCCGTGGAGCATCCCCTCATACCAGTTCTCATCAATCTGGTTAGTGAGTGTGATGATATCACCCTCTTTAAAACCCAACTCCCCTTCATTTTCAGGTTCAAAGTCGTACAGAGCTCGGCAGCAGGGCTGATCCATTGGGGCACCTGGGAGTGAGAGTAGGAGAGAAGAACACAGAGAGACAAGGGGAATTTAGCACACACGACTCCTGCCTGGCTTGCTGTCCCCCTGGGCTCCTCCTGCACTCCTCTTCCTGCTGCAGCTTCCTCTTGGCTCTGGTCCCCAGTGTCTGCTGCATGGCACCTTGCTCTCTACCAGTCTTCAGAAGTTTTCTCACGTTTCTGGGAGTTGCTGAATTCCTGTTTCTTTTTCCAGTATTAAAAATTGGTCACATCTATTCTTTTGGTACATACAAGACAGTTCATCAAGGCTGGCCTTCCTAACAACGTGCAGAGATGGGAGACTCAATGACTTAAGGAGTCTTAGCGAGATTTGGACTTCCCCAGTGGCACTAGTGGTAAAGAACCCACCTGCCAATGCA
The DNA here is from genome assembly GCF_029378745.1 of Bos indicus. Classification (NCBI taxonomy): domain Eukaryota; kingdom Metazoa; phylum Chordata; class Mammalia; order Artiodactyla; family Bovidae; genus Bos; species Bos indicus. Next base: position 26,532,286 of record NC_091767.1, read on the forward strand.
GGAGACGTAAGAGACGAGGGTTCGATCTTTGGGTCAGAAAGGTCCCCTGGAGGAGGGCATGGCAACCCACTCCAGTATTTTTGCCCAGGAAATCCCGTGAACAGAGGAGCCTAGTGAGCTATGGTCCACAGGGTTGCAAAGAGTCAGACTCAACTCAAGTGACTTAGCACAGCACGGCACAGTGAGATTTAGGTTCATCATGGAGCATGGCCAAAATTCTTTCCACACTAGCACTTTAAGATCTCTGCCTATATGAAATAGTACAGTTCATTACACGGACAATGTTTTGCAGCATCAGAATAACAGTGCAGTTCACACTTTTTAAAAATAAAGACCTCAGTCTCCGGAAGTTGCTGTAATATAGTGAAAAACAGGACAATATAAAACATTGTGTTCAAGTTCTTACTCTGTGACCTTGTGTAAGGCACTTCAGTCTCAGTTTCTTTGTCTAAAATTGGAATGAACAGTTAGAACTTATTTCTGTGGCTATTAAATGAGATTATATAAAAGTGATATAATTATACCTGTGCATTAATATACCGCATATATGACTATGATGTGTGTCCATCAGAGCTATGGCATAGAAAAATAGTATATTTACCTTGATTTAAATAATGATGGATGGGCCCATATCTTAAAAGAGATCTATGTTAAATCAGTAAGCATACTGACAGAGTCGCTGCTGCTGCTGCTAAGTCGCTTCAGTCGTCTCTGACTCTGTGAGACCCCATAGACGGCAGCCCACCAGGATCTCCTGTCCCTGGGATTCTCCAGGCAAGAACACTGGAGTGGGTTGCCATTTCCTTCTCCAATGAATGAAAGTGAAAAGTGAAAGTGAAGTTGCTCAGTCGTGTCTGACTCCTAGCGACCCCATGGACTGCAGCCTACCAGGCTCCTCTGTCCATGGGATTCTCCAGGCAAGAGTACTGGAGTGGGGTGCCATTGCCTTCTCCACTGACAGAGTAGGCATACACATATACTAATAAACTCAGACAAGTGCATGCAGATCCATGCCACCTAGACGGCTTTGAAGGGGAACAATAACATTTATTTATTTATTTTAATTTAGAGAAAGCAAGTTAATGAGTCTCTGAGAGAAAAGTGGAATATGTGATTGGTTTCTGAGCACCAGAGAACAGGTTACCTATAACTTACATGACTAGTCCTTGTAACCGGTTAACTTCTAAAAAACCACTGCTGTTATCCACACACGGAGTGCTCTGAGCAGCAGAGCTCAGCACAAGGGGCAGAGAGCCCCCACCGTCATCACACACCTCACTTCTTTCCTTTGTAGTCTCCTGAGGACACCTATGTTTCCTCCCATCGAACATTGAGCACTGGGGATGCAGGAAACATGGAAGAAAGCTGCACATCCTTACAGTCCACATCTAGTATCAGACAGTTTCTCTTCTTCAACCAAGCAGATTAGATTACTAAGGCTGAATATATCGCAAGCACAGGCTTTTACCCAATCTGCGTGTAGCGGGTGGACAGCAGTGGTGTCAGCTAAAAGGATACTACTGGGTATACACCAATATCCTTGATAGAAAATTAGTTTTCATTTTTATTGTACCAACCTGTTACTACAGCACAGTGAACTGGCTGGAGGGTAGGGAGAGGAGAGTCAAGCAGCTATTGAGACTCAGAATATATTCATCTGCAAATATATTCACCCATGTGTTTCTTTGACTCCAGAAATCCAACAGTTTCCTGGAGCTGCTGTCTGTGGGTTATAAGTGAGTGTATGTGGGCACATACTGTCCAGGGGCATTCACCTTTATGCAGGCAAGATTCATAGAAGCAGAAAAACAGGCAGGAAAAAACTCATGACATCCCTACAATGAAACTGACATATTAAGGTGACTTTAAGACCACAAAGGTCAAAATCAAATGTGTTTGCTGTAGCAAGTAAGTGTGGGCTGATGGTGGACAGTGAGAGAAAAAGGGACTTACAAAGAAAGTTTAATAGAGGAGAGAGAGTAAAGGAGAGGAAGGGAGAGTCAATGATACAAGAAGGAACTCCGTTAAGTTTCTGACACCACCATTCTGTAAGAAATATATTACTGTGTATTCCTCATGTAGCCAGACTGGACCACTCCTAGAATTTCTGGAAGCATGTCAACTGGGGGTGCCCAAGGCCTGTGGAATGGGTTCTGCAGCCCTTAGCTCCTTACCTGCAGGTTTGGGGGTGCCTGTGTGGGAGAGGCCCCCATTGGGCTGAGTGCTGTCCCCCGTTGAAAACTCCAGGCTCATTCGAGGTTTAGGCTGATACTCCCTTCTTGGCTGGGATGAAGCTTGTCTTATTCTACATTAAAAAGAAAAAGGGGATGCAGACAATTAAGACACAAAAAGAAAAGTCATAAAATCCAGAAAATACTTAGGTTACCCACCAATCTACCATTGTGGAATATGAGAAAGGATCCTTAGTTTTCTTTTCTGTGTCTTTCTCCATGTTTTACACTGTAGTCACACCCTATATGGCTCTACCCTCACTGTCTTCATTCTTCCTCTCACTTGCTCCCTCATTTACTCAGAGCTCACTTTGCAAGGATGCACTGTGTTAGGTGCCAGGAACACAAAGACCAATCAGTCACTAGTCTTACCCTCAAGCTTATGGTCTGGTGGGAAGACAGATCATAAACAACTGATTACTGTAAACTGTAGTAAACACTATTATGGAGATCTGCGTAAAATGTTCTAGGAACACAGAGGTGGAGCTGGGGGTGAGGAGTCTACCTGTCCATGGAGAAGTCAGAGAGGGTTTGAGGAGAAAAGTAAAAGATGGTTAGCAGTCATTTCTAGATGAATAGCTATTCCCAGAAGACAGTTATTCCCTGCTGAGCTTGAGAATATGTGGAGGGAAAAGAGGAGGAAATACGGTATACTCTGGGTACAGCACAGAGGAAGGAGAAAGAATCCAAGGGAGACGGGAGGAAGTGGGAAAGGCACAGGCAGCAAATGTATTCTGCACACCCCGAAGTGTTTTCCACAGCGCCAGATGCTCACTAAGCAAAGTGCACAGCCAATCCGCAAGTGTGGGGGGAGTCTCAGTTCAGTTCAGTTCAGTTCAGTTGCTCAGTCGTGTCTGACTCTCTGCGACCCCATGAATCGCAGCACGCCAGGCCTCCCTGTCCATCATCAACTCCCGGAGTTCACTCAGACTCACGTCCATTGAGTCGGTGATGCCATCCAGCCATCTCATCCTCTGTCGTCCCCTTCTCTAGGGTATGGCGATTATAGAATGACAGTGGCTCTGAACATGGTTCAGAGGGAACAAAGAAAAGTGGCCTTCATGCTCAGCAGATGTCATAAAGATATATCATGCTTCTTTAGTACAATGAAATGCATGGTTTTCAACCCTCCTAGAGGCTTCAGAGCATGACACGTGTTTCCACAAGGGTTCACTGTCCAAACACTAGTCAAGGAAGACACTGAGGAGAGGACAAGGCTGGCCACATGGCAACAGGTTGAGGAAATTTCTCATAACACAGCCCTATACCTGCAGGAGGCCTTGTGCATTTATAGCCATATCAGCAGCTCTGAGAGCCTTATCTGGCCATAAGCTGAGAATAAAATCTCTTGAGGCAATCCTTTGATGTGCACACATTCAGCTCAAATAAAATAACACATATTACACAGCACAGGGCCACCAGACACAGCTGTGCAGGCTGTGCCTCACAGCTCTAATAATTAAACCACCCCAGCTAGGATATGGGGCCCATCTGAGAAGGCGGAACAGGCGTAAGTAATCAGCTCCCTCTGATGGACCTCATCACCACAGAGAAACTCAAAGTGTGAAACGACACAGGCTTTCCAATAGGTTATGCTTACACGGGAGCCCCTGCGGCACTGCTGCATGACCCTGAGCCCAGGTTTGCCGGTCTGTTAGGTGAGGTTAACAATACTTGGTTTACAGGGCTGTTACATGACTGATGGTGATATGCCTTCAGTACCCATAGCATAGCTGGCCGGCAAATCACATCCATTATCATTAGTAGCCTCCTGGGGGTCCCATCTGTGGCAGACAAAGTATTACCTACATATTGATTGCTCATAAAACACAAGATGATTGTTGTTTAGTCACTAAGTTGTGTCCAATTCTTTTGTGACCCCATGGACTGTAGCTCACCAGGCTCTTCTATCCAGAGGATTTCCCAGGCAAGAATACTGGAGTGGGTTGCCATTTCCTTTTCCAGGGGATCTTCCCCACCCAGAGATCGAACCTACATCTCCTACATTGGCAGGTAGATTCTTCACCACTGAGCCACCAGGGAAGCCCAAACACAACATTAGGAAGGAATGAAGGAAAGTGAAGGAAATGAAGGAAAACAGAGCCCAATACAATATAAAATCAAAACAAATGATTCACAAGTTGCTTATGTAGGGTCAGTAGGAATCCTGAAGAAAGTTTTTCTTCTAATGTATTCTAATATTTCCACTTCTTTATACACCATTTCATAGCAAGAAAATGGAAATGGGAAATGCAGGGAACTGTACAATACCTCTCCTCCAGTCTGACAGTGACCTGCTGCAGGATCTGGACTGCCTGCTTATGGTACTCCAGCTGGGCTTGGACGAGCGCAGACAGCTGGCTCACCTGCTCGATCTGCAGATCAATGGGGGAACCACGTCTTAGTTATCAGGTTACAGTCCTTAATCATCTGCTACTGCTCAGTCCAAATGACGCAGCTACCCGACACACAGCCCAGTGCTCGGCGGTGCCCACGACTGTGCAATGAGCCAGGCTAACTGATAGTTTTGCGGGTAACAAATTGATTAAAGATAAGAAAGCATCCCTGTGCTTGGAAACTCTAGTTCTAGGAGAAGAAACAGTCAGAATCCTCCCAGAGGTCACAAAGCTCTCATCAAACAGTCTCATGCTTAGCCATAACCTTCTGATTACGATTTGGCTTCTTTGATTGATTTTCTATAGGACAAAAGATGCATTGACAAGAACATTCTTTGTTTTCTATACTTCTCATGCTAAGTCAATATCAGTGCTGTTAATAAAAATGTAAATATTGATTTCTCATATGAGGCACTATGGGAGGCAGTGTGGTTTGACAGAAAACCTTTTGTTCTCTCTGACCCTCATCTGCAATGTAAAAGGCTTGGGTTGAGTGGCACCTTGGGCTCACTCCTCCTCTAACCTTCTGAGCATCCTGGGTTACTCTTCACGTTGTGTCTTGTGTTGTGATCCAGTTGAATAGTTGCCTCTGAGTGAATAGAGGCAATGCTACCCCATGAGTTTTGGAGTGGGGCTGGGTCCTTGGTGAAGAGGAGGAATGCTGTGACTCAGGTCACCCTCTCCCTCATGGTGTTCCTCCTCGGTAGGTAGATGGACACGTTGTTTTACATAATCACAAACTAGCAATGTTTCTGGAGAGTCTGGAAGTCTGGATATGTTCAACATGCCTCCCCTGTCACCAGTCGGGGTGGGGCGGGCGGTAAATACCTAAAGGCTCTGTAAATACCTTGGCAGAAGCTGGTGAGCAACTGATGGGGCTAGAGGTGAAGATGAGCAAGGACAGAAAATCTGGTTAATAGGTCTTATGACATGAGTGGTTAGAAAGCAACTGTTAAAGCCATGAAAAATAATTCAGCATTCTGGAAATGTGAAGGAAACTTTTAAACTATCTCACCTATGTCCCAAATGTAGTATCTATGCAACAATCTTCAACCTTAATTGTAATTACCTTTGGAAAGAAAAGGTTAACTTTACCTCAAAATATAGACCATCTTAACCATACATAAAACTGAGCACCGAAAAATCAATGCTTTTGAACTGTGGTGTTGGAGAAGACTCTTGAAATTCCCTTGGACTGCAAGGAGATCCAACCAGTCCATCCTAAAGGAAATCAGTCCTGAATATTCATTGGAAGGACTGATGTTGAAGCTGAATCTCCAATACTTTGGCCACCTGATGTGAAGAACTGATTCACTGGAATAACACCCTGATCCTGGGAAAGACTGAAGGCAGAAGGGGAAGGGGACGACAGAGGATGAGATGGTTGGATGGCATCACTGACTTAATGGACATGAGTTTGAGCAAGCTCCGGGAGATGGTGATGGATGGGGAAGCCTGATATGCTGTGGTCCATGGGGTTGCAAAGAGTTTGACATGACTGAGTGACTGAACTGAACTGAATGTATATTGGACACATACTTACTGACAACACTGACTGATTTTCTTATTTAATCTGAAGTCAATTTGCCTTACACTTCACATTTCAACAGAGTATTTGCTTAAACTATTGGACTTATATAGGTCATCAGAAAGTGAAAGTCATTTGGTTGTGTCTGACTCTTTGTGATGCCATAGACTGTAGCCTGCCAGACTCCTCTGTCATGGGATTCTCCAGGCAAGAATACTGGAGTGGGTAGCCATTCCCTTCTCCAGGAGACCTTCCCAACGCAGGGACTGAACCCAGGTCTCCAGCATTGTAGGCAGATTCTTTACCATCTGAGCCCCCAGGGAAGCCCAGGTCATCAGAAACATTCTTTATCTCCCTACTATTTATAACAGTTTAAGATTATTAGCAGACAAAAATCTAGTTACATCAAACTTTTTGTTGTGCTGTCGTGTGTGTGTGTGTGTGTGTGTGTGTGTGTGTGCGCGCGTGCGCTCATTTGTATCTGACTCTTTACTACCCCATGAACTGGAGCCTGCCAGCTCCTCTGTCCTTAGAATTTTTCTATGTAAGATTACCGGAATGTGTTTCTGTATCTACTGCAGGGTCTCTTCCTGACCCAGGGATTGAATCCGAGTCTTGTGCCTCCTGCACTGACAGGTGGATTCTTTATCACTAGTACCATCTGGGAAGCTCACAGCAAACTATAGGAATATAGGAACAGCTTTACAATTTCTCAGTCTACTTTATAATTTTAAATTATTTAAAAAAAATAACTACTGAAGCTTTCACCACATAGTACTATCAGTGATTCACATTTTAAATTTCATAACCCTTTAACATATTAATCCTGTTCCTCAAAGGTGAAGTTAAATTAAAAACCACAGGAGAGTCACTCACATCCATCTCTAAGAGATTGAACATGCTTGACTCAGCAATCTCCTTAGACTCATCAAATTTCTCCAGAGCTTGACGTAACTCTTCATCAGGAATCTTGCCTTGTCGTTTCTTCTTGTAATCAAAGTCCAGGCGTCTTCCCTCCAACTTCTTCAGATGATGCTGAAAAAATCAAGGGCAGAAATGTGCTTTGAAGGGACCTATGGAAAAGGACTATTTACAGCTCACTTCCCCACCATGCCTATTGGCTTCCAAAATAAGACAGGCTAAGTTCTAAAACATCACATCACCAGAGAAATAAAGAAACACACATCAATGGGGGCAAATGTTTCTAAAGGCCAAGACATTTATGTTTGGGAAACACCTTTAAAAATAATTAATAGCAAGAAAGAAATTGTGGAAAATACTGATGCCCTTTATTGTCTGCCCCTGCTGGGTCAAAGCTAAGGTGGAATATATGCCTCTCCACCCTATGACTAGAGGTGGAAGCTAGGAAGGTTTAGAAAGCACAGGCATACGGGGCTCACAAGTCTCCATCTTCAAGGAAATGGTATCTCGTGGGAAGGCAGAGGAAAAATGGTTTCCTTGAAATGAAGTGAGAAAGAAAAGTATTCTTTCTTTTTCATATCATAAAACATTTGTCCTGGAAGGGATTTATTTTTGAGGTAATCCAGTCTATTAGAATTACCTTAAGATATTTACTAAAACTACAGATTCTTGATCACTTGAATTAGAATATCCAGGGCTGAGGCCCAGGCAACTTGGTCTCAGCACTTAGCCTTACAGACTGATGCAGCTTTAGGAGAATCATGGATTAATTTAAGTCTCCCATCTGACAGATGATGACACTGAGTCCTAAGACCTAACTTGAAAGAGACCTTCATCAGGACCTAACCCCCAACACTGCGCAGTAATTCCCCTTTGCATCACCCTGATGCACACATTCCAGATGTGGGACTGCCCAGCCTTGCCCCAACGCCTCCAGTAACCAATTAGGAAAGTAGTTTCAAAAAGCCACAAAGTATTTTTTTCCTATGAGCTGCTGCTGCTGCTGCTAAGTCGCTTCAGTCATGTCCAACTCTGCGTGACCCCATAGACAGCAGCCCACCAGGCTCCCCCATCCCTGGGATTCTCCAGGCAAGAACACTGGAGTGAGTTGCCATTTCCTTCTCCAATGCATGAAAGTGAAAACTGAAAGTGAAGTCACTCAGTCATGTCCGACTCTTAGTGACCCCATGGACTGCAGCCTACCAGGCTCCTCCGTCCATGAGATTTTACAGGCAAGAGTACTGGAGTGGGGTGCCATCGCCTTCTCCGAGCTGCAGTGTCCCACTATTAATGGGTGGAGGGAAATGTGCTAGATTTCTCTTGACCCTGGGTGTTCAGGGAGTGAGAGGGAAGAAAATGAAAATGAAGTTGGGAGTGGGGAAGAAATGAGAAGGTGGGAGGAAGAATATCCTTGACCTTCCTGCCACCACACACCCTGCCTCCAGCCCATGCCCTGATCCAAACTAAGTGCTTGTCCCTTTGGAAGGAATGCCCTTTTAAAATGTCTGAACCTGCAGTCAGCTGCAAAACAGAGCACTGGAATCAGAGAGACAGGTTTGGAGTGAGTCTGCCACCTAGCAACAGTGTGGCAGGGTTGAAGATTTAAGCTAGAGATTGCAGAGACTTCATTTATCTGAAAATCAAATTTCAGACAAGTTAAACAGATATCTGTTGAAAGAATGGATGAGCAAACATTACACACCTAGTTAGAGGTTAAAGCCAATTGAACATTATTGATTTGGAAAAACTAAACTGTTCTACCAGAGAAGGCAATGGCACCCCACTCTAGTACTCTTGCCTGGAAAATCCCATGGACGGAGGAGCCTGGTAGGCTGCAGTCCATGGGGTCTCGAAGAGGCGGACACGACTGAGCAACTTCAACTTTCAGTTTTCACTTTCATGCATTGGAGAAGGAAATGGCAACCCACTCCAGTGTTCTTGCCTGGAGAATCTCAGGGACAGGAGAGCCTGGTGGGCTGCCATCTATGGGGTTGCACAGAGTCGGACATGACTGAAGCGACTTAGCAGCAGCAGCAGCAGCAAACTATTCTACATGTTTTAGAAAGGATAGTTGGGTATATTTCCTCAAGTCTAACAACCATTATGAAAACACAAGTTTATAGAGTAAAAGAAGAACTACATATACAAGCCAACAACTGGTACAGCTGGTATTTTAGAGGGTGAAATCATCCCAGAAAACATAGAATAATTAATAAAATTGTATAGTCAGGGAAAGAATATCCTTCTGGAGAAAAATGCTTGAAAAACTTGAAAACTGAACATGGAGAAATTAAATGTAATACTCTTGAGTGGCACGGTCATAATAATGGGGCAAAAAGTACTACATTTACCATTTATCTTGATTTTTCATGCTGGATTTTTTACAGTTCACATGCTCAGTGTTGACAACATGCATGGTAAGTTTTAAAAAAAATGTTTCCTAAAGGAAAAGGGAACCTGCATCTGTACAATTCCAACATCCAGTTTGCAAATAACTAGTAGCAGGTACCTGAATTTCCCTCAGATCTTTGTCATGAAGATTCTGAAGGGGGTCAATGAAGTTCTGCTTCACTTCCATGTCCAAGGAGTCCTTTACCTCCGAGAGTTCCCTCATGGCCTCCCCAACCTCACCAAGCGCTGGGCCTGCAAGGTAATAAGGAAGCCCTTGAACATTAAAGAACAAAGAGGAAATGCACTTGCAGTAACAGGGCCCCTCACAGACCACACCCAGGAACAGCTGCCTGTCTTCTGAAGACAACCAAGACAAGAGACGGTATATAATGCCCTCTGGAGATCAGTGTATTTTCCACCTGAGAAAGTTCATAAAAGTTCACTGAGTACAACAGACTCAATGCCCTTGGGGGTGGGGGCCTGCATTCCTTACTATAGAGAACATAAAAGTTTGCTTTTCCTTTGAACAGGAATTGGAAGCTCCCTACCCTCCTTTGGAGGAGCCTCTTGTTGAAAGTGAAAGAGGAGAGTGAAAAAGTTGGCTTAAAGCTCAACATTCAGAAAACTAAGATCATGGCATCTGGTCCCATTACTTCATGGCAAATAGATGGGGAAACAGTGGAAACAGTGGCTGACTTTATTTTGGGGGCTCCAAAATCACTGCAGATGGTGACTGTAGGCATGAAATTAAAAGATGCTTACTCCTTGGAAGGAAAGTTATGACCAACCTAGATAGCATATTCAAAACCAGAGACATGACTTTGCCAACAAAGGTCCATCTAGTCAAGGCTATGGTTTTTCCAGTGGTCATGCATGGATGTGAGAATTGGAATGTGAAGAAAGCTGAACGCCAAAGAATTGATGCTTCTGAACTGTGGTGTTGGAGAAGACTCTTGAGAGTCCCTTGGACTGCAAGGAGATCCAACCAGTCCATTCTGAAGGAGATCAGCCCTGGGTGTTCTTTGGAAGGAATGATGCTAAAGCTGAAACTCCAATACTTTGGCCACCTCATGTGAAAAGTTGACTCATTGGAAAAGACTCTGATGCTGGGAGGGATTGGGGGCAGGAGGAGAAGGGGACAACAGAGGATGAGATGGTTGGATGGCATCACCAACTCAATGGACATGGGTTTGCGTAGACTCCAGTAGTTGGTGATGGACAGGGAGGCCTGGCGTGCTGCGGTTCATGGGGTCGCAAAGAGTCAGACACGACTGAGCAACTGAACTGAACCCTCCTTTGTAAGTACTTGTGCATGTGTGCTAAGTCATTTCAGCCGTGTCTGACTCTTTGTGACCCCATGGACTGCAGCCTGCCAGACTCCTCTGTCCATGGGATTCTCCAGGCAAGAATATTGGAGTGGGTTGCCATGCCCTCCTTCAGGGGACCTTCCTGACCCAGGGATTGAGCTCATGTCTTACGTCTCCTGCATTGCTAGGTGGGTTCTTTACCACTAGCGCCACCTGGGAAGCCCTCCATAAGTACTTGTGTGTGTGCATGCTAAGTCGCTTCAGTTGTGTCCAACTCTTTGTGACCCCATGGACTGTAGCCTGCCAGGCTCCTATGTCCTTGGGATTCTCCTGGCAAGAATACTGGAGTGGGTTGCCATGCCCTCCTCAGGGGATCTTCCCAACCCAGGGACTGAACCCATGTCTCTTACATCTCCTGCATTGGCAGGTGGTTCTTTACCACTAGCGCCTTCTTTATTTTTATCTATTTATTTACTTTTGGCCACACTGCGTGGAGTGTGAGATCTTAGTTCCCTGATCAGGGATCAAACCCATGACCCCTGCAGTGAAAGCAGTGATTCTTAACCACTGGACGCCCAGGGAAATCCCAAGTACTCACTCTCCCCTAGAGGAGATCTGTTTAAGGTCAATATATTCAGCAAAAACTTGGAAGGGAGAGCAGGGCTCAATCAGGAAGGACAGTTATTTGCTGTGACCTCACATTGTGAACAGAGAAGGCAATGGCACCCCACTCCAGTACTCTTGCCTGGAAAATCCCATGAATGGAGGAGCCTGGTAGGCTATAGTCCATGGGGTCGCTAAGAGTCGGACCTGACTGAGCGACTTCCCTTTCACTTTTCACTTTCATGCATTGGAGAAGGAAATGGTAACCCACTCCAGTGTTCTTGCCTGGAGAATCCCAGGGACGGCCGAGCCTGGTGGGCTTCCGTCTATGGGGTCGCATAGAGTCGGACATGACTGAAGCGACTTAGCAGTAGCAGCAACACATTGTGAATGACTGAAAACAGAAGGTGGTTAGTATGGTAGCTGAGGGTCCAGGGAGAGCGAGGTAAAGGAATTCGCCAGGGGTGTCACATTAGGTACCCTACACAGATGAGCAGAAGCTAAGAAAAAGCTTGTGCAGTGGGGTGTTGACCCGTCGCTGAGTGCGGCAGCTCCCTCTGTCCCAGTGCTCAGTCACTGCCAGACACACACAGTGGTGAACATCCAGGCCTCTGGCTGTGTCTGCCAGCTATGGTAATGATGGGATCTTATGAGGAAGAAAGAAAGTGAATAAAATTTCTAAGACAAATGACACTAAAAATGACAAAGCAACTCTGAAAACAAATAAGGGGCCCATGTGTACAAGACCCACAACTGAGTATCAAAATATAAAATGGTCTTAATTACTTCCTGCAGGGCTTTTTCCAGTGGCACTAAGATCCCCAGGACAAATGAAAACTGAAAATGTGAGGAAGCACACATTACCAAAGTTGCAGTCATCTCCAAGCTCTCTTCCAAACTTGAGCATGGCCTCTGCCAGCAGTGCCTCTGCCTGGGGGTAACCTGGCCCTTTCTCCTGGCCACGGATTTTCGACATGGTGTTGATCATGCTGAGTTTGGCTCTGGAAGCTGCAGGCAAAGAAATAAGAGACTGTCAAAGTAGGCAGTGTGATGTAGGAAAAACAGGGCTGGGTAGAGAAGCAGGCCTTGAGCAGACTCAACCAGTTCAGCTACTGAAAACTGTACCTTCACCAATGTCCTCATCTATAATATGTGCAGGTTGGCCCACAGATAAAACACAAGCATGCCCTTTTCATCACTAAACTCTCCCTTTCTTTCAGAATCTCATGAGGAACTTAACAGCAAAAGCAAAGCTCTCCAGGTGAAGGTCCCATCTTTGTGTCTTCCTGCCCATCTTCCCATGTCTTCTCTTCACTGCTGTGGTCATGCAGTTCTTCTGTGGACCTGGGAAAGCACTTAAAAACCATGGGGTTATATGATCTCTAAGTTCTAGGATTCCACTTTTATATTTCAATTCTAGGAGCCTATGGACTGAAGTAGGAAATTCATTGTTAATTCTTGCAACGTGGGCCTTCTGCCATGTTTCACTTAGACCACGTATAAAATAGAACTATTTGGAAAATCACTTCTTTACTAAGATTATGACAGTAAACAGACCCATGAAGAACAGAAATACTGTGTTCATTAAAAAGACTTAATTACTTCACTTGAACATAACTGCTTCGGAAAATGAGTTTTGTGCCACAAAGACAGCATTTCAATTTCTTTTTTGCTTTTATTTTTATAGGACAAGTGCCTAGAAGGTAAATCCAGTTTTCATGGAAGAAACAACTTTATTAGGACACTGTTAGACCCAATGATTAACTTGATGCTATGGTTTTTCAGGTTCATTTTCAGAGTTGGGACTGCATATTAAGGTAGGATTCCATCTGCATGGCAACCCCTTACAGAATCCCAGCTAATGCATACACTTCCAGTATTTAGTGGCTGACATTTCATCTTGAACATTAGGTTCAAATAGGGTTTTATTTAAACTCTGGGCTTCAAAGGTTGAATCTGGAGACAAGGAGAATTATTATGAGAGGATCCCCTTCTAAGCCTGTCCCAGGGATATTATAATGAACAAGACACCTATGGTCTCTACCTTAACAAAGCTTACAAGGTACCATCTATTTTAAAAGCAATTAGAGTGAAGCGTATATACTAAATGTCATGCAGGGAGATTATAGCAAGTCACAAAAATATAGCAACACCCTAGTTTGTATGGGTGGGCCCTGCAAAGAAGGTTTTGGGGGAGAAGCATCTTTAAACTTTGAGTCACATAATGATTAGCAGTGAGTCCTGCTAATAGCAATGTGCAAAGCCTGGTGGTACCTGGAAAAATATAAGAATATAAAATTCACATTTTCTTTACTCCTCATAGAAAAGTGTATCATACATAGTTTTAAAAACTGAAAATGTCATATGAAAACACATTTTTTTGGGGGAATAATATCATTAGAGTTTATATTCAAAGATTTTTCTACAATAAGCCTTATTTGAAATCCAGGAAAGACAGAGTCCCTGACAATGTACTCCTAGTACAGTGAGGCATCAGATACGCAACAGGGGCAGCAAATATGATAAATGCACCACACACACGGTATCAGGGGAACACAGAGAAGGAATAAGAGCAGCACGAAGAAAACTGAACTAAGCAGACACCAGACAGTAAGAGGGAGCACATGAGTAGAAGGAAAGAAGATAAATGGAGATGAAACAAACAGAGTAAGGAAACCACACATGGTGGTTAATCCTTTCAAATCCTGTTTTGACCATTTCACACTCTAAAGATTTATTCCTTTTAGGAAAGCTGGTTACTGATTTGTGCTTATATCTTGGTTCTGCTGAGAGCTGTCTTCTGGTAAGTAATTACCTGGAGTAATTGTAATAGTTAAATATACTGTAGCTGATTTCCAGATTCATCATTTTGAATGTCGTTCAATTGTGAAGAACTTTATTCTTCCACTAAGTACTTAAGAATATCTTAAATATGTTCTACATTTTCATGCTAGGGGGGAAGAAAACCATGTTCTGTTAGTTTATCTATTCTGTTAGTTTATCTATTTCTTCAAATGAAAATATTTACCTAGTGATCCATATATTTGGAGAAATGGGCTTTTAAATTTATTCACAACTATTAAGTATTTTTAAGACTCTCGGATTAGTAAGCTTCTGTGTTCTTGAAAAACATCATCAGATCTCTAAACTTTTTTTTTTGCTTCACAAATTTGCGTGTCATCCTTGTATAGGGGCCATGCTAATCTTTTCTGTGTTGTTTCAATTTTAGTACATATGCTACCAAAATGAGCACTAAATTAACCATTTTTAAGTGTTAACAAGGGTTTTTAAATGATTTTTAAAAGCAGTACTTTAAGAAACAGAGAGGAAGCCTGGAAATTACAAATTGAAGACATTAGAATTCCTATAATCTCAGTCTAGATAGCATCACCAAGTTGGATGTGCTCCTAGGCACCTTTCTCTTGTCTGCTGCTGCTAAGTCGCTTCAGTCGTGTCTGACTCTGTGTGACGCCATAGACGGCAGCCCACCAGGCTCCCCAGTCCCTGGGACTCTCCAGGCAAGAACACTGGAGTGGGTTGCCATTTCCTTCTCCAATGCATGAAAGTGAAAACTGAAAGTGAAGTCACTCAGTCGTGTCCAACCCTCAGCAACCCCATGGACTGCAGCCCACCAGGCTCCTCCATCCATGGGATTTTTCAGGCAAGAGTACTGGAGTGGGGTGCCATTGCCTAACTCCTTTTCTCCATATTATCTTTATGTTTGCCATACCTTTAGTTTTTCTTTCAAATCGTTACCATCTCTGTAACTCGGCCCCCATCTTTACTGTCTCACCTTCACTATTCTAGTTCAAGTTGCCCCCACTAAGTTTATTGCAGTAACAGCTTCTTAATAGCAACTTCTCCCCGGGCCCGTGAAAGCAGGATACTGGTATGTTGCTCTGCATATCTCCTAGACAGAATTAGCATAAAGCGGTACATGCAGCAGACGTGTAACCCTGACTGCTGAAGGAAAGAATAAATGCATAAACAGACTACCTTGGAAATTCATACATGATCATGGCCGTGGTTTCCATAAGCAGATGCTGCTCGCCACAAATAGAGAAAGCCTATGCACAGAAATGAAGACCCGGTACAGCCAAAAAGAACTAAATAAATTATTTTTAAAAGCTTTAAAAAACCATTTTATATTTTAATTATATGAGCATATATTACTTCCATTATGAAGAACTAAATTTAACATATTTCCCACTTCCTTTTCCAGCAGGAGACCTAATTTAGTCGTGGAACTGGATAAACAATACTCACAGTATCTTCATAGTCCAGGCACTACTCTAACCTCATGGGTCTTTCCACTAAAAAGTTCTACTGAAAACCATATTCAGTGGTGCAAAGAGAATTGGCTAGGAAGAGAGAAGTTCATGAGGATTAACAGGTGAAATGCCATCAAGGAAAAAACCCTCAGAGGCAAGGTCTCAGTGAGTCCACATGTAGGTGATTTCTGGAAGGAAAGGCATCAGGTGAACTGAAACAGCAGGAAGTGACATCAGGGTGGTCAGAAAGGCTGATGCATCCCCCAGAGGGCTTCCACTGCTTTGCCTTCTGCTAAGAAAGGGGGTGGGGAGGGCAGTTTCTTTTTTGTCCTCAAAAATCCAGATTATCTGTTTAGGAAGAGAAATAGGGGCAGCCAAAGCTCGATCAAATCAGCTCCTGACTCTAAAGCGTCATCCGCAGCATCCCTTGACGCGCTTTTTAATTCTGGGCACAGCCGAAGGGAAGTCAAAGCTCTGCTGAGAGTAAAACAGAAGCTCTCGTCACGCTGCCAGATGGACTTATTCTCCTCTGACCTAAAAGTGGTGTCCCTGTGAGTCACTGCTCAGTCTCTCCTAAGTAACCAGCATGGTAACTAACTGGAATGTGGAAAACCCAGAACTTCTGCTAAATCTAAATTTTAAAAAATTCACTTATTAATTCAAATGAACAGAAAAACAAACCATTAGATCTTGTCTCTCATGAAAAGCAGCATAGTACATTAAAATACACATTAGTTTTGGCTCATTCGAACAAAGGAAAAAAATCCAGGCTTCAAATCTTGCTAGATATGTATCCCTGAACATCAATTCTTTCTGAAAGCAGTTATCAAGATTCAGTGATAAACAGCCAGAAGAGTAACTAGCACACACACACACACCCCATAGGCACTGGAAACAGGCGAAGGCACCCCTTTCTACCTTCTGTGTTCTTTTTCTAGGGGAGTGTGTGTGTGTGCACGTGCGCGTGTGCATGCATACGTGTGCGTGGAGTGTCCCACCACCAACCTGGTTGTAGGGGAAACTATATTTCCCAGAGCCTCTTCCCTGCATGTTTCCAAGCTAGAGCTGCTCCAAAGTGAGGCTGTACAAGATCTGGGAGGCAAAAGTGAAGCAGCAGCCACACACACAAGCCTAGGATGAACCCCAGTTCCAGTGTGTCCTTGAGGTCATACTCTGTACCTAGCTCCTCTTCTCAAATGTTGAGAATGTCGATTCTGGTGACCAAGAGTGCCCCCAGGCCCACCACAAGACTGTGCTGAAGACTCACAGAGGGGGCAAAAGAGCCAACCAGCTTCCACAGCTCCTTCCATGCCAGCTGCCCTTTGCAGTGCTGCTGCCAGAGCTGGGCCTGCCCACCCTCCAGATTCCCAGAGGTTTGTTTGCCTGGGTCAGGGCTGGTCAGTGAACTTTCTCTGATCCTTAACCCCACTTTTTTTTACCTTTACTTACTCAGCTCTTTCTACAAATATATAAGCTCTAGTTCCTTTAATAAATCTCTTAGTCCATAGTATCCACTATGGCTTTGCTTCCCTTACTGAATTCTGACCAATGCGGTGGCTGTTGGTCTACTATCTAAACTAACAAAAATTTATGATCTATCCTTGATAGAGCCCTGAAAATAAGTCAATAAAATGACCATAAATATTTTAATTCTGCAACTCTGTTTTCAGGACAAACATAAAAGAAAACAACTGTAGGTGGGAGTTAGCTGCTAATAGTGGGAAGAACTTTTCCAGTGGTCATGTATGGATGTGAGAGTTGGACTATAAAGAAAGCTGAGCGCCGAAGAATTGATGCTTTTGAACTGTGGTGTTGGAGAAGACTCTTGAGAGTCCCTTGGACTGCAAGGAGATCCAACCAGTCCATCCTAAAGGAGATCAGTCCTAGGTGTTCATTGGAAGGACTGATGTTGAAGCTGAAACTCCAATACTTTGGCCACCTGATGCAAAGAGCTGACTCTCTTGAAAAGACCCTGATGCTGGGAAAAATTGAGAGCAGGAGGAGAAGGGGACTACAGAGGATGAGATGGTTGGATGGCATCACTGACTCAATGGACATGATTTTGGGTAGACTCTGGGAGTTGGTGATGGACAGGGAGGCCTGGCATACTGCAGTTCAAGGGGTCACAAAGAGTCAGACATGACTGAGCGACTGAACTGAACTGAACTGAAGTGGGAAGAACACTAGAAAGGACAGTCAGTTTAACAAGGTGGGATTAAGACACAGACTTTGGAGTCAGATTGTCTGAGTCCAAATTCTGGCTATATTTCTTGCTGGATGATTTGGGCCTCAGTTTCCTCATCGGTAAAACAGTACTTCCCCCTTCTTGGGTTAGGATGATGTAAGGATTAGATGATATAATGTATGTCACAATGTTGGTACATGATAAATATTCAATAAATTTTGCCTATATTTATGAATATCAGACATGCCAGTAAGTTCCCTGTGGGATTTTGTGTGAATTACTTTACCTCTCTGAGTCTCAGCTTCTTCACTGATAAAAAGGTGAAAAAAAGGAGACAGTTGGATAATTACTAAAACTTTTCCAAGTTCTCTACATAAGGTGATTCTTCTTAGATAAAAGAATTCTCCAAGAAAGCCTTCAGCCACAGGAAACTTCAGCAGTTTTCTTAAGTTGCTAGGACTGTCCATCTTCTTAGAATGACCTTCCCTCCCTATTTGCTCAACACAATACCAGGCACACCTTTTCTACAGTCGTTCCCAATTACCCTTTACCTCTACTGCCTCTGAGTAGATGTGACCCTTCCCTCATGTTATATCTCCACCATGCCCTGTATATACACTGCTAGCTCACATGATACTTTATTTCTCTCTCTTCTGCATGTCTGTTTGCTGCTCCAAGCTGAGAAACTACATCCTACTGAATTCTAGCCAGGGCCAAACATATAGTAGGCACTTACTAACTGTGGGCTGAATGATTTTATTTAAAAATTCTGACTTTTTATATCGTTTTCTGTATACATCATTTCTTCTAATCCTTAGAAAAGACTTCCCTGTTCAAAAGCACAACAGTCTCCTATTGTGCTCTGAACAGAGTGAAAGGCTGCTGATAAGATCTAACTACACAGAAACTCTGAGGTCTGAAAGGATGATTTGGGAGAGCAGGTCATGTTGATGGCAATCTGGCTGATGTTTCCCCTACATACAACCAGATTTTAAGATTCGCGAGGCTGCTGGGTCTTTTCATGTCTCCTGACTTCACTCTTTAAAGTGCAGAAGGGTGGGACCTCATTTCCTTTTCCCTCTTATTAAAACCGGGTCACAGGAAGCAAGTCATCTCTCAACTACACCATGAAATCCTGCTTTATGGGAAAATGGTAAGAAGCTGATCACACAATCTCCCAAAATCAAGACAGAGGCTCTCATTTTTTCCAACAAAAGAGGGCTCCTATGCTAAATTATAAGCCCTAAGGGGATAAAAAAAGATCAATAAAAATCAATACATAGGGGAACTGGAAACAATTATGTATCCCCCATTACAGAAAAATTATGAATTTGTACTCCCTGAGTGAAGTGAAAATGAAACTCACTCAGTTGTGTTCGACTCTTTGTGACCCCATGGAATTCTCCAGGCCAGAATACTAGAGGGGGAAGCCTTTCTCTTCTCCAGGGGATGTTCCCGACCCAGGAATCGAACCAGGGCCTCCCGCAATGCAGGTGGATTCTTTACCAACTGAGCTATCAGGGAAGCCCTGATTGAAGAGGTATTTCCTAAAAATCAGCTTTCTAAAGATTTTTTTCACTAATTAAATGAACAAAACATTTATTGTCTGAACAGGACTACGGCAGAGAGACTCTAAGAGAAATAAGGTCCAGTCTCTGTCCTCATGAGCTTACTGTCTAGTTGGAAAGTGATAGCACGCTTTCCTCACTATGATTCCAGGCAGATTCAGGGCATACTGTGAGCAAAGATACAACGTATTCACATCACAGGATAGAGCAATGAACTCTGCTAGAAGATTAAGGCCGGGAAGACTTGGGAAACAGGTGACACTCCAGCTGGGTTTCTGGAGGAGTGAGCTGTAAAGGGAGTGGGATGGGAACAGCCACTCTAGGCATCTGCAGAGTGTGAGCAAAGGCATATGGAAATACCTGGCCCATCTGGAAACTCCAAAGTGTCTGTGGCTGAGGTGCAAGGTCAAAGAGAACAAGGTGAGTAGGAACCAGGTAGTGAAGGGCCCTGAACTGCAAGCTAAGGAGCTGAGATTCTCCTATCGAAGGTTGCTGACAGAGAGTTATTTAACATCTAGACAGTCAAAAGGGCTTTAATTCAAATTAAACTAAATTTAAGATTTCTGGGAAAAGATTCCCATCATCATTGTAGGAAAAGTGGGATGTGGGAAGGGTCTTCCCCAAATGGGAAGCCACTGGAAGCAGTGAGACCCATGAGAACACTATAATTTAATAGATGAGTCCTAAGGAAACAGAAAAGGGGGAAGGAAATGAACTTTAGAGTCCTGTGGTGGGTAGCACTAACAGGACCAAGTAATTGATTAAGTGTGAAGAGGAAGAGGGGCATTTAGGCTGGTGTTAGGGCAAAGCAAATTAGAATTCTAATGGCGCCCATTAGAATTGCCTGAGGAGGTTTTAAACTATTGATTCCTTCAAAGGTGGTACTGGGTCAACTAGATTCCATAAGAAAAAACCGTGACTCTTAACTCCACCTCATGCTATATGTAAAATTAATTCTGCAGATCTAATTATGGACCCCAACATAGTACAACCTTTAAAAAAAGATATAGGAGAACACATTCCTGACCTGTAGAGTAAGCAAAGATGTCTTAAAACAGGGCACAAAAACACTCTGTCATAAAGAAAAATATTTCTAAATTGGACTATGTTAAAATTGAGTACTTCTATTCAAAAGAAATCATCAGAAAGAATTAAAAGGCAACCAAAAAAAAAAAAGAGTTAAGATACTCAGAATACATGTATTCAAAACAGGACTTGTATCCAAAACATTAAAAGGAAAAAAAAAAAAAAAAAACTCATATAAATCATTAAGAAAAAGATAATCCAGTTTTTTAAGTGGGCAAGAAGTTTGAACAGACAGTTCACAAAAGAAGATATTCAAATATCTAATAAGCATTTGAAAGGGGCTCAACTTCCTTATTCACACATTGAAACATACCCACAGTAATGGTTAAAGCAGAAAAAAAGAAAAAAAACTTAAAAAATATCAAGAGTTCAGAGGATGTAGATGAACTGGAACTCTCAAGTTTTGCTGGTGGGAGTAAGAATTGGGAGAACATTTTGGAAAACAACTTAGCACTATCTATCTACAAAAGCTGAAAAGACACCCTGCTGCTGCTACTGCTAAGTCATGTCAGTCATGTCCGACTCTGCGCGACCCCATAGACAGCAGCCCACAAGGCTCCCCTGTCCCTGGGATTCTCCAGGCAAGAACACTGGAGTGGGTTGCCATTTCCTTCTCCAATGCATGAAAGTGAAAAGTCAAAGTGAAGTCATTCAGTCGTGTCCGACTCTTCACGACCCCATGGACTGCAGCCTACCAGGCTCCTCTATCCATGGGATTTTCCAGGCAAGAGTACTGGAGTGGGTCACCACTGCCTTCTCCGGAAAAGATACCCTATGCCCCAGCAATTCTACTTAAAGGCATATATCTATCAGAAATCAGATCATGTACAAAAATGGGCTATTCAAAATAGCCAGAAAATAGGAATACCCAAATGTGTATCAGTGAGAAAACAGATAAATAAATTGTGCTCTATTCTCACAATGGAACAGCAACGAGAATGAAAGTACTACACCTATATACAGCAAAGACAAATATAAAGTTGAGCAAAAGGAGCCAGATCTGCAGAGTACATGCTCCATGATTCCATTTAAGCAACACTAAAACTGAAAGAACTGTATGGCATTAGAAGTCAGGGCAGCTCGCACCTGGACGGGCACTCGTGGGAGGCCAGCAGTGTACAATTTCTTAGACTGGGTACCTTTACATGACAGTATCAGTTTGCAATAATTCACTGAACTATACACTTAGGATCTGAGCACTATACTTTCTTATATTGTAGCTCAATGAAAAGCTCAGGGGAGAAAAAAAAAATCCTTGATGTTTGTGTCCTACTCCCAGATGTCTGAGTAATCGGTGTAACCATCTATAGTTTTTAAAATTCCTTAGGTGATTCTAACATACACCAAGTTTGAGAATACACTGCATTCCAATCTCTAGACTGAATACCTGGCTAGGGGATGATAAAAAATTGACATGATCCTGGGGAGACTCAGGGGAGGATGTGTAGAGGCGTTTCAATTTCAGCAGGTACAAAGTCTAACAGAATATCCACAAGATTGGACTAAACATACAACTAAATACATGGGTCTTAAGCCCAAAAGATGGTAGATTATCTGAAATACCTGGATCTTTGTTTTTTCTTTCCCAGTTTTACTGAGATATAATTGGCCTATAACACTGAATAGTTCAAAGTATACAACATAATAATTTGATATATGCATATATCATGAAATGATCACTACAGGAATATGTATCCTCACACAGTTACAAGTTTTTTCTTCTTACAAGAACTTTAAGGACACCCAACTCTCTTAGCAACTTTCAATATGGTATTGAAAAGAATTCAAATCATGTGGTACTGTTAACTATGGTTATCAAGCTATACATTACATCCTTAGAACTTACTTATAACCAAAAGTTTGTACCTTGGCCAGGTTAAATCCCTGGGTTGGGAAGATCCCCTGGAGAAGGGAATAGCAACCCACTCCAGTATTCTTGACTAGAGAATCCCATTGATAGAGGAGCCTGGCAGGCTACAGTCTGTGGGGTTGCAAAAGTGTTAGACATGACTGAGTGACTAATACTTTTTTCCCACCCCCCACCTCTGGCAACAATCTGATCTCTGTTTCTATAAGTCTGGTTTCCTTAGATTTCACATATAAGTAAGAATTTTTTTTGGTATGTATATATACATTCATAACATGCATACTACTCAGTCATAATAAATAAGGAAACACCTGGAATCTTGAAGGCTAGGCCATTAGATAAAAGAGAGAAGGGGAAGAAAATTACCCCAAAATCAAGATTAAACAAAATTCTACAAGTTTTCTTTTTCATCTGGCTTTATATTTGGTAGGTGAGAATACCAAATATATTTGGTAGGTAGCTTTAATTAGAGTCACCATCAATCAGGAGCTTTACCTAAACAATTTAAACTTCATCTTCACAACTATCACCAGCCTGTGGGTCTCACTGCATCATTCCGATTGTGGAGAGAGGACTGAGCTACATTCACAAGGTGAGGAGGTAGAGACTCAGGGAGACAGGAAAATCTGCCCAAGTTCTCCTATGTTACTAGAGGCAAAGACAGAATTTAGACTCCTTTGAAGAGCCAGAAATAACCCCCAACTGCTTTCTAAACTGCTGAGAGAACCATCATTGAAGCAAATGCATGACACTGCCCTCCTGACATGCTGTGCTTACTCCTTTAATATTCTCCTAATTGGGCTCCAAAATCACTGCAGATGGTGACTGCAGCCATGAAATTAAAAGATGCTTGCTCTTTGGAAGAAAAGCTATGACCAACCTAGACAGCATATTAAAAAGCAGAGACATTACTTTGCCAACAAAGGCCCATCTAGTCAAAGTGATGGTTTTTCCAGTAGTCATTTATGGATTTGAGAGTTGGACTATAAAGAAAGCTGACCGCCGAAGAATTGATGCTTTTGAACTGTGGTGTTGGAAAAGACTCTTGAAGAGTCCCTTGGACAGCAAGGAGATCAAACCAGTCAATCTTAAAGGAGATCAGTCCTGAAAATTCATTGAAAGGACTGACACTGAAGCTGAAGCTCCAACACTTTGGCCACCTGATGTGAAGAACCGCCTCACTGGAAAAGACCCTGATGCTGGGAAAGATTGAAGGCAGGATTAGGGGATGACAGAGGATGAGATGGTTGGATGGCATCACCGACACAATGGACATGAGTTTGAGTACGCTCTAGAAGTTGGTGATGGACAGGGAAGCCTGGCATGCTGCAGTCCATGGGATTGCAAAGAGTCGGACACGACTAAGAGACTGAACGGAACTGAACTGAATGACCACTATGCCAGGGGACGCCTTATCAAGTCACATGGGACATATTGTGTGGTTGAGCTCAGGAAGACCCCTGCCCAGTGAGTGCTGCAGAGTCTTTGGAGCAATCTGAAAGAAGGATCTTATCACTGTTGGTATTATTTTCTGAGGGCTTTTTATAATAAAGCTATCATAAACTGGGTGACTTCGAACAGTCTAATTTTCTCACAATTACTGAAGCTTCTTCCCTACACTGACCCTATCCATCTCCTCCATTTGGCTGTTCCTCAGTTGCATCCTTTATAATAAATGGGTAAACATTAAACAAGTGTTTTTCTGAGTTCCAGGAGTCATTTTAGCAAATTAGCAAGCCCACAGAGGTGGTCAGAAGCACTAGAGGCTCAGGCTTGGGACTGGCACCTGAAATAGGGGGTCTTGTGGGAGGACTGAGTCCTTAGCTTATCTGATGCCAACTCCAGATGGACAGTGTCAGAACTGAGTTGAACTATACGATCCTGGGTAGTCAGAGAACTGGCTGGTATGGGGAGAAAAACATACACATACACATCTAGTGTCAGAAGTGTCTGCAGGCAGAGCATAGAGAAAATACAGTAGTTTTCCTTTTACAGCTCTGAAACAGCATGCAGCACACTCATATGAGCACTGAGGCTTTGACAGATATTAAACCTTGCAGAGATTGCTTTTCTAGAAAGGTTTCATAAAATGTCAGGACAAGTGGACCCCAAGCTTGTGAGGACAAGAAAACGTGGTGTGTTCTAAAGGAGTTTGGTCCCAAAGAAAGAGATGGCAGAAGATGGAGTGCTCTTTTACCTAGGCAGGGATGGGGTCGGGGGCGGGGGGCCGGGCGGAAAAGAGAGTCCTGATGTCGGGGGTTTTTTTTAGTTTCATTATCTAGGACTGAGCGACTCAATTGAACTGAACTGAACTAGGATTCAAAATCAAGGTTTACAGCAAGTAGAATTTCTGTAGCTCTGGAAATAAGCAGTCTCTTTGAAACAGGGAGGGGAATGAAGAGTCCCAGCACAAACATGAGCACAGAAAAGGGACTGAAGTCAAGCAGGGTGGTGAATGTGAGTGTTCACTGCAAGGGACAGGGATGAGGGCAGAGTCTGCACCTCATCTTTCTCCTCCCACCAAATGATCATGACAGCGGTGTTTACAAAGAAACCTTTCATAAATCATAAAAAGTACAATCTGTTTTAAAGTGCTGTAGAATGCTCTCAAGAGTAGCTTCTTTCTCTATTCAACTGGGATATTCCAAATAAGGAAACATATTGACAGGGTGTCTGTCACAACAGGGAGGAAAAAAAGCCACCCCCACCCTGGCTAGTGTTGATGAAGGCAGCTGACACACTCAGGCAGAAGATACGGCCACAAAATTCCAAGCCACATCCTTGTCTTCTAACCGAGAGAGGAAACCTAATGGATTTAGCATCCATCAGGGAATAAATTTTCTGGAAGCCTTTCACTTCTTTAAAGGACTGACTTCTTTTCTCATCTCTACCTACGTTACAGAAAACAAATCAAGCTGCCTCAAAGAGCAGAGAGTTTTATCAGACAAATGCTCAATGATTTGTACTAGTCTTCATAAATGCTACCATCTGTTCTGAAAATTTAGAAAAATCCCTGAAATATCTTTGAATAACTGAAGATCATGATGGCATTTCATCCCATAGCTATCATTTCAGTAATATCTACTATGTGAAATTCACATACATAATCTCTTTAATCCCCCCCCAAACACGAGAGACAGCTTTGGCTTCTCTCATTTTCCAGATAAGGAAAACGAAGCAGAAAGAAATGATGCAGTCGCCCAAGGACACGAAGCAACAAGAAGCTGAGGAAAAACCGAACCCTTGCTGTGTCTCAAAAGCCGAATGTCCTCCCATAATGCCACTCCGACTCTGGCTGCTCTATTACTTCTTCATTAAAATAGGTCAAATTAAGACATGTCAGCAGCAAGACGCAGAGCTCCAGCTATATTTACACTTGTTAGGTGTTTGAAAATGCAGAGGTGAGGGAGTGTGATACTTGCTGTGATTCAGGAAGTAAGATGAGCACTGCCCCAGAGTGAAGAGACTAGAGATCTCTCCACCTGTGTGACCTTGGATGAGCCACCTAAACTTTGGACCTCTGCTTCCTCACCTTGAACCTGAGAAGACTGATTTTCAGTCTTACCTGATTTTCATAATTCCTTTCAGATCTAACAGTCTCTTTTACGTGCCCTCGAACCACTAGGATAAGTGAAACAGGTCACTTGTAAATAAGTACGTGGTATCTATCCCAGTGTACACAGAGCGTCGATGTAAAATTTCAAAACCAAATAAACTTGTCCTTTGCAAAACCATCGCTGAGATCAAAACCAGTAAGTCTTAGAACTTTAAACCTCCAATATAAATATTTTAACTTTGTTCTATTTTTAACCCCCTCTTTACTCCGTTTTTGTTTCTACAAGAATGAAGACAACAGCCAGACTCTTTCCTAATGATCTGCTTTATGTGTATGGGTCTTAAGGTAATTTACTCTCCCTTATTGTAGAAAGTTAATAAATTTCATTATGGAAATTAATTACTAAATACAACAGATACTGTGAATAAACACTGGTAAAATTAAGAGGATCAAAGTGATATATTTAGATGTGAAAATACAGCCTCTTTTTGAAGATAAAAAAATTGAACTTGCATTTCCTGTGATGAAATCTATTACCACTGCCTACTAATTAGTGCAAGGACACGTGTTGTCAAAGGAATACAGGGACAGGGTTCAGACTGCAGCTTTTCCAAGAAGAGCAGGCTGACCTCACCCTCACCGTGCCTGGGTAAAGCGAGAGATGCTAATACTTAGTGACAGAAGTGTAGTGATGGTGAAATGAGGTGATACATGTAATCGAAGCAGGCACTCAACTCAGTGTTAGTTCCTTTGCTCCCTTTGCCCACTTTGGCTGGGGAAAAAATGTAGATGATGACCACTGCATGAAAAGGTTCACCAAGAGCTAAAAATCTATTTACCTCCTTATTATTTATCAAAGCTCAATGATATCTTTAGTTGGAACAAAAAATTAAGTCTGAATTATATCAACTACATTTGTTAAGTCTTTTAGAGAGATTACAATTGGAATAGGAACATCAATCCCCAAATCACACTAAGTTAGATTTGGGACTTAATACTTGCAATGAAATGTATGTGATAAATAACACTTTAGCATATATTTCACATTAGCAACCTGTGATGATTGTGTATAATGGCCTAATTTTTCCAGATGAAATCTCAGAATATCTGCATGTCTGAGATGAACCCTCTGATGCTCCCTGCACCGTGAGCAATCTGTTCCCCAGTCTTGCACACTAACAATTATTAAAGGGGTAAAAGATTTATATGGTAATTAGGACATATGCAAATATCTTCAAACATTTGCAGTTTTTATTTTTGGAGTTAAATGTTAGAAGGTACTGATATTAAGAAGATATGGCAAGAATACACAGAAGAACTGTACAAAAAAGATCTTCATGACCCAGATAATCACGATGGTGTGATCACTGACCTAGAGCCAGACATCCTGGAATGTGAAGTCAAGTGGGCCTTAGAAAGCATCACTACAAACAAAGCTAGTGGAGGTGATGGAATTCCAGTTGAGCTATTCCAAACCTGAAAGATGATGCTGTGAAAGTGCTGCACTCAATATGCCAGCAAATTTGGAAAACTCAGTAGTGGCCACGGGACTGGAAAAGGTCAGTTTTCATTCCAATCCCAAAGAAAGGCAATCCCAAAGAATACTCAAACTACTGCACAATTGCACTCATCTCACATGCTAGTAAAGTAATGCTCAAAATCTTCCAAGCCAGGCTTCAGCAATATGTGAACCGTGAACTTCCTGATGTTCAAGCTGGTTTTAGAAAAGGCAGAGGAACCAGAGATCAAATTGCCAACATCTGCTGGATCATGGAAAAAGCAAGAGAGTTCCAGAAAAACATCTACTCCTGCTTTATTGACTATGCCAAAGCCTTTGACTGTGTGGACCACAATCAACTGTGGAAAATTCTGAAAGATATGGGAATACCAGACCACCTGATCTGCCTCTTGAGAAATCTGTATGCAGGTCAGGAAGCAACAGTTAGAACTGGACATGGAACAACAGACTGGTTCCAAATAGGAAAGGGAGTACCTCAAGGCTGTGTTTTGTCACCCTGGGAGTTGGTGATGGACAGGGAGGCCTGGTGCGCTACAATTCATGGGGTCGCAAAGAGTCGGACATGACTGAGCGACTGATCTGATCTGATCTGAGGAAAGGAAAGGGTATGTTTTTTCTACTGATTTATACAAATATGCAGCTGTACCGGGGAAGCATGCTACTCTCAACCCAAATAATGGTATTTATAAAACACTTCTTTCCATGGTAGCAAAGCTCTGTTTGCCCTTGCAGAGTGGGAAGCAGCAGGGAGGTGTTTTAAGACAGAGCCGTGATACGCAGTCAGCATCCCTAAGAACCCATGAGATGGGACAGCGAACATCTCCCACCTCCACACTGGGTATTAGAAGGTACCAGAAGTCTCACAGTGTGCCCTGGGAAGGCAGGCAATTACATCCCAGGAGCAGAGAATGGTTCCTGCTATTTGAAAAGTACACAATCCTTTGTGGACTAGCATCATGAGCCTCTGCTTCATCAGGTTTTCAGAGCAGACAGAACTAAGAGATTGCTGTGGGGAGGGTCTTGTAGTGGGACTTTTCCCTGGAGGCCTTATCTGTGGAGGAATTGCTGGGTAAGCACCTGAGATACCCTGAGGCAGGGCTGCAGACCACTGGGAAGAGAAGGAGAGTGACATTTCTTGAGCCCTTACAAAGTTCCAGGCACTGTGCCAAGTGCTCTTCACTGTGACATGTTTCAAAGAGATCTTAGTCTCAGCACCAAGTGGACCTGTCCTACCACTCCCTGAGGGGTTCAGGGGACTCCATCCTAAGCTGAAAAGATTTGACAGGTTTTCCCCATCTACCTCCTGCTTCCAGGTAAAAGAGCCAAAAATGATAAAGTCAAATGGCCTTTTGATTCCAGCAGACAGTGATATGCTTGAAATAGGAGCTCTGGCTGGGGAACAAATAGCCATATTGTATTAATTTTTCACTGTGTATCAAGATTCCATAAAGTTAGTGACTTCAAGCCACAGATTTATGACCTCACAGTTTTTGCAGGTTAGATGTCCAGGCACAACTTAACTGAGGCCTCTGTTCAGGGTCTCATAAGGCGACATTCAACTCAAGGTATTGGCAGGCTGCCTTGTTTATCAGGAAACATCAGTGGGGATGAGTGTGCTCCCCGGCTCCCTCGGGTTGCTGATAAAATTTCACTTCTCTGTGGTAGTTTTGACTGATGGCCCTGGCTTCTTACTGGCTGTTGGCCACTGCTACGCTTAGATCCTAGAGGCCACCCCTGACACTCAGCCCCCTCCTAAGACAGTCACAACATGGCAGCTTGCTTCTCGTAGACCAGCAGGAGAATCCCTCTCACTCTAGTCTGCTAAGAAAGTTTTATATAATGTGATCTTGGGAGTAACAGCCCCCAGTTTCGCCATATCATGGAACCTAATCAAGGGAGTGGTGAGTGGTAACCCCATTATGTTTGCCATATTCTATTAGTTAGAAGGAAGTCATCAAGATTCCACCTATACTCAAAAGAAGAGATTGCTGCTGCTACTGCTAAGTCACTTCAGTCGTGTCCAACTCTGTGAGACCCCATGGACTGCAGCCTACCAGGCTCCTCCGTCCATGGGATTTTCCAGGCAAGAGTACTGGAGTGGGGTGCCATTGCCTTCTCCGAAAGAAGAGATTACCCAGAATGAAATCATTAGGGGCCACTCTAAAGTATGGGCTTCAAAAGGTGGCTCAGAAGGGTGGGCCCTGCAATGTGGGAGACCTGGATTTGATCCCTGGGTTGGAAAGATCCCCTGGAGAAGGATACAGGCTGCCTACTCCAGTATTCTGGCCTGGAGAAGTCCATGGACTGTATAGTCCATGGGCTCACAAACAGTCAGACACAACTGAGCGACTTTCACTTTCAGTTTTCTAGAGTATATTCTACACACACGGCAAGATTGAATGTGGCTTCATATTTTGTAGCATATAACAATGAAGACAAAATGGACTAAGGAGATAGTCATATGTGAATATGAATTCTGGTTCCTTTGCTGCAAGACTTTGGACAAATTATTTAATCTCTCTTGAAGCTTCAATTTTCTAATCGGAAAATAGGCACAACTATTATCTATATAAATATGAATGTGGTGTCAATAGCTTCAGCTCTTGTTTAATAGTTTAACCAATGTTTAATCTCTTAAATGTGAGATTATATGCACTTTTGTACTTTTTCTAAAGCAACTGTGAACTGTGAAATGTATTAACTGTGCATGACACCAAGTAGGTATTATATATACAGAGTAACAGGCTCTGATTCCAGCCTGTTCAGGTCTGCAGACCATGACTCCATCAGAAAGTTTAGCTACTCCTATAGATGAAGCTTAAATATAACTAACATGATTTGATTCTCTCATTCAGCAAATTAAGCACCAAATAAGCACTACTATGCTGCTGCTGCTGCTAAGTCACTTCAGTCATGTCCGACTCTGTGCAACCCCAGAGACGGCAGCCCATCAGGCTCCCCCATCCCTGGGATTCTCCAGGCAAGAACACTGGAGTGGGTTGCCATTTCCTTCTCCAACGCATGAAAGTGAAAAGTGAAAGTGAAGTCGCTCAGTCATGTCTGACCCTCAGCGACCTCATGAACTGTAGCCTTCTAGGCTCCTCCGTCCACGGGATTTTCCAGGCAAGAGTACTGGAGTGGGGTGCCATTGCCTTCTCCAACTACTATGCTAGGTGCTAGGTATTATCTATCTACCTATCTATCTATACACACACACACACACACACACACACACACACAAATAGACATATTTCTTGTTTTTGATGAGTTTATGGTACAGTGGGAGAGAAAAACCACACTCATTCAATAAATAATGAGGGCACTCTTTGTATATTAGGGATAATAAACAGGAAAATGTCCTTACTCTTGTGGAGATTATATTCTGCAGAAATGTGGGTGATCAGTGGAATTTTTTTTTAAGGTAAAATAGAGGACAATTTAAAATTTTGATAGAATATTAGAAGGGGATCTGAGAGTAATCAGGAAGGGCTATTTCAAATAGAGTGGCCAGAGAAGGACTGTACAGGGAGGTGGAATGACAAGAAAGAACAGCTATAATAGGGGCCAGGAGAAGAGTGGTTCAGGCAGAGGCACTTCCTGTGCAAAGGCCCTGAGGCAGGAATGAGCAGAACACGGCTGAGGATCAGCAACAAATCAGTAAGAGTGGACATCAACCCAGGCTTAGGGGCCAAGCAAGAGCCAAGGCCCCACAGCCAAGAAGTCTCTTCTCAGCTCGATGGGAAGCCACTGCAAGATAACAAGCAGAGGAACCACAGACACGATTGACACCTGGAATGGAATGAACTGGCTGCTATGTGGGAAACATAAGACAGGGGAGTAAGAATGAAGGCAATCAGGATACTGAACAAATGAAAACTTATACAGGTAAATATTTTGATAAGAACAATAAACAATAAGAACCAGCTTTTTGACTACAATGTACAAACAACAAGCCTACACTCAGGCCACTTGAATTTTAGTTGCAGAGATAAGTCACACCTTACCAAGTAAATATAGAATAAAAGTTTAAATAGTAACAAGGGCCTTGAAAGAAAATAAAACAGGGAAATGGCTGAGAATGAAAATGTTTTAGACAAGATGGTTGGAAAAGCCACACAAATAAGGTGATATCTGAGCAGAAACCTGAGTGAAGACTTTGGGAAGACCTGGAGACAAGAGGTTCAGGCAGGAGGTCTGGTGCAATCCCAGCATGAGGGTGCTAAGTGCGTGGGAGGAGCAGCGCAAAGGCTGGGGACGGTGACGTGAATGCACTAAGACAGAAACTGGTAGGATTACAGGAAATGAAGTCAGATCCTTGGATCCGCTAACCTACCATGAGGTTAGAGGATCATGTTATCTATGTCACCTTTCCATGTTATTCTAAATGGGGAACCACTGGAGAGATTTGTGGAGGGGACTCGGTGAAGGCATCATGACGACACTGGAGTGGCCCTGACTCAGACAGGGGACTCAGGGAATGCCTCTAGAGGAGGGATATTTAGGCTGAGGGAGGAAGGATGACTAAGACGACAGGGCTCACACACGGGGCAGGTGGGCATTCCAGGAAGAGCAAACAGTCAGTGCCAAGTAATCTGTTGTAATGTGTCCTCATGCATTTTCATTATTTTTCAGTGTCAGGATTTAGAAAAGCTAAAACTCTGGCTGTGAGACTCAGTACAGACTCTTTATTCTTTAAGTGGAAGATGGATATATTCATTTGTGTGCTTATTCAACAGACATGTTGAGGGCAAACAACACAGCAGGCATGATGCCAGGAGCCCTGAAAGACAAAGTGGTGAACATGACTTGGGTCCTGTCCTCCACGAAATACAGCAAATTCACCGTGTACTGGAGCCAAGCATTTGAAGGCGTGCATGCCAAACAATGCATGTACTGATTTTCAGCTCTACTGCATAATCACTGTATTTATGCATCTTTGGAAGGAGATGACTAAGAGGGTGGCCCATGGGGAAGAAATACAATAATTTGATGTAATAGCTTTCCAGGGATTAATCAGACATTTTTCAATTAATAGAGGTAACTTTTATTTCTACAGGCAAGATTCCACAAATGAGATTTGAAATTATTATTAAAAAGTTCTGAATAGACATTTAATGACTCTGACTTAATGTCCCAACCTCAGGCATGTGGAGAACCCTAGAATGTATAGCACTCACAGGAAAAGCACTTCTCTAGAGAACCAAATCTCGATGGGGCATGATGTTTTTCATGTTTCAACTGCTTTTAATCTACGCATCTTGGAAGTTTATACAGCATGATGACATCAGGGTCAGAATAACCTTTCGGTGCAAACTAAAAAGGTCTTCTGTCATCACCACTCTGCTAAGGCTGGGAAGGAAACACAGGCAATCCCGCATACCTAATGTTCTATGTCATGGGAAGTTCTCCACTACAGTGCCAGAAAATGGATCTGCAGAAAGCTGAGAAAAAATGGACATCAAATCAAAGATATCTTGATCCAAAATCAAGAGTCTATTTATCTTGAAAAAAGCAACCGTCAATACGCATTAACCAAGAAACTAAATGTCAAACACATATCAAAGTAGAATACAGAGTTTGAATGGTGAACCATCTAGTCCTGTGCTGACCATTATTGAACCACTGGACTACGAGCTTTGACATGTTGTTGTTCAGTCGCTCAGTTGTGTCTGACTCTTTTGTGACCCCCCAGACTGCAGCACGCCAGGCTTCCCTATCCTTCATCGTCTCCTGGAGCTTGCTCAATCTCATGTCCATTGAGTCAGTGATGCCATCCAGCCATCTGGTCCTCTGTTGTCCCCTTCTCCTTTTGCCTTCAATCTTTCCCAGTATCAGGGTCTTTTATAATGAGTCAGCTCTCCACATCAGGTGGCCAAAGTATTAGGCTTCAGCTTCAGCATCAGTCCTTCCAATGAATATTCAAGATTGATTTCCTTTAGGATTGACTGGTTTGATCTCTTTGTAGTCCAAAGGACTCTTGAGAGTCTTCTCCAACACCACAGTTCAAAGCATCAGTTCTTTGGTGCTCAGCCTTCTTTATTGTCCAACTCTAACATCCATATATGACTACTGGAAAAACCCCCATAGTTTTGACTCTATGGACCTTTGTCAGCAAAGTAATGTCTCTGCTTTTCAATATGCTGTCTAGGTTGGTCATAGCTTTTCTTCCAAGGAGCAAGCGTCTTTAAATTTCATGGCTGCAGTCCCCATCTGCAGTGATTTGGGAGCCCAAGAAAATAGTCTCTCACTGTTTCCATTGTTTCCCCATCTATTTGCCATGAACTGATGGGACTGGATGCCATGATTTTAGGTTTTTGAATGTTGAGTTTCAAGCCAACTTTTTCACTCTCCTCTTTCAGCTTCCTCAAGTGGCTCTTTAGTTCCTCTTCACTTTCTTCCATAAGGGTGGTATCATGTGCATATCTGAGGTTATTGATATTTCTCCTGGCAATCTTCATTCCAGCTTATGCTTCATCCAGCCTGGCATTTTGCATGATGTACACTGCATATAAGTTAAACAAGCAGGGTGACAGTATATAGCCTTGACATACCCCTTTCTCAATTTGGAATCAGCCCATTATTCTATGTCTGGTTCTATCTGTTGCTTCTTAACCTGCATACACGTTTCTCAGGAGACAGGTAAAGTGGTCTGGTATCCCCATGTATTTAAGAATTTTCCACAGTTTGTTGTGATCCACACATTCAAAGGCTTTAGTGTAGTCAATGAAGCAGAAGCTGTTTTTCTGGAATTCTCTTGCTTTTTCTATGATCCAACAGATGTTGGCAATTTGACATGTGGCTAGTCCAAAAGGAGGGGCTTCCCAGTTGGCTAAGTGGTAGAGAGTCTACCTGCCAATGCAGGAGACACAAGAGACATGGGTTTGATCCCTAGGTTGGGAAGATTCCCTGGAGGAGGGCATGGCAACTCACTTCAGTATTCTTGCCTGGAGAATGAATACCCATGGACAGAAGAGCCTGGTGGGCTACAGTCCATGGGGTCACAAACAGTTGGACACAACTGAGTGACTGAGCCCACAACTAAGCACTGTCCAAAAGGATATGTTCAGTATGTATAAAACATATACCAAATTTCAAAACTTAGTATAAGGAAAAAAGTAAAATTTTCCAATGATTTTTAATATTGGTTAAAATTTAGGATATACCAGATTAAATAAAATATCATTAAAATCAATTTTACCTTTCCTTTTTACTTTTTTAATATGACTATTTAAAAAAAATGACTACTAGAAAATTCAAATTACACATGTGACTTGCATCTTATTTTTATTGGACATTGCTGATTTAGCATGCCTGCCATAGGTATCAGAATACTCACATAAGAAAATGGATTTATAGCTTCTCTGATGATCCATATGCTTAGATATCATGAGAATAGGGCCTCACAGTCAGTAGACATACACAGGACTTTTTGAGTTCAAATTACTTCTTATCTAAGCAGGTTGGGAATCTGTACTGGTTTACACTGTTCCTGTCAGAGTAATTTCACAGTCCAAGCTGGAAGACTTCACAGCTCTCTGTTCTCTGTCCTTTAAGCATTGCAGACCTGTGACCCTACTCACTTGTCCTTACCTCATCAGTTAGCCAGATTTCCAAAAGCATTTAGCTGTGAAGGCCTCTGGGAAGCTCTCTTCAGAGTATATGTACCTTGTGCTATTAAGATTGTGAGTCTCAGAGGGTAGGGGCCCAAACGTGGTTCTGTTATCTAACCCTACTACGTTGAGAATTGCATAGGTCTCTGTAAGAAAGTAAATGCATTTGATATGAAACTAGAACACTTTCTAACACCATACACAAAAATAAACTCAAAATGGATTAAAGATCTCAACATAAGACCAGAAACTATAAAACTCCTAGAGGAGAACATAGGCAAAACACTCTCCGACATACATCACAGCAGGATCCTCTATGACCCACCTCCCAGAATATTGGAAATAAAAGCAAAAATAAACAAATGGGATCTAATTAAACGTAAAAGCTTCTAAACAACAAAGGAAACTATTAGCAAGGTGAAAAGGCAGCCTTCAGAATGGGAGAAAATAATAGCAAATGAAGCAACTGACAAACAACTAATCTCAAAAATATACAAGCAACTCCTACAGCTCAACTCCAGAAAAATAAATGACCCAATCAAAAAATGGGCCAAAGAACTAAATAGACATTTCTCCAAAAAAGACATACAGATGGCTAACAAACACATGAAAAGATGCTCAACATCACTCATTATCAGAGAAATGCAAATCAAAACCACTATGAGGTACCATTTCACACCAGTCAGAATGGCTGTGATCCAAAAGTCTACAAGCAATAAATGCTGGAGAGGGTGTGGAGAAAAGGGAACTCTCTTACACTGTTGGGGGGAATGCAAACTAGTACAGCCACTATGGAGAACAGTGTGGAGATTCCTTAAAAAACTGGAAATAGAACTGTCTTATGATCCAGCAATCCCACTGCTGGGCATACATACTGAGGAAACCAGAATTGAAAGAGACACATGTACCCCAATGTTCATCGCAGCACTGTTTATAATAGCCAGGACATGGAAGCAACCTAGATGCCCATCAGCAGTTGAATGGATAAGAAAGCTGTGGTACATATACACAATGGAGTATTACTCAGCCATTAAAAAAGAATACATTTGAATCAGTTCTAATGAGATGGATGAAACTGGAACCTATTATACTGAGTGAAGTAAGCCAGAAAGAAAAACACCAATACAGTATACTAATGCATATATATGGAATTTAGAAAGATGGTAACAATAACCCTGTGTACGAAACAGCAAAAGAGACACTGATGTATAGATCAGTCTTATGGACTTTGTGGGAGAGGGAGAGGGTGGGGAGATTTAGGAGAACGGCATTGAAACATGTATAATATCATGTATGAAACGAGTCATCAGTCCAGGTTCGATGCACGATACTGGATGCTTGGGGCTGGTACACTGAGACGACCCAGAGGGAGGGTATGGGGAGGGAGGAGGGAGGAGGGTTCAGGATGGGGAACACAGGTATACCTGTGGCGGATTCATTTTGATATTTGGCAAAACTAATACAATATTGTAAAGTTTAAAAATAAAATAAAATTTAAAATAAATAAATAAATAAATGCATTTGATAAACTTGTTGGTTATATGAGTAGAGCTGATGGTCTGGGGAAAGGAGTTTTTCTTTCTCCCCTTTGTATTACAGCAGTTTTATCACATTAGCCATTGGCTATCAGCTGTGCTCCATGATTCATTTGTTCAAATATTCCAGTGTCATGAGCTGCCTGGAACAGA
Organism: Bos indicus; assembly: GCF_029378745.1. Classification (NCBI taxonomy): domain Eukaryota; kingdom Metazoa; phylum Chordata; class Mammalia; order Artiodactyla; family Bovidae; genus Bos; species Bos indicus. The sequence goes on from NC_091767.1 coordinate 26,569,013, forward strand.
GCTGGGTGCTGGGGATATGGGTGGGGAAGGGTGGGGGCAAGGGGTGGGAATAAGGCAGGCAGAGTCTTGTCCTTACTGGGGAGGACAAACCAAAGCACACGTACACCACACAATTACACTAAGTGTGGCATGTGTCACCAGGGAGAAGCAGTGGGGATCACAAAAGGGTCATTGGCCTGGGAAGCTAATGTAGTCAGATGTCCAGGAAGACTTCTAAATGACCCTCCTGCTAAACCTGAGGGGCCTGTTTGCCTGGCAAGGCAGAGGAGAAAGGGGAGGTTGATTATATAGGGAGGGCCCTTTAAGCTTTGTTTAAAAAAAAAAAAAAAGGTAAAGCACACAAAACAGTTGGACCTTACAGAGTAGGCAAACGAAAACAAACTCCTAAAGGCAGAGAAAAGCCATCGAAGGCTTTTGTGCAAGACAACGACATGAGCAGATCTGCCTTTTAAAATATCACTCTGGAGGTGGTCAAGAGCAGATGGAGGGCCTACACAGAGCACAGCTACAGATGCACAAGAAGTAACCCACTCTCTTCGGTCATCGTGTCAGCAGGAACTAAGTTTCAAGTCTGTAACAGATGTGTGTGCCCATAACCACAAGATCTGGAAGCCAGAATGCATTCTGGAGTATGAATCTAATACAAGATACTCTCAAAATACCCTTAAAAAGCATTCATTTCCACAGATGGGCCTGTGCAGGTAAACCTGTTACTTTGCATAAGCCCTCTCTCCTGACCCCAACCTAATCGTTCTTATTCAAGACCAGAAGCCAGTGATCCACATGAGATCCAGTGACCCAATTTCTGGGGTCACAGAGAGGCTGAGTGCTCAAAGCATTCATTCAACAGCACAAGTTTGGGAATGTTCTGCTCTTCTGTGCCCAAGCACTGGGGACCTGTGGTGGTGGCTGCATTCTTGTGTCCTCTTTGCAAGGACACTGGGTCTGAACAAGTGTACTAGATCAGCCCCCTTGTCCAGGAGCTCCAGCTAAGGTCTGCTCTCAGGGCAAGAAATTAGTGGAGGAAGTAAGTCATACCTCTTATAAGCCAATTAAACACATTAAATTCTATAGAATGGGCATATGGAATTTTGTTTTGTTCTGGACCCTTTTAGGTGACACTTGTATCAACTTGTGATTGCCTGGTGATGACCTTAATTGTCTTCCTTGGTGTCAGATGTTCATTCTATTTTTAAGTAGCCATAAAAGCAATATGTTGGTAGATAATAAGCACATTCAAGATTCTGTTAAAAATAAGTCATTTCTAAAAATTCAAATCTCCCCCAATCACCTCTTCCTGTTATCTTTTTTATTAAAATAAAAATAAGCCTCAACCCCACAGTGTGTTCCCTTTCTGGACTTCTGTTATCCACTTTGAAACTAAAAGACCCTCTGCATCTAGACAAAGAACTCATTCTTCTCAGAAGCAAGACTGCGCAATGGGAAGTTCCTGGGCTCAGGGAGCAGTCAGACCTGGGTTCCAGCCCTGGTTACATCCCTTCTTGGGTGTGTGACTTTGGTAAAGTTTCTTAAGTTCTCTGGCCCTTGTTTTTTCCTGAAGAACGTTTGGCTAGCCTACTAAATCAGTTTTCTAGGCCTGTCATAACAAACTGCCACAAGCTGTGTGGCTTAAAATGACAGAAATTTACTTTCTCACACTTCAAAAAGCTTGAAATCAAGGTGTGAGTATGGCTGGTTCTTTCTGAGGCTCTCTGGGAGACCCCTTCCTCACCACTGCCAACTCTGGTGGCTCCTGACATCACTCGATAATCTTGACCTCTGTCTTCATAGGGCCTTCGGTCTTGTGTCTCTCTGTTTTTTTTTCTTCTTCTTCTTATAAGGACACTAGTTGTTGGATTTAGGGCTCACTATAACTCAAGAATGAGTTCATCTCAAGATAATTAACTGATTCTATCTCAAAATATGCTATTTTCAAATAAAGTCACATTTGGAGATTCTGGGTTACCTTGGATTTTGAGGAACATCCTATTCAATACAGCACACCTCCCTACACCGAATTCCACTATACCCAGGAAAACAGACTAAGGATCTGTGTTTATGGATTTTTTAGCCTCTTTCCTACATTTGAATCATTCAACTGTGTTTGCTTTTTATATCAGAAAATTACAGAGAAGACAATGTATATAACTAGCAACATATTGAAAATGCACTAATGCTGAATAAATACTATATTTTCCCTCCTCTTGCTTATATTTAATCTTAATACAACAACAGTAAGATCAAGTAATCTTAGCACCATTTATGTGTAAATCCTGGGAAATGAGAGGACACTTTGAGGTCCTATTCAAAGATAAAGACAAAAAACACCCTGCCCTAAACAATGACTTCTTTGGTAAGACAGGGCAAGCAATTCTCATTTCAGAACTGACCTACATCACAGCTGTTTAAATACTAAGGAACATGTGACATCTAAGAGAGTCCCTGCAACTCTGTGAATACAGAGGGCATGACAAAGACTCCAGGTAAAAATGAGAAACTTCATTTTTGTTATTCATTACCTAATTTGCCAACCATTTGGTCCATTATCTGTTAAATGCCATAGTGTTTTATTTACTTCTATATTTTCATGGCTTTTCATTTACTTCTGTATTTTTCTTTCTCAAATAATCTCAGCTCTGATATAGTTTAAAAACCATTGAGAATGTTATTCCCATAATTTGTTCATCTTCAAAACACTGAAAGCTGAGTGAAAGCTGCAGGCAGCAGCAAGAGGTGGTAGAAAGCCCGTCAGCACTGACTGTACTGGTCCACCGCTTCTAATTTCAGGTGTTTCCTTTGCTTTTCTCTCACCCACTAGTACTCAGTATCCAGACACTGGGGCTGACAGTGCCTGGGCCACCTCCCTGAGCACCATCAAAAATATAGAAATTTCAACGTGAAGCTCCCAAAGAAACGAGTTTCAAGGTAAACAGTTTTCCCAATATTCATACACTTCATTTAAATATATTCAACCTTGCTTCAAGTTTCTATACTCCACAGTTAGGAACTGCTTTACAGGAAGAGTGGTGAGGAGGTCTATCACATAAAGCTGCTTTGCTCTGCTACACTGTGTGCTCTGGGAGATCACCCCTTGTCTGCCTGGATCTTGTTTTCAAGGTACAGCTCCAATATCTCTATTATAATTCCCTTCTCTTAAGGTTAGCAAGAACAAATGCTGACTGACAAAGTGCTTGGAGAAAAATCAGGGCAAAGAACAGCCCTCCACAGACTTCAGTGGTGTGTATGAACAAAAACCCTCTGTATTTTAAAAAAGCTGTTCAATTTTCCTACTTTTTCCAACCATTGGTACCTTACTATGTTTATCTAAAAATTCTCCCTAAAATTCTTCCTTACAATCCCTTTCACATGAAAGTTCAGTTATTACCAGCTTGAAGCTACCCTGACATCATGTGCCACCCACACTGTCCACACAACATTGTTAATTACACTCTACTCAGATAAATTATCACAGAAGCTTCCAGTTACTTCAGTGTGAGCCTTAAAAAGTCCTCCCTCCCCAGTCAAAATGTTCCACCTGAAGACACTGGACCTCCAGAAGGGAGAACCAAGCATGCAGAAGTGCACCAAACTTTGCATGTGTACCAAAGAGTAACTAGAAGGTCCCTGGAGGGATGCCATGAATGTAGAAAATGACCCCTTACCTGGATTGGGTTGAAGGTACTCAATTGTTTTCGTCATTATTTCCATCACAGCCCTGCTGGTGACATCCACTTTCTGAAATGACAAAACAAATTTCTAAATCAAACAAATTATTAGCTTTAGAAACAAAGTTTTTGCTTGAGCATATACACAACCACTGATGGTTCAACAGAGCAATGATGAGTCCTGCAGTGGAAGGTGAGGGGCTCACAGAGCTGTCAGAAAAAGCCAGATCACTGGCTTTGCATTCAGCTTGTTCCTTTAAGATTTGGAAAGCCCATTTAGCCAGAGAGGAAGCTAGAAAACATGTTTCAAAATTGCTTCATTATCTCCTGGTAAAATAAGGCTAATACAGCCACCTTTCACTGTACATTGTCTGAGGTGGTCACTGAGAATGGTTCACTATTCACTTGGTGCAGGAAACCCCACAGAATCTTGCTCATCCAGAGGTTCAAATCTTTAAGAACACTGGTGAAGCTGGCCAGGCCATGGAGGGTATGCATATCCAAACAGCCACCAAGTCTCTGAAGGATGTCATTTTACAGAAGCAATGCATTCCATTCCATCATTACAGTGCTGGAGTTGGCTGATGTGCCCAGGCCAAAGAGTGGGGCTGGACACGGGCCATCACCCAAAATACAGTGATTTTTTTGCCTCACCTTCCTAAGAATTCAGGGAACAATGTCCCTCCCTGTTAAGGGTTTTGAGGTAGAGTCCCTGGCACTGAGCACATCCCAGGTGAAGAGAATCAAAGATAGGGCCTGGACTTTCAGAGCTAATGGATGGATTAATCCCTACACGACAACTCCCTGCCATACTGAGATGATCCCTACTGGAAAAGAGCAAATTGCTCCTCAACCTGAAGAGGAGGTAACACAGAAGGAAAAGATGGCCCAGAAGAAACTGAAGAACGAAAAACACATGACTCAGGAATAAATTCAGCATAAAATAAACATAAATTAAAAAAAAATACAGTCAATAGTAGTCTCTTATGATCCTTTGTATTTCTGTTGTCTGTTATGATTTCTCCATTTTCATTTCTAATTTTGTTGATTTGACTCTTCTCCTTTTTTTTTTTTCTCTTGATGAGTCTGGCTAATGGTTTGTCTATTTTATTTATCTTCTCAAAGAACCAGCTTTTAGTTTTGTTGATTTTTACTGTAGTCTTTTTGTTTCATTTTCACTTATTTCTGCTCTGATTTTTATTTCTTTCCTTCTACTAACTTTGGGGTTTTTCATTTCTTTTTTTTCTAGTTGCTTTAGGTGTAAAGTTAGGTAATTTATTTGATTTTTCTCTTGTTTCTTGAGGTAAGCTTGTATTGCTATGAATCTTCTTCTTAGCACTGCTTTTACTGAATCCCATAGGTTTTGGACTGTCATGTTTTCATTTTCATTTGTTTCTATGTGTATTTTTATTTCCTTTTTGACTATATGATAATAAAATGGACAACTTGGAAGAAATGGACAAATTCTTACAAAAGTATAACCTTCCAAAACTGAACCAGGAACAAATAGAAAATCTTAACAGACCCAACACAAGCAGAGAAATTGAAACTGTAATAGAAAATCTTCCAACAAGAAAAAGCCCAGGACCAGATGGCTTCACAGGTGAATTCTACCAAAAATTTAGAGAAGAGCTAACACTTATCTTACTCAAACTCTTCTAGAAAATTGCAGAGGAAGGTAAACTGCCAAACTCATTCTATGAGGCCACTATCACCCTAATACCAAAACCAGACAAAGATGCCACAAAAAAAGAAAACTACAGGCCAATGTCACTGATGAACATAGATGCAAAAATCCTCAACAAAATTCTAGCAAACGGAATCCAACAACATATTAAAAAACTCATACATCATGACCAAGTGGGCTTTATCCCAGGGATGCAAGGATTCTTCACTCTTCATAAATCAATCAATTTAATAACACACTGAAAGATAAAAACCATATGATTATTTCAATAGATGCAGAGAAAGCCTTTGACAAAATTCAACACCCATGTATGATAAAAACTCTCCAGAAAGCAGGCATAGAAAGAACATACCTCAACATAACAAAAGCCATATATGATAAACCCACAACAAACATTATCCTCAATGGTGAAAAATTGAAAGCATTTCCCCTAAAGTCAGGAACAAGACAAGGGTGCCCACTCTCACCACTACTATTCAACATAGTTTTGGAAGTTTTAGCCACAGCAATCAGAGAAGAAAAAGAAATGAAAGGAATCTAGATTGGAAAAGAGGAAGTAAAACTTTCACTGATTACAGATGACATGTTCCTCTACATAGAAAACCCTAAAGACTCCACCAGAAAATTACTAGAGCTAATCAATGAATATAGCAAAGTTGAAGGATATAAAATTAATACACAGAAATCCCTTGCATTCCTATACACTAACAATGAGAAAACAGAAAGAGAAATTAAGGAAACAATCCCATTCACCACTGCAATGAAAAGAATAAAATCCTTAGGAATAAATCTACCTAAAGAAACAAGACCTATATATAGAAAACTATAAAACACTGATGAAAGAAATCAAAGAGAACACAAATAGATGAAGAAATATACCATGTTCATGGATCAGAAGAATCAATATAGTGAAAATGAGTATATTACCCAAAGCAATCTATAGATTTAATGCAATCCCTATCAAACTACCAATGGTATTTTTCACAGAACTAGAACAAATAATTTCACAATTTGTATGGAAACACAAAAAACCTCAAATAGCCAAAGCAATCTTGAGAAGGAAGAATGAAAATGGAGGAATCAATCTGTCTTACTTCAGACTATACTACAAAGCTACAGTCATAAAGACAGTATGGTACTGGCACAGTGACATAAATAATAGATCAATGGAACAAGAAATAAAGCCCAGAGATAAATCCATGCACCTATGGACACCTTATCTTTGACAAAGGAGGCAAAAATATACAATGGAGAAAAGACAATCTCTTTAACAAGCAGTGCTGGGGAAACTTGTCAACCACTTGACAAGTATGAAGAATGAAACTAGAACACTTTCTAACACCATAAACAAAAGTGAAGAAGAACTAAAGAAGCTCTTGATGAACGTGTAAGAGGAGAGTGAAAAAGTTGGTTTAAAACTCAACATTCAGAAAACTAAGATCATGGCAAATAGATGGGGAAACAATGGAAATGGTGACAGACTTTACTTTTTTGGGCTCCAAAATCACTGCAGATGGTGACTGCAGCCATGAAATTAAAAGACGCTTGCTCCTTGGAAGAAAGGCTATTACCAACCTAGACAACATATTAAAAATCAGAGACATTACTTTGCCAACAAAGGTCTGTCTAGTCAAAGCTATGGCTTTCCCAGTAGTCATGTATGGAAGTTAGAGTTGGACTATAAAGAAAGTTGAGCGCTGAAGACTTAATGCTTTTGAACTGTGGTGTTGCAGAAGACTCTTGAGAGTCCCTTGGATGGCACGGAGATCCAACCAGTCAATCCTAAAGGTAATCAGTCCTGAATATTCATTGGAAGGACTGACACACTGAAGCTGAACCTCCAATCCTTTGGCCACCTGATGCAAAGAACTGACTCATTTGAAAAGACCCTGATGCTGGGAAAGAGTGAAGGTGGGAGGAGAAGGGGATGGCAGAGGATAAGATGGTTGGATGGCACCACTAGCTTGATGGACATGAATTTGAGTAAGCTCCGGGAGTTGGTGATGGACAGGGAAGCCTGGCATGCTGCGGTCCATGGGGTCACAAAGAGTTGGACATGACTGAGCAACTGAACTGAACACAAAAATTAACTCAAAATGGAATAAATATCTACATGTAAGACCAGAAACTATAAAACTTCTAGAGGAAAACATAGAACACTCTCTGACATAAATCACAGCAAAACCCTCTATGACCCACCTCCCAGAGTGATGAAAATTAAAGCAGAAATAAACAAATGGGACCTAATTAAACTTAAAAGCTTTTGCACAGTGAAGTAAACCACAAGCAGGTGAAAAGACAGCCTTCAGAATGGGAGAAAATAATAGCAAATGAAGCAACTGATAATGAATCTCAAAAATATACAAGCAGCTCATGCAGCTCAATACCAGAAAAATAAAAGACCCAATCAAAATATGGGCCAAAGAACTAAACAGACATTTCTCCAAAGAAGACATACAGATGGCTAACAAACACATGAAAAGATGCTCAACATCACTCATTATCAGAGAAATGCAAATCAAAACCACAATGAGGTACCATCTCACGCTGGTCAGAATGGCTGCTATCAAAATGTCTACAAACAATAAATGCTGGAGAGGGTGTAGAGAAAAGGGAGTCCTCTTACACTGTTGGTGGGAATGCAAACTAGTACAACCACTATGGAGAACAGTGTGCTGCTGCTAAGTCACTTCAGTCGTGTCCGACTCTGTGTGACCCCATAGACAGCAGCCACCAGGCTCCCCCGTCCGTGGGATTCTCTAGGCAAGAACACTGGAGAACAGTGTGGAGATTCCTTAAAAAGTTGGAAATAGAACTGCCATACAACCCAGCAATCCCACTGCTGGGCATACACACTGAGAAAACCAGAATTGAAAGAGACACATGTACTCCAGTGTTCATCGCAGCACTGTTTACAATAGCTAGGACATGGAAGCAACCTAGATGTGCATCAGCAGACGAATGGATAAGAAAGCTGTGGTACATATACTCAATGGAACATTACTCAGCTATTGAAAAGAATACATTTGAGTCAGTTCTAATGAGGTGGATAAAACTGGAGCCTACTATACAGAGTGAAGTAAGTCAGAAAGAAAAACACCAATACTGTGTATTAACTCATATATATGGAATTTAGAAAGATGGTAATGATGACCCTATATGCAAGACAGCAAAAGAAACACAGATATAAAGAACAGACTTTTGGATTCTGTGGGAGAAGGCAAGGGTGGGATGATTTGAAAGAATAGCATTGCATGCATATTACCATATGTGAAATAGATGACCAGTCCAAATTCAAGGCACAAAACACAGCACTCAAAGCCAGTGCACTGGGAAAATCCAGAGGGACTGGATGGGGAGGGAAGTGGGAAGGATTTTCGGGACAGAGGGACACATGGCTGATTCATGTCAATGTATAACAAAAACCACCACAATATTGTAATTAGCCTCTAATTAAATTAATTTTAAAAATAAAAAATGAAAAAAAAAAAAGGTTGAATTATGAATCCTACTTTTTCCCAGAGGCATTCACTGGATGTCAACAGAGGGCCAGGCATGGTGGTAGGTTTCACTGCTCTAAGAAAGAAAAATGAAACATAGACTTTTTGTTCAAGTAAGAGAAGGAAAGTTTTAATTTAACTTCCAAGAACATTGCAAGTTCTTAAACTCTTAATTGTAAATAAAAATCTTGGTCCTACAGTCCATCCTTGGGAAATTCTGAACGGTCGGTATTTGTACTCAGCAGGTCACCATGCCCTCTCTCTGTTGCATCCTTTTCCCCACATGGAGAGCTGGTGCAGGGAGGCCCTCTCTACACTCCTCCATGAAATTCTCTTCTTATCAACTCGCATGGTTCAGTCTACAGGGTAAATGACTACTGAAAATGAGTGCATCCTCCTATCCAAGGTAAGCACATAGAATACATTAAGTATGAATGAAAGGAATTGATTTTTTGATGGTAGAATACCAGGTATCAATTAAGTTCATGAGAACTTCATTGTTTTGTGTTGAAGGGCTCTGTCCTCAAATCAAAATTTTTCCATAACTTACTATATCTATTAAGTCAACCTTTCATGGGTAGGGTAAAGCCTCCTTCTCTTTTATAATCAGAAACCAAACCATAACCAGAAGATTTTATTTTTCAGCTTTGTTTTTCAATATTCAATCATTTCCACTTCAGTGGTAGTCAGATTACTGAGTTTTAAAGAGTTTGTAACTACTGTGATTAATAGAGGAAAACAATTTTTTCTTATGCTGTCATCATGGCCTCAAATTACCATAAAAAACTCCTATTTTAGAGATGCCTGTCCATGTGTATATATGTACCACATCCTTTTGGCTAACTTGAGTTTTTAACACATCTTAGATTTTAGTATGTGGCTAAGTAGTATTTTATTCTGCAGTAAGTCCTCTGGAATTGTACAGTGCAAGACTTGTATGGCTGTACACAGAGGTCTTGGAAGTATTACCAACCAACAACTATGCACTCGATGTCATGAAAATGAAGTCAAAGGGTAAGGGCAGGAAAAAAAAAAAAAAAAAACAGGCTGAAAGTCTAGGCTACCTGTGTGACAGGATGAAAACACATGTTTTCTGCTGGCTCTATGGCAGAGCTTAAGGCATCTGATGGCAAATGTATTCAAATGATCTGTGTGGTTATGATGGGAATGAAAAGAGTTCCAAAGGTTAAGGTTTCTAAGGGAGAGTGCCAGAAGGACTGAATTGGCCAACTGTTTTCCTGAAAGTGAAAGCATAGGCACATATTCCTCTGATCTTTTTACTTCAGTCTTTTCAATACGAAGATTTTAGCAACTCTCAATACATTAGGAGGTTCCTCCTCCTCCACTATCCAGCCTTGTAATTTACAATTGTGGGTAGGGAGAGAAAGAACTCCCTCAACCCTCTTACTCACTATCACATTTTCCTTCTTCATGCTGCAACAAGGGTTGGAAAACTATGGCCAGCAGGCCAAATCTGGGCTGTTATCTGTCAATTTTTTTTTTTTAATAGTTGGAACAATTCAAAAGAAGACTATTTTGCTGCATATAATAACTATGTGAAATTCAAATTTGAGTGTCCTTGAGTAAATTTTATTGGAATGCAGCCATGCTCTTTCATTTAAGCACCATCAGTGGTTGCTTTTCCTCTTCAGCAGCAGAGGTGAGGAGCCACAAAAGAGACCACAAATGCCCTCTGGCTCAAAGCCCAATGTATGTACAGAAAATGTTTGCTGCTCCTGTGCTGAGGTTCTATTGTACTTTCACAAAGGCATGCCATGCTGAATCTATGGATGCCCATCATTCCACTAGCTGCCTCAGTCTTCAGAGACAAGATACAAGAGAACTGAAAAGCACCAGATTGACTAGATGGGGCCTTTGTTTTGAGGCACCTGAACATGACCTGCCCCCATTGGAAAAGGAACAGTCAGCATTTCCTGAACACAAATGGCTGCATAGGTGAAAAATGCAGCATTTTTTGTGGACTAACAAAAGGACTGAAAGATATGACTTCATACCATCAGACAACATTATACCAGATTATACAGCATTATACCAGATGATGTCACAGGGGACACAGTAGCAGAATTTAAGGACAAAAAAAATGGACACCTTAAAATGGAACACAGTTTGTGGGTCTAGTGAGCAATAGATGAATTGTGGGTGTAGTGATATACAGATGAATCAGGCATCCACTTGGACATGGGGTAAGTTACAGTGTTTACACAAAAGAAATGTTAAAATATTATATGAAACATGAAAGTATTTCAAATTCTTAATTTTTCTGTCACTGAAGTTAAGAAAATGTACCTATTAAGAATGTACACACACCCACTTAAAGTACTAAGGACCTGAAGGAGAACACATAACTAAACAAGCCACAGAAACCTGATGAAAACAGCATCCTGGGAAAGTTTGTCTGGCAGTGAGATGCAGGCTGGTCCATTAAGGGGGTGTCTTAATAGTTCCCTCCTGACTTGGAAGAATTAGTGTACCTTCTCCAGACTGCTGTGCTTTACAGCAGTTACCTTATGTATTCGGAAAGCCTGATTAATAAACTGTGTGCTGACAAAAATAAATAAATAAACAACACATTAGGCCAGGATTACCTCAATGTATTTTTTTTGGTTTTGCTAACCTTCTTAGGCATTTACCTTTAATGAACATTGGCTTGGGAATATATGAAAAACACTTAATTGAGAAGAAGCTGTTTCAGGATAAGCAGAAAAATATCTTTAAAGCTCATCGTGTTTGGGGGTCCCATCCATCCTATAATTCCATACCAGGGAATGAGTGTCTCAGTACAGTAATCCACACCTTCTCCTTTAACACCACCATGAAGACATTCACATATATGACAGGTACGCTCAGTTCAGTTCAGTTGTTCAGTCACGTCCAACTCTTCATGACCCCATGAATCGCAGCACACCAGGCCTCCCTGTCCATCACCAACTCCCGGAGTTCACTCAGACTCAGGTCCATCGAGTCAGTGATACCATCCAGCCATCTCATCCTCTGTCGTCCCCTTCTCCTCCTGCCCCCAATCCCTCCCAGCATCAGGTATGCTCAGGGATGTGTAAAACCCTGAGCATGCTTGCTGGGACTCTACTCTTTTCCCTTGAGATCTATCACTGGAATCCAAGTAAGAAGGACATTATTAAAAATGACACTATTGGTGGTGGTTTAGTCACTAAGTCATGACTAACTCTTGTACCCCATGGACTGTAGCCCACCAAACTCCTCTGTCCATGGGATTTCCCAGGCAAGAATACTGGTGTGGGTTACCATTTCCTTCTCCAGAGATCTTCCCGACCCAGGGATCAAACCTGCATCTCCTGCATTGCAGGCAGTCTCCTGTATTGCAGGCAGATCCTTTAACAACTGAGCCACCAAGGAGCCCCAAATGACACTATTAGTAACAAATTACTTGCCACACCACTCAAAGGAGATGGCAACTAGTGTGCTTCATACGGAATACGGGAACTGTGGGTTTAGCCTCTGTTTAAACATGGGCAGTGATGGAGAATTCAGTAATTCCCAAGGCTCTTTTTTATTTAAAAAGTTCTGACAGCAGTAAGTTCTTTCTTCTGTTAAGCCTGAATCTGTTTTCCTATAGCTTCTACTCATCAATGCTAGTCTATAACGTGGGGTTTAATAGAAGGATCTAGCCCCTCTCTACCCAATAACTAATTATATATGGAGATAATGGCCATGGACCTTCTCCTATAGAGCATCTCCACAGCATGCTCTGCAAACAATACACTCTCTCACTCTTATAAGGAATGACAATTGCTCCATTCTTTCCCAAATCTGCTTGTCTTCAAACTTGAGGCTACCCTTATATGTATGGCTGAGTGAATCTCTTTGCTGTTGACCTAAGTGAAAGTGAAGTCGCTCAGTCGTGTCCGACCCTCAGCGACCCCATGGACTGCAGCCTACCAGGCTCCTCTGTCCATGGGATTCTCCAGGCAAGAGTACTGGAGTGGGGTGCAACTGACCTAAAACTATCACAATATTGTTAATTGGCTATACTCCAATATAAGGGCTTCACCAGTGGCTCAGCAGTAAAGACTCTCCTGAGATGCAGAAGATGCCATGGGTTCAATCCCTTGGTCGGGAAGATCCCCTGGAGGAGGGCATAGCAACTCACTCCAGTATTCTTGCTTTGGAGAATCCCATGGACAGAGGAGCTGGCAGGCTATAGTCCATAGGGCTGCACAGAATCAGACATGACTAAAGTGACTGAGCATGCACTCCAATATAAAATAAAAAGTTAAAAAAAAACTTGAGGCTGCCCCTTCAGATAAATTCCATTGTCATTAAAATGGTCTATAGCAATGCTTTCAACTTGAGGACTCCTGGTTTTGATAGCTTTATCTTAGCCCCCAAGATGGTAGCTACACTTTGTCTTTGGATCCCAGACAAGCCCCCAAGATGATAGTGATAAGATATCCTGATACCTTGTCTTGGGATCTCAGATGAGCCCCCAAGATGATAGTTTTAGCTTAACCCCAAGATGATAGACATACTTTGTCTTGGGATCCCGAATGAGCCCCCAAGATGACAGTGATAGCTATACCTTGTCCTAGGATCCTGGATGAGCCCCAAAGATGATGGCTTATGGTGAATGGTGCTGCCAGATTGGTGGTCTCCAAGGCAGATTTAACTCCAGGACCAAAGACAGTCTCAGTCACTCAGAGCTTTGTGTAGATTTTTATTTAAAGTGAAAGTGATAGAAAAAGCTTCTGACATAGACATCAGAAGGGGGTAGGAGAGTACCTGCCTTGCTAGTTTAAGCAGAACATTATATACTTTTCTGCTAGTTGCTAAGAACAGAAAAAATACCTCAAGGATGTGAAAATTTTGCCCATACCCTTTCCCATAACATACATCCTGGGATGACATCGGCACAAGATTAGCCAGAAGGAACAGGTTATTCCAGAGCTCAAGGCTGTGGAAGTTCTACCCAGACCTTCTCCCATAACATACATTCTGAGCTCAAAAAAAGCATGTCCTTGAGCAAGAGATACTGCTGGCTAAGAGACCTATGTGTCTAAAGCAAAATAATGTGAAAAAGAAACAATGTTCACCTCCTTCTGAAAGGGACCTTAGGCTTGGACTCCTTATCAACCTGCCTAAGTTAATTCTCTTAGTTTCAACAGCAGGGATTTCCTATGATACTTTTCAGGCTGAAAAAGGAGACACTGTATTCCTTGGTTTGGACTTTTACATAACTCATGTACACAGAAACAAGAGAAAATTTCAGAATTGAGCTCAAGTGCCCTCTCCTCTAGAAACATTCCACTGGATCTACCCAGTCTGAGTTAGGTCTTCCGTGAAAATACTTTCTAAAACACTAAGCATCATGTCTTGTAAGACACTCAGCTCTGTGCCTATTTCTTCTATCAAAACTGAAAGCTCCTTGAAGGCAGGAACTGCACCTTAATCATCTTTGTATTCCTGGTGTCCGGCAGCATGCCTGTCACATAGAAGCATTTATAGATATTTCATGTGAATTAATGAACATAATCACACACACACAGAATCACTGCATCAACTGATGTAAATCTGTGAGGAAACCAGAGGTCCCTTAAATTCCAGTATTCCCTGTTGTTAGGGGAAGCACATTGACTGAAACCACTCACCTTGGCCAGGCACTACAGTAACAATTTGCATGCATTATTTTACACGACAGGAGGTCCTCTGTAAGGAACACAGATCTAACAAGCCACCACCAACCAGAAGAATTTGGGAAAGATCAAAAGGTGGTCCTATCACCTCCCAGAATCCTTCTCACTGGCATCCATCTTGGCTGAGCAATGCATGAACTGCCAGGAAGGACCCTGAGTCAGAATGACTGGCAAAAGATAATCTGAAAGCTAAACTCATCACCATAAAACCTGAGATTGCAAGCCATATGGCAGAGAAGTTCTCCTGGGTTCCCTAACTCTACTTCTCTCTGCCCAGCTGCCCCTTCCCAATAAAGTCTCTTGCTTTGTCAGCTTGTGTGTCTCCTCAGACAGTTCATTTCCGAGTGTTAGACAAGAGCCCACTCTTGGGCCTTGGAAGGCATTCTCCTTCCTGCAACACTCTTGCCAAAAAATCTGAAGCTTTTCAAATAAAAAAATCCACACAGTGGATTTTTGAGGAATCCACACAATGTTTGAGGAAGCTTGTAAGCAGCAGATACTATTGAAAACTCACAAAGAAACAATTTCACGTGAGGCAACTACGAAGAGGACAGAAATGGTGATAGCAGGGTTCCTGCAGAGACAGTACAGTGGAAGGATTCCACCCAGTCAGCTCCTCGAGGGGAAGGCTACACGGGCTAAGAGGTACACAGGTAATTTTACTGCATCTCAGCAGGAGAGTGGTCAGGGTGGCTTTATAAAAAAATTGTATTTATTTATTTTAATTGGAGGCTAATTATAATATTGTAGTGGTTTTTGCCATACATTGACATGAATCTGCCATGAGTGTACATGTGTTCTCCATCCTGAACCCGCCTCCCACCTCCCTCCCCATCCTATGCCTCAGGGTCATCCCAGGGCACCAGCCCTGAGACCCTGTCTCATGCATCAAACCTGGACTGGCGATCTGTTTCACATATGATAATACACATGTTTCAATGCTATTCTCTCAAATCATCCTGCCCTTATCTTCTCCCACAGAGTCCAAAAGGCTGTTCTATACATCTGTGTGTCTTTTGTGTCTTGCATATAGGGTCATCGTTACCATCTTTCTAAATTCTATATATATACGTTAGTATATGTATCGGTGTTTTTCTAACTTACTTCACTCTGTATAATAGGCTCCAGTTTTATCCACCTCATTAGAACTGATTCAAATGCATTCTTTTTAATGGCTGAGTAATATTCCATTGTGTATATGTACCACAGCTTTCTCATCCATTCGTCTGCTGATGGACATCTAGGTTGCTTCCATGTCCTGGCTATTGTAAACAGTGCTGCGATGAACATTGGGGTACACATGTCTCTTTCAATTCTGGTTTCCTCTGTGTGTATGCCCAGCAGTGGGGTTGCTGGGAAACTAGGAATACCAGTTCTCTTTCCAGTAGTCTTGCTTGATGCAAACCTCTAATCTATCTCATTTTGTTGTCTAATTGCACCCCTGAGAACACAGCTGAACAAAGGTTCTCTATTCTAAATGCTTGATGATCAGAAAACCAACCATGGAGAGGTGATTCTTCTGCAGGCTTGGGAACACTGAGTAAAAATCTGTCTGTGAGTAATAAACACATTAACAGAAGGCACAGTTTGGGAGTCTAAATTTAAACCAGGTGTTTTCTGATTACCACATAAGTCTCTACCTTTAATGTGAATTTTAACATGAGTGGAGAGTGCAAAACTTGGCACAGAACCACAGATAAGACAAAGGATAAGTGGAATAAAGTGGAATTAAATAATTTCCACATCTCACTGAAATCTAAATCTCTCAATTTACCTAGGTATAAGTCCAAATACAAAACCACAGGTGTGTTCTTCAATCAACAAAACTTCATTACAGAAATATTTAGATTTTGAAATAAAAACTTCAGAAACTCATTATTTTCTAGGAAATAGGAGAAATCGGTGTTATCTGGTGGCTCAAACAGTAAAGAATCTGCCTGCTATGCAGGAGATCTGGGTTCAATCCCTGGGTTAGGAAGATCCCCTGGAGAAGCAAATGGCAACCCACTCCAATATCCTTGCCTGGAAAATTCCATGGACAGAGGAGCCTGGTGAGTTACAGTCCATGGGGTTGCAAAGAGTTGGTCACAACTGAGCGACTAACTTTCCTTTTTCAGACTTAGAGGGACATCTGTGGGTCTTTGTCTGAAGCAGAATATTTATAAGATGTTCTTTTACTCCTATTACTTTGCAAGATTGGTATGGATTCAAAGCCCTAATTAGTCATTCAGTTATAAAGTCTATTCTCCAAATTTCTTCTTTTTAGTCTCATTTTTAAGAAACAGAAAGTTAGTCTCAGCTTTGGCAGTGGGCTACTGGGCTTATTGCCTATGTCCTGGCAGAGGCTGAAAGCAGGACTCCAATTCTGATTCCTTAGTCCTAAATTCCTAAATATAATACCAGCCTAACCTGTCACTAATGACAGGGCTCTGATCGAGTGGCATATTATATATTCCCTCCAGGGTAGGGGAGGAGGGGAGGGAGAGGATAAGGGGGATGAAGGAAGACTGGGTGTAGACAAGATTGGTGCAAATCAACAGACCCATGGGGCTGCTCATAAAGATGGGGATGGAACTCCAATACAAACGGGGAAGGAGGAGTCAAAGCCAAGTTATTCTGAGCAGGTGTGTCAGATTCTAGAGCCCCAGATGCTGTAAAAGAAGGATGGGTAGAATTCTGTTTCAAAAACTATGAACAGCAGTGGCCTAGCTTTGGCTGAAGGTTAGGTGGTATTTCAAACCATCCAGAGATGAGAAATAGAGACCAATGCAGACTTCAGTCCAATGGAAGCAAGTGGCTGTCAGGCATTCAGTGTAAAAGGCTGGCTTCCCAGACTTCAGGTCAGGGCTCAGGACTCTCATATTAAATCTCCTATCAGTGAGGATCCTTATTCTATCAGTGAGCTCAGTTCAGTTCAGTCACTCAGTCATGTCCAACTCTGCGTTGGACATGAATCACAGCACACCAGGTCTTCCTGTCCATCAACAACTCCCAGAGTTCACCCAAACTCATGTCCCTCGAGTTGGTGATGCCATCCAGCCATCTCATCCTCTGTCACCCCCTTCTCCTCCTGCCCCTAATCCCTCCCAGCATCAGGGTCTTTTCCAATGAGTCAACTCTTTGCATCAGGTGGCCCAAGTATTGGAGTTTCAGCTTAAGCATCAGTCCTTCTAATGAACACCCAGGACTGATCTCCTTTAGGATGGACTGGTTGGATCTCCTTGCAGTCCAAGGGACTCTCAAGAGTCTTCTCCAACACCACAGCTCAAAAGCATCAATTATTTGGCACTCAGCCTTCTTCACAGTCCAACTCTTACATCCATATATGACCACTGGAAAAACCATAGCCTTGACTAGACGGAACTTTGTTGGCAAAATAGTATCTCTGCTTTTCAATATGCTATCTAGGTTGGTCACAACTTTGCTTCCAAGGAGTAAGCATCTTTTAATTTCATGGCTGCAGTCACCATCTGCAGTGATTTTGGAGCCCCCCAAAAATAAAGTCTGACACTGTTTCTACTGTTTCCCCATCTATTTCCCATGAAGTGATGGGACCAGATGCCATAATCTTAGTTTTCTGAATGTTGAGCTTTAAGCCAACTTTTTCACTCTCCTCTTTCACTTTCATCAAGAGGCTTTTGAGTTCCTCTTCACTTTCTGCCATAAGGGTGGTGTCATCTGCATATCTGGGGTTATTGATATTTCTCCCAGCAATCTTGATTTCAGCGTGTGCTTCCTCCAGTCCAGCATTTCTCATGATGTACTCTGCATATAAGTTAAATAAGCAGGGTGACAATATACAGCCTTGACATACTCCTTTTCCTATTTGGAACCAGTCTGTTGTTCCATGTCCAGTTCTAATCGTTGCTTCCTGACCTGCATACAAGTTTCTCAAGAGGCAAGTCAGGTGGTCTGGTATTCCCATCTCTTTCAGAAGTTTCCACAGTTGATTGTGATCCACACAGTCAAAGGCTTTGGCATAGTCAATAAAGCAGAAATAGATGTTTTTCTGGAACTCTCTTGCTTTTTCCATGATCCAGCAAATGCTGGCAATTTGGTCTCTGGTTCCTCTGCCCTTTCTAAAACCAGCTTGAACATCTGGAAGTTTGTGGTTCACATATTGCTGAAGCCTGGCTTGGAGAATTTTGAGCATTACTTTACTAGCGTGTGAAATGAGTGCAACTGGGCGGTAGTTTGAGCATTCTTTGGGATTGCCTTTCTTTGGGATTGGAATGAAAACTGACCTTTTCCAGTCTGTGGCCACTGCTGAGTATTCCAAATTTGCTGGCAGACTGAGTGCACCACTTCCACAGCATCATCTTTCAGGATTTGAAATAGTTCAACTGGAATTCCATCACCTCCACTAACTTTGTTCATAGTAATGCTTCCTAAGGCCCACTTGACTTCACATTCTAAGATGTCTGGCTCTAGGTGAGTGATCACACCATCGTGATTATCTGGGTCGTGAAGATCTTTTTTGTATAGTTTTTCTGTGTATTCTTGCCACCTCTTCTTAATACCTTCTGCTTCTGTTAGGTCCATACCATTTCTGTCCTTTATCGAGCCCATCTTTGCATGAAATGTTCCCTTGGTATCTCTAATTTTCTTGAAGAGATCTCTAGTCTTTCCCATTCTGTTGTTTTCCTCTATTTCTTTGCATTGATCACGGAGGAAGGCTTATCTCTCCTTGCTATTCTTTGGAACTCTGCATTCAGATGCTTATATCTTTCCTTTTCTCCTTTGCTTTTCACTTCTCTTCTTTTCACAGCTATTTGTAAGGCCTCCTCAGACAGCCATTTTGCTTTTTTGCATTTCTTTTCCACGGGGATGGTCTTGATTCCTGTCTCCTATACAATGTCACGAACCTCCGTCCATAGTTCATCAGGCGCTCTGTCTATCAGATCTCTGTCTATCAGTGAGGTCCACCTCAAAAACTTGGCCAGAAATACCAGCTATTTGGCTGCTTTATCTAAACACTGAATAGTCTATTTCACAAGATTCCAGTCTCTGGGCCACTCATCTTTTCTTCAGGAACTCCAATGTGTCTGGTCCTCTCTTGCTGTTTCCTTTACTAGAAACACATTGGGCTTTGCTTACTCTTGCTTGTTCTTTATATTCTTAAATATCAGGAAAGTCTTCCCTGACCACCCTATGTGGGTGAGTTTCCTCCATTCCAAGCTTCTCTAGTGCCATGTTTCATTACCCTTGCCACACTGGACAGTAATTGTCTAAAGTGTGTTTTCCCCACTAGATTATGAATTTAATTCAGTCAGGAACCTTATCTATCCTGTTTACTAATGTATCCCACAAGCCTGCCTCAAAGGAGGTACAAAACAAAAATTTGCTTTGTTCATCAGTGAACTCTTCAGAACAAAAACTGAAAAAGACAGGGCAGAAAGCATCTAGGAATTTTCTGCTTGATCCTTCATGCAGACAGCAAAAATATTAATAGCAAAACTGAGGTGGCCCACTAGAACTGAGATAGACTAAGTAAAAAATGTGGTTTCTGGGTATCACGGGCTTTTGACATTCTCCCTGTTCAAGTACACGGTTTGGATTCCCAGATCCTTTACTCAATCACAATTTAACATCTAAAATAATTAATTGCATGATGTAATATCCATTCTCCATCGTAAGCCTATGTATCTCTTTCAATGAACCGTCTCAAAATGAAAGAAAAGCAAAAGGGAAAACATGGCATCTGTCACAAGAAAAATGAAAACATGTATTTTGTTCACCACCTCCACTCTCACTTGTTGAGAATCTGCTCTTTTAAGAAAGAATGTTATATGATTTATATTATTTTTCATCCTTAATAAATCTCTGAAGAATGAACGTGTATTCTCCTTTTACATTTATGAGAATACAGAGGCCCAGAGCAATACCCAGACTTGTGTAACAAGCACTGTAGGTGGAACTCAGGCCAAGAGCAGACAGGCTCACAACTACATTCACTGCACCCGCTGACTCGTGCTGGCACAGTCCCCTCAGGGAAGTTCTCAAAAGCTAGAGAGTGACTGCAACTCTCCCCAAAACATCTGATACATCATTCCCCACCTTCTCTTCTTTTCGTACCAGCCCAGTCCAATTCAAACACCAGCTCCATATTGTCCCTATTTGGAAAAGTGATGATAAAATCCATTATGACATTTCACCTTCATGGAGGCTTTGTTCTCAGGATAGTGAAAAAAGAAAAAAAAAAAAAAAAGGCAATTTACATCTTCTGTTTTACAATATACATTACAAAGAGAGTACTTTTAGGAGTAACTTTTGCATTCTCAGGTGCCCGTGGAGAACAGCTTCCCCTTTCCTTTCTCGCTTCTCCTCTTAGTATGCTGGGAGATTTTATGTCAAGGGAATCTAAGTGATGAAGACTCACCCTCTCCATCTCTTTGAAGTCATCATCTAGCTTGGTTCCTTCAGCTCCTCCAACCTTCTCACTCACTTTCTGTAGAAAATAACCAAAAAAAAAAAAAAAAGAGGAATTATTACAAATAAATTTTCTTTTAAAAATATGTGTCACGAGTTGTAAGTGCTTTGACAAATATCACCTAATATAACATCACAACTATTCTCTGACATGGGTAGGCCATTCCATTTTCACAGGAGGCAACTGTGTATCAGAGGATACAGATAATTTACCAAAATCCACGCACCTGGTAGATACTGAAGCAGGAATTCAAAGCTGTGTCTTCTGATTTCAACTCTAGTGCTCTTTCTATTATATACATCATCATACAACTGTCAAAGCACTAACATTTTCCTTTTGAAAATTCCAAGGGACAACAGCATCATACAATAATCATTTCCCTCTGATAATGGATCTAAAATGCTACCTAGGTAGAAAATTACTGCATCTTCAACCTATTTTTCAATGGGCTGTTGAACAGATAATCACAAGCATCTATCAAACTGGTATGAAAAATACCAGCCTAACTGATCTTCAGATAAAGGGACTTAAATAGTTATCTTATAAATCTCCCTGTAGTTGTCCATGTCCTTATATACATAAGATAAATTGTGTGTAAAGATGTTGAGGGTATTTCTTTGCTACCCAGTCAATTCCCATTATCATACGTTCTATGTTCATCAGTTTACATATGCAAATGTACATTTTCTACTTGTAGAATTCACGCTCATTAAAAAATTAGATATTCTATTCTGTTTTGAAATAAAGATCAAATTAAGTCAAATAAAAATTACAAAGGAATCACAAGAAAAATATTTCACTTTCATTAAAAACAGGAAATATTAAATGCTAATGACACCAGAATGTCATTCCTCTTAAAATAACTGTAAAGATAGTTAGATGCTTTTTACTAAGATGTCACTGTGCTACATAAAGTTACCACATACACATATTAAAGTATAAGTTTTCATTTCCTTTAATAGCCACTGTGTTGAGGGTCTTTGCAGAATATCCCCACCATGGTCAGACCTGCAGCAACCTTAGTAACAACTGGGTCATCCAAGTAAGCTTGGTTTACCTCCTTCTAAAAGGGCTCTGGGGTACATGGCTCACTTTCTTGCCTTGGAAGCTCTGATATCCCCTTATTGGGGGCTGAGGTATAGTGCTTACATTCCCCTTCTTTAACTCCTGTGTTCTGCCACCAGGAAGAGCTTTAGAAGAGATCACTCTTGGGAAAATCAAGAGCCTAAATTCTTTCACCACTCTGGCCCAGATTTCACCTCAGCAGCAGTAACAGAAGGAATATGCTGTGATGAAAGATCATGGCATGGACTGCCATGGCACACCGTGTTGTTATGCAAATTAAATGGTATAAAATATAAGAACTCCTGTCTGAACCTATAAGACATGCAATATATCCTAGTTCCCTTCTCTCACCAATAAACTGCATCTGCTAGGCTTCCCTGGTCTGCTTAAAAATCCTGGTCGTTTCTATCAGTTTCTTTAACTACTATTTAATACCTTAAGAAGAATCTAACCATTTTCAGAAAACTGCTGCTGCTAAGTCACTTCAGTCGTGTCCGACTCTGTGTGACCCCATAGATGGCAGCCCACCAGGCTCCCCCGTCCCTGGGATTCTCCAGGCAAGAACACTGGAGTGGGTTGCCATTTCCTTCTCCAATGCATGAAAGTGAAAAGTGAAAGTGAAGTAGCTCAGTCATGTCTGACTCTTAGCGACCCCATGGACTGCAGCCTACCAGGCTCCTCCGTCCATGGGATTTTCCAGGCAAGAGTACTGGAGTGGGTTGCCATTGCCTTGTCCATCAGAAAACTGAGACTTGCGTAAATAAACTTTTTTATGAGGCTTGCATAAATTAAAAACAATTGCCTGGAAGGCAATTTCCACAAGTAAACCCTAGGTGGCTTTGCATTCACACCACAGTACTGAAGAGCTGTCCATGGTGCTGGACATTTCTGCCTAAAGTTCTTTGGATCAAATGGCCAGATGGCCAGAGTTCGATTCACCGTTTTAACTCTCAGTCCTTGACATCAGCCCTCTCACTTAACTTGTTTCCTAAGTGGTGGCGGCTATCAATTATTTCAACAAGATCAGCTTCCGTCTATGGGGTCACACAGAGTCGGACACGACTGAAGCGACTTAGCAGCAGCAGCAGCAGCAGCACAGATCTAGGCTTTGTGCTGCATCACTATCAACCAAATAAAAGCCTGTATCAACTTATCTGGCACAGCAGTCAGTTTTTGCCTACATTCTTAAAGATGTTACCAAGCCAGAAAGAGACGGAAAGGTCTTAGAACTCAGTTTAGAACCTCCTAGTGGAATTCTACGGAGAAGGAAATGGCAACCCACTCCAGTGTTCTTGCCTGGAGAATGCCAGGGATGGCAGAGCCTGGTGGGCTGCCATCTTTGGGGTCGCACAGAGTCGGACATGACTGAAGTGACTTAGCAGCAGCAGCAGCAGTGGAATTCCAAGTGTCAATAACTTAACCTGCATGTTCAAGTTTAAGTCATAGAAAATTAGGAATAGAAGGGAACTTAAAGGTTATTATTATCAAATTTTCCTTATCAGCAAACAAATTTTACTCTGATTTTTACAGATTCCCTCCCTTTCACTTTGCTCAGTGATGGCAATTTCAGCTCATATTTAAGCCCCTCTTGTGTCTTATTCTTGATGTATGTGGTTATCTGTTAAATTTGGGCCAGGAAACTCTATAATCTTATTGAATTCCTATGCAATAAAGAAATATAAGCCTCATACTCCCAACTCAACTGTCTCAGTTCTACCTGATTGTCTGCAATGTCAGGCCAAGGCCCTATTTTGGTTAAAGAGAATCATTATAGATATATTCCTCCCATGATCCATGAATGAGATGTTTAATTTTCATTTGCAAAATTGTCACAAAAACCAAGTAGCTGAAAAACATCTCCATTTATAGTAACAGAAAATCCTGGTAACCTTGGTTAATCACATTTTTATCATATCTAAGCAATAAAATAGGACCTTCATCAAAACCACAAGAGCTTATATTATACTTTCAACCCATATTGCTCAACTGAAAGTAATTTTAATTTCCTTCTTTTTTATATCCATCAATAGGTTAGCACCAGAGTGGCTCACTGTATTATAGGAATACCAAATAGGATCAACTGGCCATTAGTAATTCAGAACTAGTCCTAGTAACTCACACAAAGCACAACTCATCAGTCCATCAGACCACTGACTTTAACTATGTGGCTTAAGCACTCTATGTGTATGAGTGTGTGTGTGTGAGAGAGAGAGAGAGAGAAAGAGTGTGTGTGTGTGTGAGAGAGAGAGACGGTGGGGAGAGAGAGGGATGAGGAGAGAGAGAAAGGGAGGGGAAGGGGGACAGAGAGGAAGGAAAAAAGAGAAAATATGAATCTATTCTCCACAAAAGCTGACGTTTGAGATGCTATAAGAGAAACTGTTCACCAAATATATTGAATGAGGCTAACAGATACTGGTCTTGGTCTGATTGTTTGGTTGATATAAATTTCTTATCTGATTTGATTCATGGCAAAAGAAAGAATATTCAAAATGACATCTACATTGTTCTCTGGGCTATTTTTTTCCCCAAGTCACAAAGGATCTAAATATACCAAGGCACTGAATTAAACAATGTGCTAAATAGCCATATTCTCATTCCTTAGGAGTATGCCAAATATTTTCTCCTCCTGTTCTTTAAATAACATTACTAAAACTTCTATTGCTTTTGTGTATGTGAGTCAGGTGAGGAAGACAGGATCCCTGAGCTCATTTGGCCAACAATGAGTTTTGTTTTCCTTGGTGGTGGTTTAGTCACTAAGTCATGTCCAACTCTTGTGACTATAGCCCACCAGCCTCCTCTGCCCATGGGATTTCCCATACAAAAATACTGGAGTGGGTTGCCATTTCTTTCTCTGGGTGATATTCCCAATCCAGGGATCAAACCTGGGTATCCTATATTGCAGGCAGAATCTTTACCCTGAGACACTAATATAGCTCTTGTTTTCCTTACCTAGTACCATTTACTTAAGAATAGTTTTGCTCTACTATATTCCAGTGAGGTGGTTCCTAAAAAGATTTCATATTATTGAGTATTTTCCAATATTGTTTAGTATACTTTAGCTAGTATACTCACTTTTTGAGAAATTGATCCCCTATTCAAATAAACATTAGCAAAAGTTATTTGAATCAACCAAAACAGTATAAATGAGTCAATATGCCCATCTGTAGCATCTAAAAACAACTCACCTGTTCAAAATCTCCCAGCGTACTCGCCTAGCACAACACTGAGAATTTGTGCTTCCAATCTTTTATTTTCTATTACACTCTCCATATATTCCAACCAAACCAAAAAATCTCATCTTCCTCTAAGTTATTCTTCATTGTATTCATCACAAGATACACTCAGTAAAGATTTGTGAACTGAACTACAGTGCAATTTTGTAAATGTTAATGTTAAAAAGACTGAAAGGAGGCATAAAGTAAGGCAAACAGGACTGATCATTTCACTCAGGGATGGTTTTTCAGAAGGTATAACTCTTCAAAGAAAGAAAATAATATAATCAACTCACATTTTAAATTAAAAGTCTTAATTCTGAGTCTGGAGTCGTGTTGCCTCACACTATTTTTTCTATATGCCAAATAAGAAAAATAAGGGAACCAGAAGCAGGAGGCAGCTTAAATAAATGACCACTGTTCTCAGCCCAAAGGATGAGGATGCTGCAGGCTCTCCAACAATGACTCATCCTCCCCTGCATGAATTATCACCACAGAGTCGGACAGGACTGGAGCGACTTAGCAGCAGCAACAGCAGCAGGTAAAAGACACTCCACCCTCTAGCTTCAGCTCTGATACTTCCCTATATTGCACTTCAATCAAACACTGAATATCCAACCACCTTATCTCCAACAGCCTTTTATAAAGGTCTCCTTGAAAATCACATCATCAGCGAAATTCAGTAGACTTAAGACCAAATTCACTCATACTCCACACACCTGCAAAGTTATTTAATGTCTGATGTCCCTATTTTTGTTTAGCTTTGTCTCTTTATTCATTATACAAAGCCAGATTTTCATACCAGCCACCAAATATGCTGTGTTAATTCCTTTTGCCTTGTACCTGGACCTATTTTATTTCTCTTTTCTAATTTTCAAATCCTGCCAAGTACCTAAGATGCTAATCCAACTTTCACCTTCTCCATCTTCATCTTGAATGCCCACCCTAGATGGAAGTTACTAGATTTCCACTGCATTCTTAATAAAACACACCATCTGTTGGACTCCCTGGAACTAGCTACTTGATGAGTAAAACTGCTGAGAACTTTTGCTTATCTGATTATAAAATTCAAAGGTGGGAATCATATCACATGCAACTTTGTCTGAAAACTTTCACAGTACCTAACACACTGCACAGCAGAAAATCATCAGTTGAAACAAAAATGTGTCTCAATGAATTATTCTAAGAGCAAAATAAATCAAAGAAGGACCCTTAATTATGAGTGAGCACTGGTTCTTTATCTCATTTCTGAGAGTGTTATCTCCCCTGTAAAACGTCATAACTTTTTTCTGTCGACAATAAGTAAAAATATAGCACACTCAAAATATTGCTTTCCCAATATTTATAGAAAGACGTCACCTATGAAAGAAAGAAAGTGAAAATGAAGTCGCTCAGTCATGTCCGACTCTTTGCGATGACCCCCTGGACTAGAGCCTACCAGGCTCCTGCATCCATGGGATTCTCCAGGCAAGAATACTGGAGTGAGTTGCCATTTCCTTCTCCAGGGGATATTCCTGACCCAGGGATCGAACCCCAGTCTCCCATGTTTCAGGCAGACACTATCCTCTGAGCCACCAGGGAAGTCAAATAAAAGAAGCCCATACTCTGACTCTATGAAAGTTCTTTAATTATTATTCATTGGTTAGGTACTAAAATTAAAATGATAATACTTGACAACATATCTAATATTCAGAAGGAAACAGAAAAGTCAAAATCACAGCAATATTATCTTGGTATTTGGCTAAATACAAGTAGATCTAGCTTTTCCAGATGGTGGTGTTGCCATGTATGAAGAGGAGGATGGATATACTTTATGGGGTACAGGTTTCACCCTAGTTTTTCTCAGCTGTCATTAAATTGGAATGCTTAAATGCCATGATGTTTTTTTTTTATGAATTTCAAAAACTATATATTATTTTTCTCAATCAGAAATTTCATATTTTATTGAAAATGAGTAAAGGCATTTTCATCTATCTAAACTAAGTTAATTGAACTAACTGTGCTAATTCTATTTCTCACTATATTGAAGAACAATAAAAAGGTTTGTCAACTACAAACTGGTGCTTGCCAAGGGCATTTGCCATCTGTCTTCATGGGGATTGAATCCCGTGCTGCTGCAGCTGCTGACCTTCGACACACCTGAAGGGAGTTCAGGGTAGAGAATGAGTCACTTTGTGCTTCAGTGAAACTGGTAGAACAGGTCTTAAGATAGATATTTTCAGGAACTGATTGCGTGATCCCAATCCTTGTATCTCCTCATATCTAGAAAAACACTAAATCCCTTTAACTGACATCAGCTCCTCAGGAGTAACAGAAAACCTCTTGTACAGTAAGTGCTTAATTGCAATGAACACCCCCTTCACGGAAATCACATATATCGGCCTTCCCTCACTGCCTGGAGCAGCTTCTCAGCGCTGTCTCAGGTGCTGTCTCCAGGGCTGCAGTCCTCATTCTGCCCCATATAAAACTTAACTGCAGCTATCACGCTGTGCATCTTTTTTTGGTTGATGGATTCCTCTCATAATTATACCCCCTCCCCCAAGAATTCAACAGAATGAAGAATGATTTTCTTTGAATATCTGGAGCAAATTAGAATGAGTTAGGAGAACTAAGCACTTGGCCCTTTCCCAACTTTCAGCCTATCTTGCTTTTTGTCAAATATTATATAGGAAATGCAGAAATTGATTTGCATGATGTTCTAAGCTTCTGGTGTGGTTCACCTGGGTTAAGAGTAATAAGTTTCTAAGCTCTGTTGCACCAAATTGAGAACTTCCCATGCACTATGTGGCTAATTACTTGCACACACACCTCAAAGGGAAATGGCAGCATTTATAATAGACTTATTATGCAAATTTCAGTCCCTCCCTGGAAAGACAGTTTATACTATCACCTACAGCTGCATTCACAAGTGATCCTATTTCTGTCTTCTAGAAAAAAAAAAGAAAAGAAAATTAAGTACATAAAATGTATGTAATAAAAACCAACAGGCACTTCTCTATTTTTTCATTCATCCAAAGAATCTAGTTCCTCATCAGATAAGGGGTAATTTAGTAAGGGGGATTCACAGAATTTGAAAATATAGCCATAAAGTTTCCCATCCCTGGCAATAGGAAAAAAATCATGCATTTTCATAGTCTACAGCACTAAGCCACCAAAAGTGAGCAAAATATAAAAAGACAGTGTCTGCTAAACGTAGACTCCCAAGACTTAGGGCTAGAATTATGTCATATACTATTTTTTTTTAATTCTATTTGAAGCTCAGTTATAAAATCCCTTGAGAAAAAAAACAAAAAGACAAAAAAAACAGAACTTAGAAAAAAACAAACAAACAAAAAAAAAAAACAGTAATTCATTTGGGATTTCAGTACCCTCTAATGAATGGCCTAAAACCTAAAGCCCTATAACTCAGGGCTTTACTTTCCCTGATAAGGCAAGGAAAAGTAGCCCTAGGTCTTCCATTGTTAAGAGCAACTGCTGGGAAGCTCTTTACTTTTTTGTAAACTGAAATTACAAACTTCGCTGGGCCTCTGTTTCCTCATCCACAAATTGGGATAGGGTGTGATGAGATAACCAGGAGAGTTCTAAGGTGTCTTTCAATTTAAAATTTGATATCTACTTCTAGTATGGTTAATTTGATGAATCAATTAAGCTAGGCTACAGTGCCCATGCTAGCAAGGTAATGGTCAAAATCCTTCAAGCCAGGAGCTCAGTCAGTAAAGAATCTGCCTGCAATGCAGGAGACCCAGGTTCAATTCCTGGGTGGGAAATATACCCTGGAGAAGGAAATGGTGACCCACTCCAGTATTCTTGCCTGGAGAATCCTATGGACAGAGGAGCCCGGCAGGCTACAGTCCATGGAGTCACAAAAGCCAGAGATGACTTAGCGCCTAAACCAACACCAGGCTTCAAGAGTATATGAACTGAGAACTTCCACATGTACAAGCTGGATTTAGAAAAGGCGAGGAACCAGAGATCAAATTGCCAACATCCCTGGGATCAGAGAATTCACTGGGACGACCCAGAGGGATGGTGTGGGGAGGGAGGAGGGAGGAGGGTTCAGGATGGGGAACACATGTATGCCTGTGGCGGATTCATTTTGATATTTGGCAAAACTAATACAATTATGTAAAGTTTAAAAATAAAATAAAATTTAAAAAAAAAAAAAAAAGGCAGAGAAATCAAAGAAAAAAAAAAAAGAATTCCAGAAAAACATCTACTTCTGCTTCATTCATATGCTAAAACTTTTGACCATGTAGATCACAACAAACTGTGGAAAATTCTGAAAGAGATGGGAATACCTGACCACCTTACCTGCCTCTTGAGAAACCTGTATGCAAGTCTAGAAGCAATAGTTAGAACGGGGCATGGAATACCTGACTGGTTCAAAGTTGGGAAAGGAATACATCAAGGCTGTATATTGTCACCCTGCTTATTTAACTTCTATGCAAAGTACATCATGCAAAACACCAGGCTGGATGAAGCAAAGGCTGGAATCAAGACTGTCAGGAGAAGACACAGATGACACCACCCTAATGGCAGAAAGTGAAAAGGAACAAAAGAGCTTCTTGATGCAGGTGAAAGAGGAGAGTGAAAAAGCTGGCTTAAAACTCAACATTCAAAAAACTAAGATCACAGCATCCAGTTCCATGACTTCATGGCAAATAGATGGGGAAATAGTGGAAACAGTTTCCAGATGGGGAAACAGTGGCTGACTTTATTTTTGGGGGCTCCAAAATCACTGCAGATGGTGATTGCAGCCACGAAATTAAAAGACGCTTACTCCTTGGAAGGAAAGTTATGACCAACCTAGACAGCATATTAAAAAGCAGAGACATTACTTTACCAACAAAGGTCCATATAGTCAAAGCTATGGTCTATCCAGTTGTTGTGTACAGATGTGAGAGTAAGACCATAAAGAAGGCTGAGCACTGAAGAACTGATGCCTTCAAAATGAGGTACTGGAGAAGACTTTTAAGAGTCCCTGGAACTGCAAGGAGATCAAACCAGTCAATCCTAAAGGAAATCAACCCTGAATATCCATTGGAAAGACTGATGCTAAAGCTGAGGCTCCGATACTTTGGCCACCTGATGCAAAGAGCCAACTTATTGGAAAAGACCCTGATGCTGGGAAAGATTGAGGGCAGGAGGAGAAGGGTGTGACAGAGGATGATGAGATGGTTAGATGTCATCACCAACTCAATGGACATGAGTTTGAGTAAACTCCAGGAGATAGTGAAGGACAGAGAAACCTGGTGTACTGCAGTCCATGGGGTTGCAAAGAGTTGGACACAACTGAGCAACTGAACACCAACAACTGTACTCAGTTATTCAATCAAACACTAATCTAGGTCTTGTTGCAAATATTGTGCCTGGCTCTTTATGACCAATCTGGTTCCTCTGTTCATGCAATTTCCCTGGTGAGAATACCGGAGTGGGTTGCCATTTCTTCCTCCAGGAGATCTTCCTGAACCAGGGATCGAACCTGCGTTTCTTGCATTGGTAGGCAGATTCTTTACCACTGAGCCACCTGGAAAGCCCCAAGATAGTCTATAGATTTGTGGTTAATTCCACAATCAGTTGAGCTTAAGTAAACACAATTGTCCTTGAAAATGTGGGAGGGTTGCATCCGACCAACTGAAAGGCCTTAAAAACAATACTGAGGTTTCCTTGAGGAAGAAAACATTCTGTCTCCATATCCTACTGGGTCTGTTTTTCTGAAGATCCCTAACGGATGCAATTTCTACCTGCTGGAGGGCTATTTATAGTACATCAAAGGTAGATAACAATTAGAAAAGGAAGGGAAAAAGAAAATACCATGAAAAGTATCTGAAAACAAAATGCCATGGAACTCTTCCCCTCTTGACCTCACATTCTAGGGTTATTTTGATGCAAATCTCCTTCTAAAATTAAAAAGAAATCATCTTTGGTAGGAGATGCCCATTAAAGTTGGAGAAGGCAATGGCACCCCACTCCAGTACTCTTACCTGGAAAATCCCATGGATGGAGGAGCCTGGTGGGCTGCAGTCCATGGGGTCACTAAGAGTCAGACACGACTAAGCGACTTCACTTTCATGCATTGGAGAAGGAAATGGCAACCCACTCCAGTGTTCTTGCCTGGAGAATCACAGGGATGGGGGAGCCAGGTGGGCTGCCATCTATGGGGTCGCATAGAGTCGGACACGACTGAAGCGACTTAGCAGCAGCAGCAGCAGCCCATTAAAGTAGAGTAACTGATACTCCTTGGGTCTCAGCTGTAGGGCAGGCAGCTGAGAATATGCTCCATTTCTATCACTAATGCTTGGACAGCCTTCATCCATCCACTCAAGGTAAGTTCCTCAGCTTTGCAGAAAGCAAGCATCAGGGACAAGCTGCAAGCCAAGGGGTATTTGAAGACACTTGCGAGACTTCCTATAAGTATGTCACATATCAATTCATTCAGTTCTCCATACAGCATTTTATGTCACCAAATGTGGCACCTGAGCTTTATCCTGAGATAAGTGCTCCTCTTTCTCTAAAGCCAAAGGAAGCTGGCATCATGCTTTTTATTGCCGCTAATCAGATTGGTTAGCGGCAATAAAAAATCATAAGCTATAACTTAAGTAACAGCAAGGAGGAGATACAAAGAGGCTGCAGAGATGGTCATGAATGTGGATGGACCACCTCTTGGCATTCAATGAAGAGATACCAGACCCACCATCTTATATAGAAAATCACTGACCTACTAACATGCGGGTGTGCTCAGTCATGCCAAACTCTTTGCAAACCCATGGGCAGTAGCCCACCAGGCTCCTCTGTCCATGGAATTTTCTAGGCAAAAATACTGGAGTGGGTTGACATTTCCTCCTCCAGGGGATCTTCCTAACCCAAGGATTGAACCCGTGCCTCTTGTTCTGCACTAGCAGGCAGATTCTTTATCACTGCGCCAGCTAATAGAGGAATTCAATTGGGAACAAAGAATAACCACATAAAACTCAGAAAGATGGATCCCTCTCTGAGATATCAACTTTGGTAACTCATGCTGTAGAAATTCCATCATCTGAACCCAAAATGTTAAGAGCACTTTAATGTCAAGGCAGATACAAATATAGATTTC
The DNA here is from genome assembly GCF_029378745.1 of Bos indicus. Lineage (NCBI taxonomy): Eukaryota > Metazoa > Chordata > Mammalia > Artiodactyla > Bovidae > Bos > Bos indicus. The sequence continues at coordinate 26,601,352 of NC_091767.1, forward strand.
ATTTACAATCTGGGCAAAATTTCCTGAGTGCTAAGCAGCCTGTCACTGCCTGAGAAGACTATGCCCTGATATATGCATGCTTTGCTTCCACCCTGAGCTTCAAGTTCTGTGGCCTGCACTGCAGATGAATCTCTGGAGACTCACACCTTGCCAGTTCATGCTGAAGTCAGAGAAGGAGAAGCAGAGGAGGCTCCCCACCCCCAATCATACAAATTCCTGGTTTGCCTTTTACTCGTTATTTCTAGTATTGGGATTTTGAGTTCTAGTAAATTCTAGTATTAGAATTCTGCCCCTGCAAGGGACATTTCACAGACAAGGCTGATGCAATACTCAGAGCATGTATTCAGAGTAATGTCACTGCATCCCACATCTGAAAGCTAACCTGACACCTTGTTTGCCAGTACACTTTCAAGGTGGAAAAGAAGCCACTCATTTCACTGTCCCATTTCCTACTGTCTCAGTCAATTCTCTACCAATAGTTACACTCTATACTTTCATATACATATAAATATATAACGTACATACACACATACATACATATATATACATATACATATATAACATACATACACATAAACATACTTATAGATATATACTTATATAAACACACAGATACATATATGTGTGTGTATATATAAGTATATATATTTTTTTATATGATAAATAACAGAGAAATATTTGGCATTTCTCCAGGCTTAGAGTTGCTCAAAGTTGTCTATCAAATTGGGGGCATGCTCTAAACACATTTCAGCTCTCCAAACCAGCACTAATAGCTTGCTTTCCTTTCAAGTTTCTGCCCAGTGCTTTTCAATCATGTGGGAGACTTGCTCTTGCATGAGCTGACTGCTTGCAAAGCTCCAATAAAAATATGCCAAAAAATAAGCTAAGGAAAGTACACAGGAAAGGATACTGTTTCTTAAATTTTTCTCAGGCTCACTAAAGTGCTAAAGTCAGCTAGTGAGTAGTAGGTGGTGGCCACAGAGCTTTCGAGAGGCTGTCCTCTTATTTGTTCAATTTGGACATGAGAGAAGAGATGGAGGAATATTTGGAAGGGGCAGACTCTTGAGAAGAGGCTGGCACCTCTTTTCATGACAAAAAAAGGTGAAGTCAAATACATGTCAAGACAGGGGCCCAAGGGTAATTGTTTTGAAGTCACTTTCCTTAAGCTCTGGAGTATAGGGAAAAGAATAATGAATTAAACTTTTTAACAACTTTAATGACACAAAGATCACTCATTTAAAGTACACAATTCAATGACTTTTAGTATATTTACAGAGTTGTGTGACCATCACCATAATCTAATCAAGAAATCAAGAACAGTTTCATCATACCATAAAGAAACCTGGTACCCATCAGCAGTCACCCCCTAATCCTCTCCCCGCAACTCCATTTAATGCTCCCCCACCCCGGCAGCCACTAATCTACTTTCTGTCTGTACGGATATGCCTATTTTGGATATTTCACATGAATGGAATGATACAATTACGTGGTCTCCTGTTTCTGTCTTCTTTCAGTTATCATCATGTTATCAAGGTCCATTCATGTTGGGGCATGTGTTAGCACTTCCTTTTTATGGTTGAATAATATTTCATTATATGAATACACCATATTTTCTTTGTCCATCCATAAGGTAATGGACATTTTGTGTTATTTTCTAGATTGGGCAAATCATTTTACCTCTCAAGTTTTCTGACATAGGGATAATTCAAAGCCACCTCACAGGGCAGTTACAAAGATTATAGAAGATAACTAAGTGTTTTGCAGACTATAAAGCACTTCATCAATGCAAAGGATTAGTGTTGTTACTCTGTAAGCACCACCACATGATCCTGTTACTTAAGAGTAACATGGGGACACCATGAACATGGTGACCATAAGGTGGAGCCTTCCAAAATGCTTCTACCAAGACAAACTTGTCCTAGAAGGAAAACATAAACACTTTCCAATATCTAGGCCAAGTAACAATTTGAGGGCTGTTAATATACACAACATCATTCCAGAAGAGGATCTTTGAAGAGCAAAATGGTGTGCCTGTGGGTACGCATTACTAATTAAAGGCAAACTGGAGATTTACATTTCAGAATGCAATGCTATTCTGAGAAACCATTTCTCAGAAGTGACCTCAAGTTTTCTTATCAAATCAGCTCACATCACCATTCTGTGTCACAGCTGATCATGGTATTAGCAAGAAGAGGTTAAACAGGAGAATCTGAGAGGAAAGTTAATACATTCATGAGCCCATGAAGTATACTTTTTGTTGTGGGGGTTTGGAGCTTTTTTGGGCAAAATGACAAGTTCCAATTCTAATTTGGAGTGACACTGTAGGAAAGAGGGAGCCTTGTGAAGTAAACTTGTGTTTCTCACAGGACTACATCATCCCTCAGGTACCAGTATGTGCTGGAGGGTAAGGGGAGGAGCAGGGAAGGGAAGCACTGAGAATGTGGGGATGAGAGGAACAGGTGTGTTATGGTCAGACAGCCGGGACATACCAGAAATAGGACTGAAACTCAGATTCCCTGATTCCCATATCAATAAAAATCCTGTTTTCAGGAGAGGGTCTACTTGGGTTAGCTGTAATCAATAGATACCAATCTGTAGCACTGGAGGATGGTTAAACACACAAAAATTCCTTAAAATATTTAACTTGCTTTCCATAACTGTTTATATTGTTAGAAGTCATTGTTAAGCATTTTCTTAGTAACTAACAAGAATTGATTAATATCAATTAGGGTTTGCTGCTGCTGCTAAGTCGCTTCAGTCGTGTCCGACTCTGTGCCACCCCACAGACAGCAGCCCACCAGGCTCCCCCGTCCCTGGGATTCTCCAGGCAAGAACACTGGAGCGGGTTGCTATTTCCTTCTCCAATACATGAAAGTGAAAAGTGAAGTCACTCAGTCGTGTCCGACTCTTCGTGACCCCATGGACTGCAGCCTACCAAGCTCCTCTGTCCATGGAATTTTCCAGGCAAGAGTACTGGGGTGGGTTGCCATTGCCTTCTCCACAATTAGGGTTTACTGTCCTTCAGTAATAAATTCATAACTCCTTTCTTTTTGCCTATGGACCTGCTGTAATCAAATGGTCACTAGATCAACTCTACCTTCCCCTGTTATAGTTGTAGTTCAGTCGTTCAGTTGTGTCCCACTCTTTGTGACCCCATGGACTGCAGCATGCCAGGATTCCCTGTCCTTCACCAACACCTGGAGCCTACTAAAATGCACATGCATTGATGGTGATGCCATCCAACCATCTCATCCTGTCCTTCCCTTCTCCTCCCGCCTTCAGTCTTCCCAGCATCAGTTCAGTTCAGTTCAGTTCAGTCGCTCAGTCATCTCAGACTCTTTGCGACCCCGTGAACCGCAGCACACCAGGCCTCCCTGTCCATCACCGACTCCCAGAGTCCACCCAAACCCATGTCCATCGTGTCGTGATGCCATCCAACCATCTCATCCTCTGTCGTCCCCTTCTCCTCGCAGGCTCAATCTTTCCCAGGATCAGGGTCTTTTCAAATGAGTTAGCTCTCCGCATCAGGTGGCCAAAGTATTGGAATTTCAGCTTCAACATCAGTCCCTCCAGAACACCCAGGAATAATCTCCCTTAGGATGGACTGGTGTGATCTCTTCACAGTCCAAGGGACTCTCAAGAGTGTTCTCCAAGACCACAGTTCAAAAGCATCAATTCTTCTGCACTCAATGAATATTCAGGATTGATTTCTTTTAGGATGGACTGGTTGGATATCTTTGCTGTCCAAGGGACTCTCAAGAGTCTTCTCCAACACCACATTTCAAAAGCATCAATTCTTTGGCACTCAGCTTTCTTTATAGTCCAACTCCCACATCTATACATGACTACTAGAGAAACCATAGTTTGACTAGATGGACCTTTGTTGGCAAAGTAATGTCTCTTCTTTTTAATATGCTGTCTAGGTTGGTCATAAATTTTCTTACAAGGAGCAAGCGTTTTTTAATTTCATGTCTGCAGTCACTATCTACCATGATTTTGGAGCCCCCCAAAATAGTCTGTCACTGTTTCCATTGTTTCTCCATCTATTTGCCATGAAGTGATGGGACCAGATGCTATGATTTTAGTTTACTGAATGTTGAATTTTAAACCAACTTTTTCACTCTCCTCTTTCACTTTCATCAAGAAGCACTTTAGTTCTTCACTTTCCGCCATAAGGGTGGTGTCATCTGCATATCTGAGGTTATTGATATTTCTCCCGGCTATCTTGATTCCAGCTTGTGCTTCATCCAGCCTGGCATTCTGCATGATGTACTCTGCATATAAGTTAAATAAGCAGGGTGACAAAATACAGCCTTCATGTACTCCTTTCCCAATTTGGAACCAGTCTGTTGTTCCATGTCCAGTTCTAACTGTTGTTTCTTGACCTGCATATAGATTTCTCAGGAGGCAGGTCAGGTGGTCTGGTATTCCCATCTCTTTAAGAATTTTCAACACTTTGTTGTGATCCACAGTCAAAGGCCTTGGAATAGTCAATAAAGCAGGAGATGTTTTTCTAGAACTCTCTTGCTTTTTGGATGATCCAACAGATGTGGGCAATTTGATCCCTGGTTCCTCTGCCTTTTCTAAATCCAGCTTGAACATCTGGAAGTTCACAGTTCATGTACTGTTGAAGCCTGGCTTGGAGAATTTTGAGCATTACTTTGCTAGTATGTGAGATGAGTGCAATTGTGCAGTAGTTTGAGCATTCTTTGGCATTGCCTTTCTTTACAATTGGAATGAAAACTGACCTTTTCCAGTCCTGTTGCCACTGCTGAGTTTTCCAAATTTGCTGGCATATTGAGTGCAGCACTTTCAGAGCATCATCTTTTAGGATTTGAAATAGCTCAACTGCAATTCCATCACCTCCACTAGCTTTGTTCGTACTGATGCTTCCTAAGGTCCACTTGACTTTGCATTCCAGGATGTCTGGCTCTAGGTTAGTGAACACACTTTCGTGCTTATCTGGGTCATGAAGATCTTTTTGTATACTTTTTTTTGTGTGTATTATTGCCTCCTGTTCTTAATATCTTCTGCTTCTGTTAGGTCCATACCAATCTGTCCTTTATTGAGCCCATCTTTGCATGAAATGTTCCCTCAGTATCTCTGATTTTCTTGAAGAGATCTCTAGTCTTTCCCATCCTATTGTTTTCCTCTATTTCTTTGCATCAATCACTGAGGAAGGCTTTCTTATCTCTTTGTGTTATTTTTGGAACTCTGCATTCAAATGAGTATATCTTTTCTTTTCTCCTTGCCTTTCACTTCTCTTCTTTAGGCCTTCTCAGACAACCATTTTGCCTTTTTGTGTTTCTTGGGAATGGTCTTGATCACTGCCTCCTGTACAATGTCATGAACCTCTGTCCATAGTTCTTCAGGCACTCTGTCTATCAGATCTAATCCCTTGAATCTATTTGTCACTTTTACTGTATAATCCTAAGGGATTTGATTTATGTCATACATGAATGGTCTAGTGGTCTTCCCTACTTTCTTCAATTTAAGTCTGAATTTGGCAGTAAGGAATTCATGATCTGAGCCACAGTCAGCTCCCAGTCTTGTGTTTGCTGACTGTATAGAGCTTCTCCATCTTTGGCTGCAAAGAATGTAATCAATATGATTTCAGTATTGACCATCTGGTGATGTACATGTGTAGAGCCTTTTCTTGTATTTTTGGAAGAGAGTATTTGCTATGACCAGTGTGTTCTCTTGGCAAAACTCTGTTAGCCTTTGCCCTGCTTCATTCTTTGCTCCCACAGCTCCTGGTGAAACTAAGCGAGACCCTGGGGGGCCTTCCCAAGGACAAATAGCCCCTACCCTTTGTATCCTACACTGGCCTCATTTGTAAAAAGCTTTTGTCGCCTAGACTTTCCCAGAGTTCCAAAGAACAAATATAATCAGAAAGTGAGGAAATGCAGAAGCAAAGGAAAACAGTCAAGCAAGACTAAATAATAGTAGGTTAGTCATGAAACAAAGTCAAGGACCTTTGGTTCCTCCTAAGAGCTATGGGTAATATCCTGGGCCATATGCTTGAATTGCTCTGCAGATCCTAAAATCTCCACCAGGTGGAAGAAGCTAACTGCTTAATGACCATGCACATACAGCCCCCAGACCAACTGAGGTCTGAGTATAGTGCTGCCCCCTGCATCTGCAATGTGCTTAGCTCACCACCCAGCAATCAGAGAACTGTGCAGTAGCCAATCATGGACCCCCTTACCCACTCCCTCACTGTGTCTTTAAAACCCTTCCCTAAAAGCCGTGGGGGAACTTGGGTCCTTTGGGCATAAGCTGCCCATTCTCCTTGCCTGGCCCTGCAGTAAACACATTTCCTTCACCATAACCTGTTGTCAGCACTGGCTGTGCTGCACATGGGGAGAGTGGATCCAAGTTTGGTTCAGTAACACTGGGTCAAACTCTATTCAGCACTTGTTAGGTTTTATTTTGTATTACCATCATCTACTTGAATGCATGTCTAACATACAGAGTTCCCGGAAGGTAGTGATCTTGGTTTTGTTCATCTCTGGTTCCTCATGCACAGAGTTAGCCTGGCACATGGCTGGCCTACAAAGTACAAGCAGATGAAAAGGCAGTACACCAAGCTATGCACGAGTTTGATCTCATTTTTTTTTTCCTATTTCATTTCTATTTGCTATCATTTCCCTGAACAATCACTGCATTTATCTTTTCTTCTTTCCTTCAAAATATCTCTCTACTGATGGTGATGGCAAAAGTGGATATTGTCACAGGATAATTAGCAGCAGCTCTGGACACAATTTCCAACAGTAGCACCATAAACAGTTTTTAAAAAATGATTATTAAGATACTATGTTGGCATGACTGTTGATAAGAATACAATGAACAATTTTTTTTAAATATACAAATGATAAATGCTAGAAAGGGTGTGGAGAGAAGGGAACCCTCCTCTATCACTGGTGGGAATGTAAACTGGTACAGCCACTATGGAAAACAGTATGGAAGTTCCTTAACAAATTAAAATAGAGCTACCATATGATCCAGCAATCCCACTCCCAGGCATACGTAAAGGGAAAATCATAATTTGAAAAGATACGTGCACCCCGGTGTTCACTGCAGCACTATTTACAATAGCCAGGACATGGAAGCAACTTAAATGTGCATCAATAAAAGAATGGATAAGGCAGATGTGGTACAAATATACAAAGGACTATTGCTCAGCCATAAAAAGAATGAAATAATGTCATTTGCAGTAACATGGATGATCTAGAGATTATCATACTGAATGAAGTAAGTCAGACGGAGAAAGACAAATATCATATGATATCACTCATATGTGGAATCTTTAAAAAGGCTACAAATGAACTTATCTACAAAACAGAAATAGAGTTACAAATGTAGAAAATAAACTTATGGTTACTGGGGTGGAGGTGGGGATAAACTGGAAGAGTGGATTGACATAGACACACTACTAACTAATAAGGACCTACTGTATAGCACAGGGAACTCTATTCAATACTCTGTAATGGTCTATATGGGAAAAGAATCTTAAAAAGAGTGGATATATGTATACATATAGCTGATTCACTTTGCTGTACACCTGAAACTAACACAACATTGTAAATCAACTATATCCCAATAAAACTTAAAAAAAGAATATGGTGAAAATGAGAGAGTAGGATGAAAGCAAGGATGAAGTAGGATGAAAGCTGGACTGCTCAACAACCATTTAAAACACTAGTGATCAGACAAAACCGTCAAAAGTGGTTCCTTTTTTATATGCTTGTTGCCTACCACAACATCTCCACCACCACCACCACCACCACCATGTTAGAATCTGGCTACTTTCCAATCTCTATCGTTCATACATTTGGGAAATATTTACTGAATTCTTTTTATATGTCAGGCATTCAAGAGACCACAAGGAGGATGTGCAAGGGCCCTAGGGTATATTGGGTAAGTATGGCTTCTCCAAGAGCCCTGCATGAAACATTAGAAGGGAAAGAGAAGGATTAGAAAGGGAAAGAGAAAGCACTCAAGATGAAACTGGAGATTCTGGAAGTGAGAGAGTCAATTCCTAGGTAGGTTGATAAGAAGTCCAAGGTTCCCGAGGAGGAGGAGGAGGAGGAGGAGGAGGAGGAGGAGGAGGAGGAGGAGGAGGAGGAGGAGGAGGAGGAGGAGGAGGAGGAGGAGAAAGGGGTCTGGGGCTCTCAAGGAGAAAAGGAACAATGTTCTTTTCTACATTGCTTTGTCTTAGTCAATTTAACAATGTATCTTGCTCAAGGACATGTTTCTCCTTAACAAGAACCTTCTGACTAATCCCATCATCTTAAAATGCATATCATGGGAGTAGGTCTGGTAAGATATTTCTATTGTTTGTTTTAATTTTATTTATTTAAGATGTACTTTGTGGGAGTGGGTCTGAAAAAAGTATATAAGGCCTTGATAAGGCTAGCCAGTGAGGCACTCTCCGCCCCCTTTCTGATGTCTATGTCAGAAGCTTTCTCTGTTCATTTTCTTACTTTCATAAAACTCTGCTACACAAAAGCTCTTGAGTGATCAAGCCTGGCCCCTGATCCCGAAGCTAAATCTTCTTTGGAGATCACGAATCCAACGTCATTCACCGTAAGCTATCAGAAGGAGGCAGACACTGCAAGCCCCTCTGGAAGATATGAGGGTCTTCATCGGAAGAGCAATGAGGGTAAAATGAGAGGATATATGATTTTAAAACCTCATGCTAGATAAACTTAGTGCAAAGTCACTCAGCCAAATAAGAGGCCACAAAAGGATGGTGCTTCAGGAACAGGTTTTATCCCTACTGGGAGGGCTACACATTTTGCTTTCATTTGCAAGACCACAGAATCATGATTGTCACAAGTCTGGCATGCACAGGGGAACATATGGCTTCTTTCTGAAAGAAGTCTTCCTGCATCAAGTCCCAGATTTGCTAATAAAAGCATCCTGCTCTGTAAGGAGGTTTAGAGAATACAATTTGGGTTTGTTGTTATTGTCCTTTTGTTTTCGTTTCCTTTTCTACACAGGGCATGAAAACTCAAAGTGGGATTTGATTTTCTGGAACCTAAAAGAAATGTTCCTAATGAATTATTATATAGTTTTCTGTAAACTGTGTTTCTCTGCAGTGAATTACTATCTACTCTTATATAATATTTCCTAACTTAGAGTATGCTCAACCTGTCATTTAGAGCTCAGAAGAGTATATTTAATGCAGCAGAAGACTTTTGATATCACAACTGGAGGAGAAAGTTATACTGTTAAGTAGATTTTTTGTTAAAAAAAAAACAAAACTGAAGGGGAAGTCTCAATTGAATTCCTCTGGTGCACATTCTCTGCTAAATATAGGTGCCTTTCTTTTATTTGCATAAGGAATTAATTTCACTCAAAAAGGTAGGATGAACATATCACAGTAGAAGCTGGATTTTAAGCACTATAAGAAACAGTTCTCAAAGAAAAATCAAATTAACAAAAGAAGACTATTTTCACGAAGAAATCTGGCACATGATTTCAAACTCCAAAATGTAAATACCCATCTACACATGACTCAGCTGTTAAAAAGCTAACTTTTTCTCCTATTTGTTATGGATACTTACAAATAAGTAAAATGTAAAAATAAAACCAAAGCTGCTTTTTTGCCCTCTCTGCCCTCTCTTCTGCTCCCCCCTCCCTCCACTCCTCGCACAGAACCCCTCCCCTTTCCAGTGGCAGTTTTGTTCTTTTCTTGCCCACATGTCTGTCTTAGTTTGGATCTTCCCAAAACAGAGCCTGGATCCTGGATGAAGCGGCAGCAGTTCATGTGGATGGTGGTCCCAGGGAACAGAATGAGGGAGCAGGAAGACTGGGGCAGAGAAAGGCAAGGCCACGCAGAGCGTGTGCTGGAGCTGGTTACCACAGGAGGTAACACGGCTTGCTCCTGCAGGGGGCCCTGTGAGGAACCGTGTGGAACACACCTCAGTACAGGAAGTCCCCTATACTTAACATATATTGCTATAGGTAGAGGCAGACAATTCATTTTAACTGCTGTACAGTGTCCCACTGTAAGACTATCAAAATTTATTTTTTCAGTGATATATACTTGGGTTGTGTTATGTTTCACACTATTACAAACAGTACAGCAACAAGCATCCCTCTGTGAATGTCTCTTGGTGCATAGTAAGAGTTTTCTCCAGGATATATGCCCTGCAGTGAAACCACTGTCACAGGTTTGCATAAATACAAGAATCTTCAGCTTATTTCATTATTGCCACATGACTCTCCCAAGTAGCTGGGCCAACTGAGAGCCCCACCACCAGTGTACTGTCTGCACATCTTCCTCAATATTCAGTTCTGTCACACTTCTTAATCTTTGCAAATCTGATGGTTATGAATGTATATTACAATATTGTCATAATTTCCATGTTTCTGATTACTAGAAAACCTGAACATCCTTTCACACTAATGGATCTTCTGGGATACCTATTCTATGGGCTGCCTGTGCATATCATGTGTCTATTTTTTGTTGTTGTTGTGATTGATACTGATATTTGCCCTGCTATTTTTCTTACTCATGCATCGTGTGGTAGCTCTTTACACCCCTTCCATTTTTAAAGTTCTAGCTGGCTATCACTGGCCTAGGTCAGCACAGTAAGTGCTTCCACACCCAGCAGAGGTTCCAAGTACCCAAAAGCCCCACTGTATATATCATCCACTCTGAGTAAACACAAACACATCATTTGAAAAAATCTGGTATTCATCCAGTCATCCATCCAGGGACATCTACTGAGTACTTACTATGAAGTGACAGTCATGGTATTAGCAACAGGGACATAAAGACATAAGAAACCACAACCTAAGAGGCTCATCCAACTGCAATGGATTAATCACCAGACAAGCTAAATGTCACTTAGCCTGGAGCATAGCTTGGAAAAATCAGGAAAAGAGAGCGTGATGGAATGGTGATGTATCTGAGTAGATATGGTGAAAATGGGTGTTCCCTCTCTTCCCAGATCCTGGTCTAGGGCTACAGTTTCATCCAACAGGCATTAGCTATGCTGCTAGCACCTCTCATTCCTCCACCCCCAACTCTGCAATGCAGAAGCACAAATCTGGGCAGGTGCTGCTGAGAGGACCACATCTCCTTCCCCCACTCCCTTTCCACTTGCAGGGCAGGGTTGGTCCCAGGAGCACCAGGTTGACTCCAATCATCAAGTTAGCAATCCTAGCTCACTCATCAGGCAAAGATTCCACACTGAGAGGAATAAGCTAAGAGACCACTCAATTCCTGCTTGTTGAGATCAGTTGTCACTCAGGGAAGAGTGAGCTACTCTCCCCACCCAGAGCTCTGATGTAATGGCACAAAGGTTCGGCCCAGGAGAAGAGGCATGCCCCAATGACAAAGAGCTCCACCATGCTGCCCAAATCAACTGGTTTTATTTGGGACCACAGACCAAGCAACTTCACTTTCACTTTTCACTTTCATGCATTAGAGAAGAAAATGGCAACCCACTTCAGTGTTCGGCCTGGAGAATCCCAGGGATGGGGGATCCTGGTGGGCTGGCATCTGTGGGGTCACACAGAATCAGACATGACTGAAGTGACTTAGCAGCAGCAGCAGCAGGGAGATGTTTGGGGCTTCCCAGCTAGCCTAGTGGCAAAGAACTCATCTGCCAATACAGGAGATGCAGGTTCGATCCCTGGGTTGGAAAGAGGCCTTGGAGAACAAAACGGCAACCTACTCTAGTATCCTTGCCTCAGAAATCCCATGTACAGAGGAGCCTGGAGAGCTACAGTCCATGGGGTCTGAAAAAACAGGACACAACTTAGCAACTAAACACCACCACCAAGGGAGAAGTTCATGCCTAAGGACATTGTCAAAAACCATGAGAATTTTGGTGGCAAACAAATAATTACCTGGGGCTACTAGCTTCATGATGTAAGTACTATGATGGACCATATGTATTATAAAATCATAGACCAGTCAAAATTTAACAAAGCTTAAGAGACAGACATTCGAAAATAATGTTCTTAGGATCACACTCATTCCTGAGGGTTCTAAAGATTAAAGACATATCCTAGGCTGTACCCACTCAGGAGTAACCAGAGTTACTGGTGAGAACAACAACCTTCCACTGGGGAAGACATGAAAATTTCCCAAATTATATGCAAATCCATCAGCAAAAAGTAGAAGCCTTCCTGACTTAAAAGACTTAAGTGAAAGCAACCTAGATGTCCATCAGCAGATGAATGGATAAGAAAGCTGTGGTACATATACACAATGGAGTATTACTCAGCCATTAAAAAGAATTCATTTGAATCAGTTCTAATGAGGTGGATGAAACTGGAGTCTATTATACAGAGTGAAGTAAGCCAGAAGGAAAAACACCAATACAGTATACTAACGCATATATATGGAATTTAGAAAGATGATAACAATAACCCTGTGTGCGAGACAGCAGAAGAGACACTGATGTATGAAACAGTCTTATGGACTATGTGGGAGAGGGAGAGGGTGGGAAGATTTGGGAGAATGGCATTGAAACATGTAAAATATCATGTATGAAACGAGATGCCACTCCAGGTTCAATGCACGATACTGGATGCTTGGGGCTAGTGCACTGGGATGACCCAGAGGGATGGTATGGGGAGGGAGGAGGGAGGAGGGTTCAGGATGGGGAGCACATGTATACCTGTGATGGATTCATTTTGATATTTGGCAAAACTAATACAATTATGTAAAGTTTAAAAATAAAATAAAATTTAAAAAAAAATAAAATAAAATACCAAGCCAAAAAAAAAAAAAAAAAAAGACTTAAGTGAAACCTTTCACCAAAATACTGGCTAAACCATAAGTCACTCTAGCCTAAGAGGAAGAGGAGTAAAATGATATTCATCCCTCATGGTCTGGAAGACTTTGTGCTGAGCCAGTGATGCACCTTCCCTGGAGAGAAGACCTCTGAAACACTAGACTCTGGTTAAAAGTGGGGGAAAACTGTAAATTCCCTGAAGTATGAAAGCAGTCTACAAACCACACACACATCTAAGTAGCTAGGGCATAGCATGCATAGCATGTGCTCAGTCACTCAGTCCTGTCCGACTCTTTGCAACCCCATGGACTGTAGCCCACCACGCTCCTCTGTCCATGGACTCTTTCAGGCAAAAATGCTAGATGCCATTTTCTCCTTCAGGGAATCTTCCTGATCCAGGAATCAAACCCATGTCTCCTGTGTCTCTGGCATTGGCAGGTGGCTTCTTTACCAACTGAGCCACTAGGGACCCTGAATACTGGAGTGGGTTGCTGTTTCCTCCTTCAGGAAATCTTCCCAACCTGGGCAATGAACAGGTGTCTCCTGTGTCTCTGCATTGGCAGACGGATTCTTTATCACTGAGCCACCTGAGAAGCCCCAGCTAAGGCAACTTAAGCACAAACTTTGATCAATAAATAATTTATAAAGATACACCAAAAACTCCTAAGAAGTCAAGTCAAAAATAAAAACAAGAAAAAAAAATCTAACCAAGAAAATTATAGTGTGGGAAAAACAGATTTCACAGATTTAGTCCAGCCAAGTCATTAAACAGATAAATAAATGACTGACCAAACAGCAACCTCAATAAGCTTTCTTCAAAAAGGAAATGGAAAGAGATGTCAGTATTCAGAGGTGCTACAATATTTTACCTAAAATATGCAGTTTTCAACACAAAATTGAGACACCCCAAAAAACAGAAAAAATAAAACACAGAAAAGTATAACCCATACACAAGAAAAAAGGCAATAGAAACCTTACAGGTGCCCAGAGTTATATTTAATAAGACTTGAAAATAGTATACTTTCAGTATAGTATATATTACAAACATGCCCAAAGAACAAAAGGAAACCATGCTTACAGAAGTGAAGGAAGATACGATGACAGTGTCTTATCAGATAGAGAATATCAATAAAAAGATAGAAAATTCAGAAAAGAACCAAATGGAAATCATAGAGTTAAAAAATATAGCTACTGAAATGATGAATTTGGTAGAGTGGTTCAGCAGATTTGAACTGACAGAAGGAAACTTGTTAACAGATGAATAGAGACTATGTAATCCAAAGAGCAGAAAGAAAAAAGAAGAAAAAAAATTTCAAAAGAGCTTCAGAAAGGTGGGAGACCATTAACTATAGAACAAGCACGTATCAAAAGTATGAGAAGAAAAGGAGAGAGGATGGGACAGAAATATATTCAAGGAAACAACGGCTGAAAATGTTCCAAATTTGACTTTTTTAAAAATACACTAATCTGCACTTCTAAGAAACTCCATGAACTCCAAATAGGATGGATGCAAAGAGAACCACACCCAAACTCATCAAACTGCTGAAAGCCAAAGATAAACTATTGAAATCAACAAGAGAAAAACAACTTGCTCCATTATGGAACCACAATAAAACTGACAGTTGATTTCTCATCAAAAGCAATGGAGGTGAGAGCGATGAAAGAAAAATCAGGAAAAGGCCTATAAGTTTTTATTGTGAGACAGAGAAAATCCCAGATTATACATTTGAGAAGGGTCTTCATAAGAACCAGAAATGCTCAAGCCATGAGAGGAAGAATTATCTCAGGAAGGTAATGCTGAGAGAGAATATGCAGAAAATATGGATCTCATCTCTTAAAAGATCTTACCTAAAAACCTATCTTTTCATTAAAGTCAAATTTAAAAAAAATCTCTCATCTGAAAGTTTGTGAGAAATTAATGGCTCTTTCATCTCACAGATGACTGAGAAACCAAATCTGTCAGTGAGGCATTAAGAATTTAAACTGATGCATGAAACACATATAAACTCGCTTGTTAATATTCAGAAAAACTGAATAAATTATTAACTGCTTATAAATATGACATGTGGGTGATATTAAAGGCAAAAGTGGGTGAGAATAATGACATCAGACAACCAGACAATTTACTCATTCAATTTTTTAATTAAAAATGTATGATTTCAATGCTTGTAAAAATAGTGGACATTCTGGAGAAACACTAGAAGGCTTCTCAAACACTGATTACTGATGCTACAAAAGAAGTAAGAGATATATAAGGTGAGAATTTGAGGGTACACTTTGAAAACTTCAGTACAGAAATAATGCAAATGAAATCCACAAAGACCTATTTACACCACAGCAGTAAGCTTGCTTCACCTCCAGAAAACACTGCAGTGAGTTTCTTTTCTTTTCTTTTGCTACTTTTGTATATTTTAAATGTGCTTTTACTGTAGAGTACTGTTTACCTTTTACAATTGCAGCAAATTTACTAATCAGGTACTGGGTGGTTCAGATAAAGACATCTCTGAGAGAAAGGGGCATGGGGCACCATGAAGCTGAGACAATGAGCTAGCTCAGAGAACTTGCTACTTCTATTTAGAGTGCCCTGGATACACTTATACCTGCTACTCTCTACTGGAAGCCTGGTTGTTATAAGCAAATTTGGGCATAAATTACAGAAGAAAATGGCTAATTTGCCAAGAAAATAAGTGGTGGTGGTAGCAGGAAGAGAAGTGACCCAGAAGTGTGTAAACCCTGATGAGCCATTTGGTAACCAAGCGAACGTTTGTAAACTGACATTTTATGGCACACTCAAAAGCCCAATAGTTAAAATTACAAATCTAAAACAAAACAAAAATATTTCCAAAGGAAATTAATGCTCATGATGGCATGGAGAGAATATTTTCTCTCGACTAATGGATATTAACTATATTCAGTCAGTTCTTGTCCAGAACAGGGAGGATTTGTTGTTGCTGTTCTGTCGCTAAGATGTGTCCGACTCTCCGCAACTCCATGAACTACAATACGCCAGGCTTCCCTGTCCTTCATTATCTCCTGGAGTTTGCTCAGATTCATGTCCATGAGTCGGTGATGCTATCTAACCATCTCATCCTTTGTCGCCTTCTTCTCCTCTTGCCCTCAATCTTTCCCAATATCAGGGTCTTTTCCAATGAGTCGGCTCTTCACATCAGGTGGCCAAAGTGTTAGAGCTTCAGCCTCAGTCCTTCCAATGAATATTCACAGTTGATTTCCTTTAGGGTTGATTGGTTTGATCTCCTTGCTGACCAAGGGACTCTCGAGTCTTTTCCAGCACCACAATTCTGAAGCATCCATTCTTCAGCACTCAGCCTTCTTTATGGTACAACTCTCACATCGTACCTGACTACTGGAAAAACTATAGCTCTGACTACAGGGATTTTTGTTGGCAAAATGATGCCTCTGCTTTTTAATAAGCCGTGTAGGTTTGTCATAGCTTTTCTTCAAAGGAGCAAGTGTCTTCTAATTTCATGGCTGCAAAATCACCATCCTCAGTGATTTGGGAGCCCAATGAAATAAAATCTGTCACTGCTTCCACTTTTTCCCCTTCTATTTGTCATCAAGTGATGGGACCAGATGCCATGATCTTAGTTTTTTGAAAGTTGAGTTTTAAGCTAGCTTTTTCACTCTCCTCTTTAACCCTCATCAAGAGGGTCTTTAGTTCCTCTTCCCTTTCTGCCACTAGAGTGGTATCATCTGCATATCTGAGGTTGTTGATATTTCTCCCTAGAATCTTGATTTCAGCTTGTGATTCATTCACTTGGCATTTCACATGTGTACTTGGCATAGAAGTTAAATAAGTAAGGTGACAATATATAGCCTCATCATACTCCTTTCCCAATTTGGAACCAGTCTGTTGTTCCATGTCTAGTTCCAACTGTTGCTTCTTGACCCACATACAAAATTCTCAGGAGACAGGTAAGGTGATTTGGTATACCCATATCTTTAAGATTTTTCCACAGTTTGTTGTGATCCACCATGGGGTAGCAAAGAGTCAGACACAACTGAGCAGAGAGAGGGGGCCCCTACACTTTGGACCACTGCAAGGAGGATGACAGCCACATACCTATGAGAACCTTTAAGCTGGTAGGAAAAACTGTCGTAGGTTTAAAAGTGGATACTAAACAGGCTCACTAAATAGAAGATTTTCATCATCATATTTGCCGTGTTTTGGCAAGTACAGATGAGGTCTGAGGTTAACTTATATAGAGAGAAGAAGCCTGAAAAACCACACTTTCTCAGTTCCAATTCCCTCAATTTCTGATTATGCCATCTTGGGCACAAGTTTCACTTTCTCAACACTCTCAGATTGCTCATCTTAAGAGTCTACAGATTGTATTTCCAAGTAGATATGGACACTGGGAGAAAATGAATCCTTACCTATACTTATGAGTATTCTACATGCATCTTGGGCTACATTGCATTTGACCAGAGATAAATAAGAGCTTCACAAAGAACCCCAAGCAGACCATCATTTCATATGTACTTTTTTTCCCCTTTTGACAGGGCTAGGAACTCTGGCCCACCCTAATCAGAGCATTTTAAAATAACTATGAACAAAGTGTTTATACCTTCCAGTGCTTTTTCTGGTTGCTGCCTTTACTGATTTCCTCCCTTGATGGGTTCACTGCATCAGTAACTAGAGTATCAATGATGCACCGATGTGGTAAGGTCTGCATTTAATTTCCGGAGTGCTGTTCACCATCCCTATTCAACAGACCCTCAATCTTCATACTGTAGACTTTCAAAGTACATAAAAATTTGCTTTGTCTTTTTCCCATTTAATTGTGAATTATGGTTTAGTAATTTGAAATATCCTCTATGGTTGTGTTTAAGGGTTCATGTCCTCCATAGGATGATTGTAAAAGGCCTCCCAGGTGGCTCAGTGGTAAAGAATCCACCTGCCAAGCAGGAGACCCAGGTTCAATCTCTGGGTCCGAAAGATCTCCTGGAGGAGGAAATGGCAACCCACTCCAGTATTCTAGCCTGGGAAATCCCAAGGACAGAAGAGCCTAGTGGGCTACAGTGCATGAGGTCACAATGAGTTGGACATGACTTGGACTAAACCACCACAGTGTAAAGATTAAATAAGCTAATATGTGTGAAGTTAGTTTGAACAGTGCCTGGCACTCGGGAGTGCTTTAAGTGTTGGTTAAAACTGTAATCATATTGCTATTTTACTACTAGTGTACACAGGCAGAGTGAAGACTCTCTGGCCCTACCTAACTCAGCCTACAGAGTGCACTCTCTCACTCGTAAGAGATCTGGGATCACATAGGCAGGAGGCCCGAGCATTCCTCCTGATATCACTACTGGGTTATCTGTAGAGCAGTCCCTGTTTCATTGTCCTAATCCTCCCAGTAGTAGGCAAAGCCACAGACACATACTGAGGAGTATGTGTGTAAGTGCATACATGTGTGGTCACACATGAAAATACATTCTTTTCTTTACTTGAGTTAGAATGGTACTGGGAAATTTAAGAAAAACTTTCCCAAGAAGTTAAGAAACAAACAGACTGGTTAAGTAAAATATGGTACATTCATTTTTAGTGGAATACACAGCAACCATTTATAATGATAGAAAAAAAAATCATATTACATTGCAAAATAAAAACAAGATGAGACAGGCTTGGACTTCCCTGGTGGCTCAGTGGTCACCAGGGAAGAATCTGCTTGCCAATGCAGGGGACACATTCGACCCATGATTTGGGAAGATCCCACATGCCCTAGAGGAACTAAGTCCATGAGCCATAATTACTGAGCCTAAGTGCCACAACTACTGAAGCCCTTGTGCCCTAGAGCCTGTGCTCCACAACCAATGAAAACCCAGCATAGCCAAAAATAAAATAAAAAAAAAAGATAGGCTTAAAAAAGTATAAATTCTAATTCATAAAATATGCATACAGAAAAAGACTGGATGAAAATACTAAGTCCTCAGTATATCGAATACTATTTTCTAGTGAGAGAATGATAGATTTTTCTTTTCTTTGTTAATACTTTTCATAATGAATATATATTACTTTTTTAACCCTAAAAAAAAAAAAAGACCCTGAAATTGTCGAGTTCTGTGTAGCTATTTAATTCCCTAAGTCAAATAAGGGGTTGGAAGGGTCTGCATCAAGGGTCTTAAAGCATATAGTCAGTCTAACCAAACTGACAGTCTCAAGCAGTTGAACAGAGGTGCAGAATCCAAGCAAGTCAGCAAGGAAAAGAAGAGCTATAGCATTCACAAAGGAGTAGTAAGTGGCCTGAGATATAGACCTTGTTATGTTACCAGTTTGGCCTTCCAACAGAGCTTCCTTCCTCTAACTTGCCAATGCTGTATCCTGCTCAGTAACACAGTGCCTCTCAATATCATCAAAATGCCTCCTCCAGAAGACAGTGCAGCAGCTATGCTAGCAGACACCCCTTGAATACACTGACCACGTTCTGGTGGCTCGCTTATGAAGGGGTCCTGCTACAAAAGGACTCCGTGACTCATAAACTAAGAACTGCCAGTTTAGATGGCTCTATATCTTTAATTCCCGATCCCCAAAACTATTGGGCTTTTTTTTTTTTTTTAAGTTAAATTTAGAAAATTGAGTATAAGTTCTTCTTTTTATTTTCTCACATTTCCTCATATCTAATTTTACCTCAAATATCAAAAAAAATGTTAGAAAGTCAATTTCTTATTTCTTTTGTCCTCACCCCACTCCAGAGAGATGGAAGACCATGAAGCTAATTCATTTTCAGGTTATCCTCTGTATCATCTTGGTACCAGGTTAATTTCTTTGTGAGAAGGGAATAATAATTTTAGAGCCAAGCAGAGTACATGAAAATGTCTTTCCTCTTATCAATAAACTACAAATTCTTATCTACCATGTCAATGATTACTTGGTTTGTTTTAGACAACCACAACTTTACAAACAGAATACTCAACATATTAAAAATATATGGAAGTTTTTGTAAATAAGTAACAGAAATAAAAGTAATTCTACTTATTAAAAAAGATATATGGTTTATAGTTTATTGTATGCAGGTGGAATAAGAAATGAGGTGTATCAAGGACTCTCAACTAATACCATACTTTGAATATCAATAAGCACAAGGGCATTAAAATTTTCAAACATACTGGGAAAGACTGGCATCTGACATTAAAAACTTAACTTTATATTTGTTCTTTCTTCATATTTATGATTAGTCCCATGAACTACAGTCTGCGAGGCTACAGTCATCCATTGGATTCTCCAGGCAAGAATACTGGAGCCATTCCTTCTCCAGGGGATCTTCCCAGGGATCAAATCCACTGTGTCTCCTGCATCAGCACGTGGGTTCTTTTCTGTTAGCGCCACCTGGGAAGCCCAGTCTAGAAATAATTGACTCACATATAGAATGCTTTCAGTTTTAGCATTTAGAATCTTAGTTAGAGTAGCTACTTTGGAAAACATATTTAATACTAAAACAGGATAAAGTAATATTTCCTATGATTGTGAGAAGGCACTTAATTTCCAATCAGTTTCCCCAACAGTCCTGAAGAAAAGGTAGGTTGTATTATCCAAATTATACTCACTAAGCTTAAAAGTAACCCATTCTAAGTCATGCAGCTACTAAACCAGAGTCTACTGACATCTTAAGGCGACACTGAAGATTCTTTGAGAATGGAAACTATCTATCTCACCGTTTTGACTCTTCATGATATAAATTCTGATAAAGAGTAGACCCTCAGAATTTGTGAAGGCAAGAACAAACACGGAGACAGAGGCAGGACAAGATTTACTGCCCTCATATCACAGGCTCACTCCACCACCAATGTTTCTCAAAGCAGGACACATCTGTTCCAGGAACTAATTTCAGGCACACTGCAACAGCTCTCACCTCTCCCAAAACTCATCAAATAGCTAAATCAGAGTGTCTGAGGTGGGGTCTGGGAATTTGCATTTTAAGTCTCCCTAGGGTAAGAAATGGCACCCCACTCCAGTACTATTGCCTGGAAAACCCCATGGATGGAGGAGCCTGGTGGGCTGCAGTCCATGGGGTCACTAAGAGTCGGACATGACTGAGCAACTTCACTTTCACTTTTCACTTTCATGCATTGGAGAAGGAAATGGCAACCCACTCCAGTGTTCTTGCCTGGAGAATCCCAGGGATGGGGGAGCCTGGTGGGCTGCCGTCTATGGGGTCGCACAGAGTCGGACATGACTGAAGCGACTTAGCAGCAGCAGCAGTGTAAGAAATTGGAGAAGGCGATGGCAAACCACTCCAGTACTCTTGTCTGGAAAATCCCATGGAGAGAGGAGCCTGGTAGGCTGCAGTCCATGAGGTCTCTAGGAGTCAGACACAACTGAGCGACTTCACTTTCACTTTTCACTTTCACAACTAAGCGACTTCACTTTCACTTTTCACTTTCCTGCATTGGAGAAGGAAATGGCAACCCACTCTAGTGTTCTTGCCTGGAGAATCCCAGGGACGGGGGAGCCTGGTGGGCTGCCGTCTATGGGGTTGCACAGAGTCCGACAGGACTGAAGCAACTTAGCAGCAGCAGCAGTGTAAGAAATGCTGCCATATTGTGGCAAACTCTAAACTCAGCATCATGTCACACCATCATACAGTTCTTCCTCTTACTTCCATTTGTTATATTATTGGCAAAGTAAAGAGATGCTTGAAATGTCATGATGAGAAGCTCTAACACTCTGTGAGGGAGGCACAGAGTGACCTAGAACTGCAAAATCATGATATCCACATTTGCCACTGCTTTCTTCTGAAAGTTGCTTTCTGTTTCTCCATATGGCAAAAGCTGAAGTATTATCATCACCATCTGGAGTTTTAAACAACAAAGCGTTAGTAGAGGTTTACAGTGCCCCTAGCTTATAACATCTGAATTCGCGTAAAAATTCACTGAATATAATTGTCTTTTACAAGCCCTAACCCCAAACAACGTGCAAGAGCAGGAGGAAAAATAAACTTCTGGCATATTTCTACCCCCTGCGAGCACCATCACATATCCAAACTCATTAATTATGTACAGCCCAGAGGTTTCAAACAGAATTTTCAAACTTAAATGGTCAGAGACATAGCAGGCTTCAGAAAAAATAATGGGGACAGATCAGTTGTCCATACATCTTTAACTACCACTAATTATATTACCAAGCACACGTACAGTCTTTTATAGTGTATAGACTACACTTCCAATATCTTAATTAATTTGACCTTTTATAGTGTATAGACTACACTTCCAATATCTTAACTAATTTGACCTTCTAAAGTCCTGTGAAGGGCCTAGCACACTTCTATTAAGAGGCCTTTTTAGCTCTCTGCTGTATCACTTGACTTTTCTTCCCTGGTGAGTTTCTGAGAGGCAGAGAGAGTATATCCTCTTCTGTATCCTTAGCATCTAGCAGGATATCTCACTCATTAAAGAAGGCACTCATAGATACAGGAATCCTCTTTGCAACTATATTCTAGAGATAAAGCAACTGAGGTTCAGAGAGATCAAGATATTTATCCTAGAGAGATGACCCAGGAAGAAAGCAGGCAATTGGCCCTGAAATGTGAGGGGGACTGTTGTGTAGAAACAGGATTAATTTCACATGACTTCATTTGACAAATCACCAGACTTCATTGGACAAATCTAGACAAATCTAAATCTTCCAACTAGAATTGTCCAATTTTAATTGTCCAATTAAAATTTCACATGACTTCATCTGAAAATTTGAAGAGAGATAGGGAGAAAGATTTTAGCTCATGTAGGTAAGAAGCTTCTAACCATGGGAAACATCTAGTCAGGAAATGTGTTCTTTAAAAAGGAGAGTTGCCCAACATGGGAGAGTACAGGAGAGACTACAGAAAGGGTTTTACGCATCAGTGGAGAATCAGCCGCATGACCTGTAGAGTCCTGTCCAACCAGAAGACTCTAGGAGTCTATCCTTTGGGAAAACTTACACATCTGGTCACTGGTAGAAAGATCTCACAGCCTTATATCACTGCACCCAATGGACCACAAGGGATGCCTTTGAAAAGCATCCAGCTAGCAGGTTCTGACAATTCAAAAGTATCTTATCAGACTTAGCTCCAGAGCTAGATGGAGTAAGAACTGATTTATCCCTCCATCTGAAAACAATTAGCCAACCATCTATGATATGTATGTTTGCCCATGTGCATGTGTGTGCATATATGTGTACATGTGTGTAAGAAACAACAGTTTTCAAGACTAGGTATCAGGAAATGAGACACTGAACCCTGATAAGCAGGAAACAAGTGGGATGAGCCCTGCAACTACCTCAACTTACTGCTTTGAGAAGGAGACAAAATAAAGCACTTGTATCCATAATATATAACCAATTACCAGAACTTAACAAGAAAATAAACAACCCAACAAATGAGAAAAAAAGATGTGAAAAAGATGTGAAAATATCATCAAAGAAAATACAGGAATGGCAAATAAACACACTAAAAGATACTTAGCGTCATTAGGGAAACATAAATTAAAACCACAATTAAATATCACTCCATACCCTATTAGAGTGGCTAAAATTAAAAAGCCTGTCATACCAAGTGTTGGTGAGTACGTGGAGCAACAGAATCTCTCATATACTGCTGCTTAGATGTAAAATGGAACAGATATTTTGTAAAAAGTTTGGGAGTTTCCTGAAAACCTAAGCATAAAATTTCTATATGATTCAGCCATTCCACTCCTGGACTTACCCAAGAGAAAAGTCATATGCCTGTTCATATAAGACTTACATATGAATATTCTTAGAAGCTTTATGTGTAAGACCTCCAAACTGGCAGTTACCCAAATATCCATCAACAGGTGCATATGTGTAAACAAACTGTGGTATATCCATAAAATGAAATACTATTTGACAATATAAGTGGATGAACTATTCATATTATAAATATGGATGTATCCCCTAATAAATATGCTGAATGAAATAGATAAAAAGTATATATACTGTATAATAATATTTATATAAAATTTTAGAAAATGCAAACTAATCTATAGCAAGTCAAAGAATATCCTTGGTTGCCTACAAACATAGAACCAGAGGTGCAAGGGAGAATATATGGAAGAGAAAATTTGGAAGGTGATGGATATACTCATGTTCTATATGTCACGAACGTCTTCATGATGTATATACATAAGTCAAACCTTTGCAAACTGTACACTTTAAACAGGTGCAGTCATTGTATGTCAACTGTACCTTAATAAAGCTGTTAAAAATAAGATATCCCATCAAAGAACTAAGATCAATATGCTATATCCTATCCTCTTACTGCTTCAAATAAAGTAGGAGTAGTAATAATAACAGCAAAAGCAGCAACAGCAGCTAATATTTGAGGAGTTACTGTGCATCAGGCATCCTTTGAAGCACTTTAGAGGAGACACCAAATGTATTTCTCAGGACTTCCCTGTTGTTTTATGAAGCAGATGCTATTATCACATGGCAGAGATGACAACTGGCTTATTTCACTTAGCATAGTATCTTCAAGGTTCACTCATGTTGTGGCATATGTCAAGATGTCCTCCCTTTTTAGGGCTGAGTAAAATTCTATTATATCTATTAATATATACATTTTATCTGTTCATCTGTCCATGGACCTTCGGGTGGTTTCTACCTTTTGGCTATTTTGAATTATACTGCTGTGAAAAGGGGTGTACCCGACTTTAAGTTCTTTTGGGAATTTACTCAGAAGAGATTTACTGGATCAAAATGCTGGACTGGAAGAAACACAAGCTGGAATCAAGATTGCCAGGAGAAATATCAATAACCTCAGATATGCAGATGATACCACCCTTATGGCAGAAAGTGAAGAGGAACTCAAAAGCCTCTTGATGAAAGTGAAAGTGGAGAGTGAAAAAGTTGGCTTAAAGCTCAACATTCAGAAAATGAAGATCATGGCATCCGGTCCCACCACTTCATGGGAAATAGATGGGGAAACAGTGGAAACAGTGTCAGACTTTATTTTTCTGGGCTCCTAAATCACTACAGATGGTGACTGCAGCCATGAAATTAAAAGATGCTTACTCCTTGGAAGGAAAGTTATGACCAACCTAGATAGCATATTCAAAAGCAGAGACATTACTTTGCCAACAAAGGTTCATCTAGTCAAGGCCATGGTTTTTCCTGTAGTCATGTATGGATGTGAGAGTTGGACTGTGAAGAAGGCTGAGTGCCGAAGAATTGATGCTTTTGAACTGTGGTGTTGGAGAAGACTCTTGCGAGTCCCTTGGACTGCAAGGAGGTCCAACCAGTCCATTCTGAAGGAGATCAGCCCTGGGATTTCTTTGGAGGGAATGATGCTAAAGCTGAAACTCCAGTACTTTGGCCACCTGATGCGAAGAGTTGACTCATTGGAAACGACTCTGATGCTGGGAGGGATTGGGGGCAGGAGGAGAAGGGGACGACAGAGAATGAGATGGTTGGATGGCATCACTGACTCGATGGACGTGAGTCTGAGTGAACTCCGGGAGTTGGTGATGGACAGGGAGGCCTGGCATGCTGCGATTCATGGGGTCACAAAGAGTCAGACACGACTGAGCGACTGATCGGATCTGATCTGATAGCAATTATACCTTTAATTTTTTGAGGAATAGCCTTTCCCTCTAATTCTTAAGTTGTAATTCACAGAATGAACTTCCTAGAAAGCAAATCTGACCATGCCACCCAGAGGCTTAAAATTCATTAATGGTTCCCTTATTGAGTTTATTGTGAAATTCAGATTCCTCAACATGGTGGGTCCTTCCCAGATAATTTCATCTTACTCTATCCCAAGGACTTCTCTCCTTCCTCTAAGGTTTCAAAGCATGCTGTATTGGGTTGGTTAAAAAGTGCATTCATGTTTTTCCATAAGATCATCTGGAAAAATCTGAACGAACTTTTTGACCAACCCAATACATAGAGTATTTCTATTAGCACTTCCCTCAACTCTATGATTAATGGTTCCACCTTCCTCAGGAGGCTGTAAGCTACTTGGTAACAGGATTCACATTTTTATTCATCTTTGTATCTTCATTACCCTTCCACAGTGCCTACAATACAGTAGAAACTCGATACATATATTTGAATGAATGCCAGCTCAGCAGCCCAAAAATAAAAAAATAATACTTCCATTTTGTGAAGTAAGCAATGTAACAGAAGAGACAGCGTATAGGTTAAACGTGTGTGTGTGTGTGTATAATGCAACAGGTTAGACACACATACATGCATGTGTAATGAGAAAACCTCTTTTCTTTACAGTCATTCACATGTCACTTTGATTTTCATTCGTAAGTTCCTTATGCTGCAGGCTGGAGGTGCTTTTAAGCGCACTGCAGGAAAAGAGGCCAACAACACACAGTGCCCCTTGAATGACAGACACAGTGCCAGAACAGGCTAACATCTAGGGTGTCTCTCTGCTAAGGAGTGTCATCCATCTACGTGTGGACTGCGCCTTTGATTTTATGAACACGCCACACAAGAAATGTGTTCTCACACCCGGGACTAGGA
Organism: Bos indicus; assembly: GCF_029378745.1. Lineage (NCBI taxonomy): Eukaryota > Metazoa > Chordata > Mammalia > Artiodactyla > Bovidae > Bos > Bos indicus. The sequence continues at coordinate 26,627,593 of NC_091767.1, forward strand.
ATCTGGTATGACTTCTTGATTAAAGGTTTAATAAGCTCCTGCTTTACACTCATACACAGAGCAAAAATGATTTCACTGCCTAATGATATTATATTACAAGAGTACTTCAGCATGCAGCTAAACCTGATAAAGATTGTGGATAATGGTTTTCCTGAAACATCAATTCAAAGTAAGATAAATGACACTTTCAAACTGTGCACACTAGATGACGAAGGGATTTTTTTCTTTAATTCTGTCAGTCTCTCAGATAAAGAAAAATGTCCTATTTTCCAAAAAGATTCTGGTTTTCCACACTGCACTGCCACGGGGCTGGGGGGTCGGGGGTGGAAACTGTCTCAGACCACATTACTGGGCTTTCAATTGATGAGCTGGATTGAAAGGGGAGTGGTGCTCTCAGCCCACGCTGGGTTACTGTACTTCTCTCACAAGATATATGTAAATAAAACAAGCTTCTTCCAGGCCAAAGGCATGCTCCATGGACCCTAACTAAATGAGCAAGCCTTGGGAAAAATTTCATTGTGCACAATTAAGGAACATTACAGGTCAGCAGAATCTCTGGATTAAACACTTCACCTACTAGAAATAAGTGTTTTGATAGCAGTAAGAATCATGGCATCAGGGCCTAAATATATAAAAGTATATGGAGGCCACAGAATCTATTTCTGAATATGGAGAAAAATTAGAGCCTGGTCAGTTAGGCCTCAGAAATTAAAGAAAATATACTGGTGCCAGAAGTGGAATTCTTACATAAACTTAAAAAACCTAAAATTCCGTTTTCCAATTCCAGTGAAGGCTAAGATCTATGGTAACCAAGAACCTCAAATGCACTTCAAATTTCGTTAGACCTGTATCTTGTAATCAGGTTGGATTTGCATAGCCTAATTTCTGAAATGGGGCCATGCAGACAGCCTTTAAATAGCACTATTAAAACTGAACTCAGAAGTGGATCTCCTTCAACTTAGCAAATTGGAAGCACAACAAAGGACATGCATTATGTGAGCTCCATAAGGTAAGAAAGTGTTCTGTTAAAGCCACCAGAGAGACCTGATCACTGTGCTTCTGGTTGAGGAAATTTAATTTATAAGTACTTTGTAATACCACCATATATACTAACTATATACCACTAACTATATACTTGATGCAGTTCTAAGAAACTCAAGATCTAACAAGGGTCCATCCTTAAATTTTTTTATGTTTAAAAACCCAAATGAGAATATTTTCCAAATGAAATTCTACTCCAGGGTTTCTAAATTACTCAAGACATAGTTTATCTATAAAGAAATATCTGTTATGAACTAGGACTAAGAAGGGTCAAGCTCAAAAAATCAAATATATGAAATATGATAATCAATTAAGCTAAAGCAAAATTTAGCATCACCAACTATAAAAAACAAACTGAAGTGTAAGGGAAAAATAGTATAGAAAAAAGAAAGAAGAAAGGGGTAGAGGTGGTGGTAAGAATGTTAAGAAGCAGGCACAGCAAACGAAAAGAACAAAGATGACCAGGAGGGGAAGAGAGCAGACAAGACAACAAGAATAGTCCAGAATCTAGGAACAGATCATTCTTGACCATCTCAGACGCCCTGAGGGCAGCCCCGAATCACCAGACATTCAGAATGCAGATGCCCAGAGATAATGATCTGCTGAAAGATCTTCGAACACTCTATTTAAAGGGGCCAGCATGCATAAAGTCCACATGCTTCCAAAAGGACAAATGTGAAAATATGCAGGTCTCCCCCTGTATTTGGAATGTAGAGTGTGATGGTTATGTATGAGATCAAGTATGTCTACGGGGTTATATTACCTGTTTGTGCAAGGACAGGATTTCAATTATCAATAGCAAGTGGAAAATACTTATGTATAGGCTGCACTTTATGTCCTAGGGGTAAGGAGTTAGGGTTAAGCTCGAATAGCTGTAAAGGTTTGATGCCAATGATAACTCTCACGCTGCTCTGGCTGAAACATAAGTATATATTCTCCAGAAGGTGAACAAGTTTTCCACATCAGTGGATGACTGAAATGAAACATTTAAATTTAATCTTAGCTTCTGTTTCTAAACACACCAAGTCACAAATGAGATTGTGTAGCATAAACTCAATATAACACAGTAAGAAACAGGTCTATCAGAGAGAATGCTATAGGGTGCCAACAAACCAATGCTTTGTCTGCATTTGTTTTCCAATTACACAGCTTTCATATAGACGAAGGACAATAAACAGCCCTAGAGAGATGAGATCTGAAATTAAATACCCCTAGAGGATAGGTCCTGAGATTACAAACACATTTTGCATAGACCCAAGAGGCAGACTCAGAAGCAAGAGATGAGAACTAGAAGATAACTTCAGCTCAGCTTCCAAGTATATACTGAATAATGTGATGGACAGGCCAAGAAAAATCATTACTGTGATCTCACTGAATTCTCATAACAGCCTAATGAGGTTACTATAAGGAAATTGAGAATCAGAGAAGTGAGGGTTTTGCCTAAGGTAACAAAGCACATGTATTGCAATCAGGACACAGAGATCTACCAAAAGCAAAGGGTCTTTCAGTCATTCTAGCTGCACTTCAAAGCTTCCTGGTCTTCAGGGTGAGTCAAACAGTTGGCTGACTACTGGTCAGCAGTGTAGGGGCTTTGTATGTTAAATCACTATATACAGACGTTCCCTGAAAGTTCCTTGTCATCATCAGATCACATCAGATTAGTCGCTCAGTCGTGTCCGACTTTTTGCGACCCCATGAATTGCAGCACGCCAGACCTCCCTGTCCATCACCAACTCCCGGAGTTCACTCAGACTCACGTCCATCGAGTCAATGATGCAATCCAGCCATCTCATCCTCTGTCGTCCCCTTCTCCTCCTGCCCCCAATCCCTCCCAGCATCAGGGTCGTTTCCAATGAGTCAACTCTTTGCATGAGGTGGCCAAAGTACTGGAGTTTCAGCTTTAGCATCATTCCCTCCAAAGAAATCCCAGGGCTGATCTCCTTCAGAATGGACTGGTTGGATCTCCTTGCAGTGCAACGGACTCACAAGAGTCTTCTCCAACACCACAGTTCAAAAGCATCAATTCTTCGGCACTCAGCCTTCTTCACAGTCCAACTCTCACATCCATACATGACTACAGGAAAAACCATGGCCTTGACTAGACGAACCTTTGTTGGCAAACTAATGTCTCTGCTTTTGAATATGCTATCTAGGTTGGTCATAACTTTCCTTCCAAGGAGTAAGCGTCTTTTAATTTCATGGCTACAGTCACCATCTGCAGTGATTTTGGAGCCCAGAAAAACAAAGTCTGACACTGTTTCCACTGTTTCCCCATCTATTTCCCATGAAGTGGTGAGACCAGATGCCATGATCTTCGTTTTCTGAATGTTGAGCTTTTTTTTTTTTTTTTTTCCTGGGCTGCTGATTTTTATTTTATCATTTTGGCATTTTATGATTTACAAAGACTATTTCTATCTCTTATTCATTTAATCTTACCACAGAAGGGTGAAGTGGACATTGATAATTGTGTTTTATAGATGAGAAAGAGCGAGAGATGAGAGAAATAGGCTCAGAAAGTTAAAGCAGCCCAAGGTGACATAGCTAGTTAATATCAGAGTAAAACTGGTTAGTGAGGTAGCAGAGACTTGAGTCCAAGTCTTCTGGCTCAAAGATTTATTTCCCCTTAGCATTAGACATTGGTTCTAGCCCAGTACCTTTTTTGGGAAGATAGGTGTTAGAATTTATAATTTAATGTTTTCACACCTCAAATGATACTGTCAGAATCTGAATTATTATCAAATGCAATAAAAATTATGGTGTAATTAGAATATGGCAAGACATATTTATGACCGCTTAGTTTAATATTACTTTCTGTGCTTTTACAAAAAGGAAAAATGCTGAATGTTGGCATTTTCTGATCCAAAAATTGTCTGTTTCCTGAGCTTTAAGCCGACTCTTTCACTCTCCACTTTCACTTTCATCAAGAGGCTTTTGAGTTCCTCTTCACTTTCTGCCATAAGGGTGGTATCATCTGCATATCTGAGGTTATTGATATTTCTCCCGGCAATCTTGATTCCAGCTTGTGTTTCTTCCAGTCCAGCGTTTCTCATGATGTACTCTGCATATAAGTTAAATAAACAGGGTGACAATATACAGCCTTGATGAACTCCTTTTCCTATTTGGAACCAGTCTGTTGTTCCATGTCCAGTTCTAACTGTTGCTTCCTGACCTGCATACAAATTTCTCAAGAGGCAGATCAGGTGGTCTGGTATTCCCATCTCTTTCAGAATTTTCCACAGTTTATTGTGATCCACACAGTCAAAGGCTTTGGCATAGTCAATAAAGCAGAAATAGATGTTTTTCTGGAACTCCCTTGCTTTTTCTATGATCCAGCGGATGTTGGCAATTTGATCTCTGGTTCCTCTGCCTTTTCTAAAACCAGCTTGAACATCAGGAAGTTCACGGTTCACATATTGCTGAAGCCTGGCTTGGAGAATTTTGAGCATTACTTTACTAGCGTGTGAGATGAGTGCAATTGTGTGGTAGTTTGAGCATTCTTTGGCATTGCCTTTCTTTGGGATTGGAATGAAAACTGACCTTTTCCAGTCCTGTGGCCACTGCTGAGTTTTCCAAATTTGCTGGCAGACTGAGTGCAGCACTTTCACAGCATCATCTTTCAGGATTTGGAATAGCTCAACTGGAATTCCATCACCTCCACTAGCTTTGTTCGTAGTGATGCTTTCTAAGGCCCACTTGACTTCACATTCCAGGATGTCTGGCTCTAGGTGAGTGATCACACCATCATGATTATCTGGGTCGTGAAGATCTTTTTTGTACAGTTCTTCTGTGTATTCTTGCCATCTCTTAATATCTTCTGCTTCTGTTAGGTCATCATCAGTTCAGTTCAATTCAGTTGCTCAGTTGTGTCCAATTCTTTGAGACCCATGGACTGCAGCACACCAGGCTTCCAAGTCATCCATCATCTCCCGGAGCTTGCTCAAACTCATGTCAATTGAGTTGGTGATGCCATCCAACCATCTCATCCTCTGTCATCCCCTCCTCCACCTGCCCTCAATATTTCTCAGCATCAGGGTCTTTTCTAGTGAGTCAGTTCTTTGTATCAGGTGGCCAAAGTATTGGAGTTTCAACTTCAGCCTCAGTCCTTTTGATGAATATTCAGGACTGTTTTCCTTTAGGATTGACTGGTTGATCTCCTCACAATCCAAGGGACTCTCAAGACTCTTCTCCAACACCACAGTTCAAAAGCATCAGTTCTTCACTGCTCAAGTTTCTTTATGGTTCAACTCTCATATCCATACAATGGAAAAACCACAGCTTTGACTATATGGACATTTGTCAGTAAAGTAATGTGTCTCTGCTTTTTAATATGCTATCTAGGTTGATCATAGCTTTTCTTCCAAGGAGCAAGCGTCTTTTAATTTCATGGCTGAAGTTTCACCATCTGCAGTGATTTTGGAGCCCCCCAAAATAAAATCTGTCACTGTTTCCATTGTTTCCCCATCTATTTGCCACGAAGTGGGACCAGATCCCAAGATCTTCATTTTCTGAATGTTGAGTTTTAAGCCAGCATTTTCACTCTTACATTCATGAAGAGGCTCTTTAGTCCTCCTTGCTTTCTGCCATAAGGATGGTGTCGTCTGCATATCTGAAGTTATTGATATATCTCCCGGCAATCTTGAATCCAGCTTGTGCTTCATCCAGCCTGGCATTTCATGTGATGTACTCTGCATATAATTTAAATAAGCAGGGTGACAACATGTAGGCTTGACATACCTCCTTCCCAGTTAGGAACCAGTCATTGTTTCATGTCCAGTTGTAACTGTTGCTTCTTGACCTGCATACAGATTTCTCAGGAGGTAGTAAGGTGGTCTACTATTCCCTTCTCTTTAAGAATTTTCCACAGTTTGTTTTGATCTACACAGTCAAAGGCTTTGGTGTAGTCAGTGAAGCAGAAGTAGACGGTTTTTTTGGAATTCTCTTGCTTTTTCTATGATCCAACAGATGTTGGCAATTTGATCTCTGGTCCCTCTGCCTTTTCTAAATCTAGCTTGAACATCTGGAAGTTCTCAGTTCACGTACTGTTGAAATCTCTCTTGGAGAATTCTGAGCATTTCTTTGCTAGGGTGTGAGATGAGTGCAATTGTGTGGTAGTTTGAACATTCTTTGGCGTTGCCTTTCTTTGGGATTGGAATGAAAGCTGACCTTTTCCAATCCTGTGACCACTGCTGAGTTTTCTAAATTTGCTGGCTTATTGAGCGCAGCACAGCATCATCTCTTAGGATTTTACATAACTCAGCTGGAATTCCATCACCTTCACTAGTTTTGTTCTTAGTGATGCTTCCTAGGCCCACTTGACTTCACACTCCAGGACGTCTGGCTCTAGGTGAGTGATCACACCATTGTGGTTATCTGGGTCATGATGCGATGTTACAATTCTCTTACCAAAGCACACGGCTTCAATTTTCTTGCACCATTTACTATTTTGTTGAAGCAAAACCCTACTGCAGCTTTCACTAGCCTTCTCTGGCCTGTAATTAAATCTCTTTGTGTGGGAAGAAGGATCTTTTTTTGTGTCATTATTTGTTTTAATAGTTTAAGATTAGCCTTAGACATCAGGAAGAGAAGGAAAAATGAGGAAGAGCCAAGTAATCTGAGCTGCCCACCTATGATACAGCTGAAGCTGGGAGGGCAGAAAAATGCAAGTCTTCCTTCACATAAAATAATGAGAATGAAGACATAAACAGTATGGACCATATAAGTGAACACACGAAAGATTAAACACACATTCATTTTTATGACAGAGAGATAAATGACCACGAAAGTTTACCAGCATGAGAAAAGATAAGAGGAAAATAAAGTGAGCTATGGGTTTGTTTGGTTTTTTTTTTTTTTTTTAGGAACAGTGATTGCTCCTGCTGCATCTGGCAGCAATTTAGAGCATAGGAAAGTTCATGAAAAAGTACTAGCATCACAGGCAACATGGAGAAAAAAATTTTAAGTAAGAGGCCATAAAAATACATTCGTGTCTATCTGCCCTACTGAAAACTTCAGCACACATTCTAAGGAATTAAAGATAACTAATTTAAAAGTGTGAAAAGAAGTGTGATTCTATAGAAAGGGCATGGGCATAGGGGTTGGGAGACCTGGGATCCAGGCCCTACTAAGTGGCCCTGAGTGAGTCCCTTAGCTACTCCGGGATAAAAAGATGTTCATTCTCAAAAAATACAATTGTAAATTTTACTTCAAAAATGAAATTTACAAACTGGATGAAACCGGCACGTTATTCCAAACAGTCACACTTATTTAAAAGTCAAATTTGTTGTTATGAGGATGGATGGTTGGATGGCATCACCAATTCAATGGACATGAACTTGGGTGAACTCTCTGATATGATAAGAGACAAGAGAGTCTGGCATGCAGCAGTTCATGGGGTTGCAAAGAGTCAGACATGATTTGGCGACTGAACAACAACAACAATCAAGATTTGACCTTGATCAATTTCACAATTAGCTGGTCTTACAACAGCTTAAATATCTTTATGAAAAGAGGTTTACTTGGTCTAGTTGCAAAAAAAAAAAAAAAAAAATTTATGAGCCACAAAATCCTTACAGAGTTTTCTCTACCCATAGAATGTAGCTGTCATGAGGCCAAGGGTCAGAAATTTTGGATCACAGCTTTGTGATGATCCAGCTAGTGATCCAGGCTACCTCCACATTTTTTCTGGGTTGAGTCTTCTTTTAAGAACTTGAGGTTCCTACCCATGTCTAATCTATATACATCTTGAAGGATTTAGAAGAGACTGATAAGTTGTCTTCTGTCCCAGGCCTAAATGATTTCTAAGAGGAGGATAAAGCAACTGGCTTCATCCAGGTCAGAGCAGGAGCCAGGATTAACAAAAGGATAATCAAGTGACATAACCAGCTGACTGCAAGGCATTAACAGATTCAAGAGTATTTGGAACACTGAAAGGGGGAAATGTCTAAATTTAGTTTAATAGGATTTTCTGTAGCATATTCACTCTTTATTTTTATTTTATCCACTTTTTATTTTTTCTAATATTTTCAATATTAGAAATACCAATAACCCCAGACATGCAGATGACACCACCCTTATGGCAGAAAGTGAAGAAGAACTAAAGAGCCTCTTGATGAAAGTGAAAGGGGAGAGTGAAAAAGTTGGCTTAAAACTCAACATTCAGAAAACTAAGATCATGGCACCTGGCCCAATCACTTCATGGCGAATAGATGGGGAAACAATAAAAACAGTGACAGACTTTATTTTCTTGGGCTCCAAAATCACTGCAGATGGTGACTGTAGCCCTGAAATTAAAAGACACTTACTCCTTGGAATAAAAGCTATGACCAACCTAGACAGCATATTAAAACGCAGAGACATTACTTTACCAACAAATGTCCATATACTCAAAGCTGTGGTTTTTCCATTGTATGGATATGAGAGTTGGACCATAAAAAAAGTTGAGCAGTGAAGAATTGATGCTTTTGAACTGTGGTGTTGGAGAAGAGTCTTGAGAGTCCCTTGGACAGTGAGGAGATCAAACTAGTTAATCCTAAAGAATATTCATTGGAAGAACTGATGCTAAAGCTGAAACTCCAATACTTTGGCCACCTGATACGAAGAACTGACTCACTAGAAAAGACCCTGATGCTGGGAAAGATTGAAGGCAGGAGGAGAAGGGGACAACAGAGGATGAGATGGTTGGATGGCATCACTGACTCAATGGACATGAGTTTGAGTAAGCTCTGGGAGTTGGTGATGGGCAGGGAGGCCTGGCATGCTGCAGTCCATGGGGTCCCAAAGAGTTGGACATGACTGAGTGACTGAACTGAACTGAATATATATATGGGTATGTATATGTAGTATATGGGTTTATGTAGTATATGGATATTACTAAAAGAAGAGTCATTTTCCTACTCCTTAAATATAATCATGAATATTAAGGAATCACTAATTTTTTGTTGTGATAGTGGTATCTTAAGGTGTTTTTTAAAAGGCCTTTTATATAAACATACATATATGTACACATATATACATACATATATATATACACACACAGGTATTTTGTGGATGAGATGATATGATAGCAAAAATTAACTTCAAAATAAACAAGATTAGACATGAGTTGATAATGGCTGAAATTAAGGGATGGGAACATGAGAGTTTATGGGTTTTTCCCCCTTATTTTTCCATTTGTTTAAATTTCTCCATGGCTCTGCATGGGAGCTTTTGCTATGCACCATGATTTCTTTTTACATAGATATATATGTTGGTTCTTTCTTTTATAGTTTCTAGGTTTGAAGTCGTAACTAGAAAGGCTTTCACCAAACCAAAATTATTATTTAAATTCCTCCACTGCTTCCTCTAGTACTTTTATGGTTTCATTTATAAGCATTTAAATCTTTATTCCATTAAGTATTTGCCCTGGTGTAAGATATGAGCTATGAATCCAACCTTTTACCAAGATGACTACCCATTTGTCCCAATAACATTTACTGGATTATCTATCCCGTATTCACTGTTCTAAAATGCCACTTGTATATTATATTAAATTTTTATACACTCAGGGTCATTAGCCTATTTATCTATTTTTTGATGAACATACTATGAAGATAACACACTACTTTAAATAATAAAGATTTTAAAATGTGTTTTAGTATCTGTCAGGGCTAGCTACCTTATGATCCTTCTTTATATTTTCTCAAGCTATACTTGATTATATCCCCATAAAATGCATAATAATTTTACAACAGCAGTTTTTTACAAGTGTCACATTACACTTATAGTTTGATTGCAGTAAATCTGATACCTTTCTGATGCTGAATCTTCTCATCCAAAAAAGAACAAGGTGTGCCTTTCTATTTCAATGCCTTCTTCTAAAAGAAAGAATCTTGCCATTATAATTTATTTTTTTAAGGTAAAAAATTTATTCCTAATCACTTTATCATTTTTTATGCTACTGCAAACAAGGTCATTTCTTCCACTCTATCTTCTAAACTGGTGGTTGTTTTTTATCTATGGAAGCTATTTCTGTATATTAATACCTCTGTACATGAAAATGAATATGCTTATTGTTTGTCATGTTATTCTACTTGATCCCATAAAACTTTCTAGGTGTATAGTCATATCATCTGATAATTGTGATGATTTACTGTCTCTTCCAATTTCTATACTCCTGCTCTTTTTTCCTTGTTGTACAGCGTTAATGACAAAGTACTTCCAGAATAAAATTAAGCAGTAGTCTTATTCCTGACTCTATGTGAGTATTTTAAAATTTTGGCATGACGGTGGGTTGGTGAGACTTGAGGCAGATTAAGGAAGCATCAATATATTCTGATAAGGAATTACTGGAATGAATGCTCAGTTCTGTCAAATGCCTTTAACACTTCTGAAAATAATTATATACATCTCCTTACACCCAATACAGCAAAATATTTTAGCAGCCTCCCTAACAGTAAGCCATCGTTGCGCTTGAATATGACCCTGGAATCGGCTTCCTGGGTGGTGCAGTGGTAAAGAATCTGCCTGGCAATGCAGGAGATGCAGAGACATGGGTTTGATCCCTGGGACAGGAAGCTCCCCTGGAGAAGGAAAAGGCAAGCCACTGCAGTATTCTTGCACGAAAAATTACATGGACAGAGGAGCCTCGTGAGCTACAGTCCATGGGGTTGCAAAGAGTTGAACATGACTGAGGGACTGAGCATAAATCCCTCAAATAAGACCAACTGGGTTTCTCCCCCAACATTTTATAATTAAAAAACTTAAAAATAACCATGCAAAGATAATATATATATGTATAAATCTTAATTTTTTAAATTAACAATTTTGTATATTTGTTTTAAATATGTGCATACATATTACATAGGGCTTCCCAGGTAGCTCAGTGGTAAAGAATCTGTCTGCAAATACAGGAGACACAGGAGATGTGGGTTCAATCCCTGGGTAGGGAAGATTCCCCTGGAGGAGGAAATGGCAACCCACTCCAGTATTCATGCCTGCAAAACTCCATGGACAGAAGAACTTGGTGGGCTACAGTTCATGAGGTTGCAAAGAGTTGGACATGACTGAGCTACTGAGCACATACACACACACACATATTATATACACCTTTTTTTTTTTTTTACTTAACCATGTGAAAGCAAATTCCAACTTCAGACACTTTATCCCCAAATATTTTATTAAGCATCTCCTAAGAATAAGCACATTGTCTCAAATAACCATATGCTAATACCATGGTTTAAAAAAGTAATTTCCTAGTATCATCCGTATTGTATCTATTGTGATTTACTTAGGTATCTTCAAAACATCTTTTAAACTCACTTTTCCAAAACACCAATCATGGTTCATGAATGACATTTAGTTTTTACATCTTTCTAGTCTTTTCGATTCTTAAATGTTTCCCATACCTCTTCTTTTTTCCCCCCCTATATTACACCAATTTTTCTTTCTTTCCTTTTTTTTAACAGACCAGGCCAACTGTTTTGGAGAATGTTACAAACTTCAGATTTGTCAGATTGTTTTCTGATGGCATCACTTGTTTCTCTGTGTCTGTATTTTTTCAAATCTCAAAGTTAGGTGCAAAGCCTTAATTAGATTCAGGTTAACTATTTTTCTGAAAACTGCTTCCTAGCTGAGGATACGTGCTTCATATTATGTCACATCAGAAGGCATGCATGTCAGATTGTCCCACTATTATCAGTACCCAGTTTGATCAGTTGGTTGTTCTATGATAAAAATAAATTTCCACCTTCTCAATTAGGAAGCATTTTGTCTCATGACAACTTAGTACCATATAAACATACTAATGACTCTAAAATCACTTAGAGTGGTTCTTATCAAAATCATTTTTTAAATTGAAAGTTACAGAGTTAGATTTTCTAACTCTACCATTCCTTATACATTCACTAGGTGTCATTCTTCTGTAAAAATCAAGCCATTTTTTTGTTTCATTTAGTTCTTTGCTTTCTACCCTTAATTTAAACTTGTCTGGTAAGTAGTTCAAAATCCTGCTTTTTTAATATTTTGGTCTGCCTTTACTTGGTATATGATCACAAAAGTAATCATATTAAAATGAGGTCATACTGGATTAGGATGGCCCTAAATCAATATTACTGATGGTCTTGTAAAAAGAGAAGAGGCCAGGAAACAGACACACGGCGAAAATACATGCGACGACAGAGGTGGAGATGGAGTGATGTGTCTACAAGACAAGGAACGCCAAGGGTACCAGCAGCACCAGAAGCTGGGGAAATACGGAGCCCATTCTCCCCTAGAGTCTTCAGGCAGAGCATGGCCCTGCCAACACCTTGATTTTGGACTTCTAGTCTCCAGAACTGTGAGAGAAAAGTTTTCTATTGTTTTAATCCACCTAGTTTGTGACTGTTACAGCAGCCCTAAGATACACATAGGTTTCGTCTTAATTCTATCATATTTTAGGTAATATTTTGTTTTTAAGCACTTACTTTTTTTTTTTTTTCTACATTTGGATGTTTTCCTTAGTATTGTCAGGACAGGTATATGAATTTTAAAGTTACTTGAGTGTCCCAAGTTTATGAGAGGGTGACTCGCTTCCAACTTCTCTCCTCAAAGAGAAGAAAACACTCGAGCCCTACCATCATGCCCCACCTCCTCTGGTCTGACCCCCTCCCCCAGCCCAACTTCTTCCAGGACAAGTCCAGTCTTCAGTTCCTGCTTCATTTTTGGTCCCTAATATTTCCTTTACTTTCTGGTTCTCCCTAATACTCATTAAAATGTATACTTGCTATATTTCACTTAGCATTTCTAGGTTTTATAGCAAGATACTTTTTTTTTTTTTCAGGTTTTCTGGTCTTACTCCTCTTGGAAGACTCTATGGACAGATTTTTCCTGTGTACATACTGTATTCATTCAGACCTCAGAGGGAGACTTCCTTGCTGGATGGAAGACTCCATGTTCACTGCCTCCCTCCTGCTTCTGTGAGCCCGCTTGAAGGGGGGGAGTTATGAAATGACGGAAGGTTACAGCTCATTTTACCATGAGCAACGGAGGTCCAGCAGGAAGGGGCAGGCACACTGCATGTGAGCACAGTGGGACACAGCTGAAAGCTCCATCCACCTCTCTAAGGCCAGCCTTCGTGATGAGTTCATCTGCCACTCTGCCGGATATGGTTCCAATATTAAAAACCATTTGCCTAGCATCTTTACACCATATGTTTAAGTCCTCAGAGTTTGATTCAAAATATCAGAATAAGTGTTTTCTCTAGTCTGTGGAACATCTAGGAAACCATACGGCCTTATTGCTGGCAGAATTTTAACATGGGCCTTTAACATTTAGGAGAACCTTCAAAACAAAGCGCAGAATACAAGAGATTTTCCAAAGAAGGATAAAATAAAGGGAAAAGGTGAAAAAATTTTAATGGCAAGTGAATCTGGCTAAAGAACAAAAGGTAGACAATAATTTGTAATCTTCAAAAAAACAAGACAAAAATGAGTACTGGCTAACCCCACCTAACCTAACCATCAGGAAACCACAGAAAAAGAGGGCCAAGGGAGAGAGCTCTAACAACTTCACAGTTCTGTTGAGTTTTCAGCTCACAGCTGGGCTTCAGGATATTGCTTCAGGAAATTTTAATTGGAGTTCCTGAACTTAAATTTTATTCTACTGGGGGAAAAAAATATGGAAAAACACAATAAAAAACCATAAATGCACAGCAGGTTGAGAGAAATCTTGCCACATCTTCAAATACAATGAAAGAATGTAAGATAAACAGCCCATCCCCTCATTCCAAATGGGTTGAAACAATTAATTCAAAACAAACTAATTTTTTAGAAAATGAAAGAAAAACAGTAAGTCCCTAACAGATGGGTCCTGAACACACAGAGGAGCTCAAGTTCTCTAAATATAATTTTGCCTATGTGTGGGGCCACATGTTCTCCTTTGGAGACTGTGGTAGCCAGAACTATTTTCTTCTTTCACAGAAATCACCAGCAAGTGTGACAAAGCAGGGCACTCTCATGCACTCTCACTGGGAGTATAAATTGTTCCATCTATTCTGGGATGCAAGTTTACAAGATGGGTCAAAATTTAACAGGTGTATTTTTTGATCCAGCAACGTGATCCCCGGGTGTTAAGTCTAAAGAAACAACTGAATAGGGTATTTATTGTTACATAATGGTGACAAATACTGACAATCACCTAAACACTCACTATTAGATGACTGGCTAAACAAATGATGGTACATGTCATCAGTGAAATTCCATGTAATACATAAAAGGGATGGGACACCGAACCAGTGAGCTGCCCTTCTTTGAAATAGTCACATGGTCTTTCCTGGGAGTTTAGGACAACACCGTGTCATAGGCAAGCACTGCTGGTCAGACAAGTGGAGCCAATGATCAGCACAGCCAGAGGGCTAATAGGCAGGAAGATCTGTAGGAGACAGACTAAAGCTCTTTCTGCTTGAAAGCCAATCTCAGTGAATTTCCTCTTTGAACTGTGTAAACATGGAGTGGAGAGGACAGGAGAAGATATCCCTAGAGGGTAATACTGACATCCTTGTCAATCTGGCAAGTATATATTTCCATGGGTTTTCAAGTAGTTTGGTAAATGTAAGATGTGACCATTTGTTTCCTTCACCTTGAATGGTATGAAACAGTTTAGGCTGGTTGCACAGAAGTCTAATAATATCTTCACCAAATGATTGACAGTGAATTCATCAGGGTTATATAGATGGAAATACTCCAGGGAATGTTGGCTTTTTATCCCACATGCCATCAGTAATTTTATTTTTTACAGTTTGCCTATACTATACCTTCAGGAAAAGGATAAAAACTGAAAGAAAAAAATTGATGAAACATCTAACTTCTCTTTAAAGTCAGAAACATCTTCCACTGTACTTGTGACCTACACAGAACAGGAGCTTCAAGTTCAATTCTACACATGCAAAAACAATGCCAGAGAGCTTGTTAAATGACCTGCCCAGCATCATTTTATCCATCTAGTTTCATCTTTTATTTCCTTTTCATCTTTGTCAGTTATTTAATATTGAGTTGGCAAAAAAGATGGTTGAAAACCTGAAAGAAAGTTTTGGCCAACCCAATACTTATCAACTCTGCCCAATGAAATTTTACCTCTTGATACTATCTCATACTACTTTAGTTTACCTGAAGCGTGGGACTCAGAACCATTCCAATACAAACATACTCACATGGATGAAAAAATAAAAACAAAAACTTCCCAAGGAGTTTCTGCTGGTTCTCACCCATTCATGAAGACTTCTCAGATATTGATCTATCTATTCTGTTCTCCTTCTATCTCCTTCTCTCTCTTACACACACATACACACACTCACAGTTGAGCACAAGAGTCCTTGCTTTCATTAACCCCCTAGAACTGTACACCATAAAGGTTCTTCAACAACCACGCTGCATTCCTCCAGAGATTTCCTCACGTCCCCCCATAACCATTGTTAAATATTCTAACTTAAGGCTCAATGACCACAAGGGCTCTATTTCTCTCTCCAACATAAAAGGTAAAGGGGTAAAAGGCACAGATTGAGGCTGCTTTTCAGTCCAATTCCATTTCTACATGGACCAAAAATAGACACTGGTTTAAACAAAATTCAAAAATGCCACTAGCTACATTTTACTTTCCTGGAGCCACTGGTACAGAAAAGCTCATGTATTTGTATAGTCCAGAACTTATTGGACCAGGTCTGGAAAGCTATCTCAAAGCTGATGAGAAGAGCAGTAATCATTGAACACATGTCTTGTTATTCCATAAGGCAGAAATTGAGAGTCGGATGGTACCATGCTTTATTAGACAAGACAATGGAACCTTGAGAGGTTAAGATTTTGACCAAAGCCATAAGTGAATAGCTGTATCTGGAGTTGGGTCCAGGTCTCCAAGTCTTCCTAACCAGGAGTCTATTAAAGTACATAATATTCATCTTTAAGTTCTTCCAGGATACTCTAGAGAAGTACCTGGTCAAATATATCTAAGGTTGATGACAGAATCCTACTCACCACCTATGGAACAAGATTAGGGGTGAATAAGAGTAAGTACAGAAGACAGAATGCAGAGGATGAATATGCTTTTCAAATTCTAACAGCCCATTTTCAGATCCTGGAAATTCAATGTCAATCTGGTATTTCGTTTTCCTTTCAAGCAACATCACAACAATAGGGCAAATCAGAAGATTAAGAAGAATGCAGGAGAAGCCACCCAGGCCACATAGTAAGGAGACAAGGCTTACAGCACCTAGCAGCTTCTGCATCTGCAAAACTGTGGGATGTGTAAGCCCTTCTTGATTCGTTTCAAGCTCAGCAGTCAAAAAGGCTGTTTGAGAAGCAATGATGGGGATTCCTTGATGAAATTATTAATAGAATGTACACACTAGGGGATTTCTAATGAAGTTGCTAATACAAGAATTGTTTATGCCAGATGACTAAAAATGTTGCTTTGATTTCCTCAGGTTATGGTATGAACACGAACGCTGGGACTGGCTACTACACTGATGGAGTTTATACAGAAATTCATTTGAGGATGAGCCCAGGCTGAAAATGGAAACCAGCTATGAACATAGAAGAGAGCAGACAGTCTGCGCAGCTGTTGGCAGTGTATCTGCCCACCTCTTGGTACTCACAGCCCAGTTTCCACGTCCCAGGTGAATTCTTGTACCCATGTGGGGTCAAAGTTCCAACTAGACTTAGTCCATGCCCAAGCAGTACATCCATTCATATATATATATATATATATAAAGTATTTATGGGGGGTTCCCTGGCGGCTCAGATGGTAAAGAATCTGCCTTCAATGCAGGAGACCTGGGTTCAATCCCCAGGTTGGGAAGATCCCCTGGAGAAGAGAATGGTAACCCACTCCAGTATTCTTGCCCAGAGAACTCAATGGACAGAGAAGCCTGGCAGGCTACAGTCCATGGGGTCACAGAGTTGGACACAACTGAGCAACTAACAACAACAACATTATTATTTATATATTTACATAATATATATATATTTTAAAATCGGTTATTGTATTTATAAGAGACACTAAAGCTTTTGTAATGCTCAGTCTCTCAAAACCAGCCTACAATGAGCACAAGTTCAAGAAGGGAAAGGAAGGTAAAAGGATCACAGAGACACCATGCAAAGATATGTATGGAGCTCAATTTCAGCTTTCATACCCACACAAAAAGTATGGAGGCTAAGAACTTAAAAAGGCAAGCAAGGGCCCGCATCCCTGAGAGTCAAGGGTAATACATGCAAGCATGCTTTCTTTTTCTTTTTGTTTACAAAACTATTTTCTTTACAGTCAACTTCAGGGGACAAACCTAAGTCTGAAATCTTCACTATAATATACAAATGCAACAGCAATTTGTGGTTAAAATATCCTTTGAGTTGCAAAGCAAGTTATCCTCTTTAAAAGGAGAAAAAAACTTCAGAACACTGAGAGGGTTTGGGCTTTGGGTTTACACAGGGCCTCCTTGAATCAAACGGCTAAACAAGGGAGACCACAACACAGCCTGGACTGGGCTTGCCTCCTCCTCATCTAGTGTTCCTCCCACCCCAAGCCCCAGTCAATGCCAAGCTGCCTTTTAAAAATGCAACATCAATACAAAAGGCCTCTATTACTTATGAAGGTCAATCTAAGAAATGACCCTGATATTCCCCGCCAATTCCTTCAGATAATTTATTTACTCGGCAGCAATGGAGAAACAGACGTAGAGAATAGACTTATGGATATGGGGAGAAGGGAGGAGAAGGTGAGATGCATGGGAAGAGTAACAGCGAAACTTACATTACCATATGTAAAACAGATAGCCAATGGGAATTTGCTGTATGTACCCGGAAACTCAAACAGGGGCTCTGTATCAACCTAGAGGGGTGGGATGGGGAGGGAGATGGGAGGGAGGCTCAAAAGGGAGGGAATGTATATATACCTATGGCTGATTCATGTCGAGGTTTGACAGAAAACAACAAAATTCTTTAAAGCAATTATCCTTCAGTAAAACAATAAATTAAAAAAAAAAAACCCATCTCCAATTTGAGAGACTTCGAGATAGTTTGCTTTTCACAATGCTTCCATTAAAAAAAAAATAAATCTTGAATAGCTTTTTCTTTGCTTATTCCTGCCTAGAAGAAATCCTCTCCTAGCTCTCTGAATAAAGGCCAACCTGACGGAAAAGGGACTGTGATTACGTAATTGCCATTTGACCCAGCACCACCAGCACCATCACCATCGAGAGCATCAGTACAGAAAGAGCTTTTCACAGAGAAGGTCAAAGACTCCTGGCGAGCATGCAGGGAGTTTGGATACCTCCTGGTTATAGACAGTGTCCATCTGTTGGAGTATATTGAGACCCGAGCAATCACATTTCTTCCACTGACACTAAAAACCTTACTGACTTAGTGAAAATAATCCAATTACTCCATTTGTATGCAGAGGAGAGGAGATAGGTAAAGTCTCTAACCTCTTGGAAATAAATATTTCCAATATTTACTGACACCTCAGGCATCTGATCTGCTGTGTATCAAGCAGAAACAAGCTTCCAGGGCCCCTGAATTTCTTTCCCATCCTTCATCATGTGCCTGTCACCATTTGGAGGCAGAGGGATTGCATTTCACTAAGAGAAAATGAAAAGAGCTTGATAAAATGGTGAGCTGAGAGATACCACTGAACATTCCAGAGTTTTCACTCACTGAATAAAGCCATAAAAAAACAGCCAGGGAGAGAATAAGATGATATTCTGTATGACCTGTGTTTTTTTGTTTGTTTGTTTTTGTTTTTTGCCTCTTTTCCCTGTAGCAGTCTCTGGCTATTTTCCTAATTTTTTCTTATTTGTTTATTGTACAGTACTCTACAATTGTTATTGGATTTCCTCAAAATTCAGCATTATGATTGCTGTGAAAGATCAGCTGAAGGCAGCTGAAGGGCTGCCTCCCTTACTACATCCCCCACCACCAAAAAAAGAAAAAAAAGCTCTACTTGCCAAACCTTTAGTGGGATCTATGAACATGAAGTTTGATGTTTAACTCAATTATTTTAATACCTCAGAGCACCTCTTTAGGAAATTCCTCATCCCCATTTTAATGGCACACAGAAATCTAAAGAGACTATGCTCACTTTACCTAGATATGGATATTTTCATTTCCACCTGTCAAGCACTTAAAATATTCACACTCCCAAATATTTGCTTTTTCCTTTGTTTGTTTCAGTTCTACTGTCTCAGCTGACAGAAAGAAAAGAAAAGTGACATTTTATAAATTGAACTCTGAAGGTTAATTGATAGTTAATACTGTTAAGCCGGTAGAGATGTGCCCAGCATATAGCAAATCCAGGACTATGGTACAAAAAAGCAATAGTTATTCTTAGAAATTCCCCAGGAAAAAAAAGGAACTAATGTTTTCTTACTAGTATAAAAATGGGCAAGCAGCAAGACTCTTGGTACATTCCAACATCAGCTCCTGTCTCCAAATTCCTCACCGTGATTGATTTTTCTTTTCTGAATAATATGAAAGTTTCCAACTAGTTAAAAGAGAAAACCACTGCCAAAGAAAATCCTGAAGAGTAGTAGGTATGGAAGAAAGTACTAACATGAAAGCTAACATATATGTCACATAACTTCAGGCCATTAATACACATCCTAAATTTCCATTATACATTCAAGAATAAATTCTTCTATCAAAAGGAATTATCATAAAAATTTCCACCAAGGTATCAGTAGTTAATGTTACTCCAATATACTGATGTTCAGTGTCTATCCTGAGAGCCAGATGAGACTGCTTTCCCATCAATGACTCCTCCATGCATTCTACTCACTTCCTGCTAGTCCATCCAGCAGGGAATGCATCAATTTCTTAGCAACGTCAGTTCTTACAGAACAATATTTGAGAAAGAATTATAAGTTTTCACATGGTAATTCTGCTGCCATCTTACACATCTATGGAAAAGCTTTTGTACAAAACAGTAGAATAAAACACAACCTCTCATTTTTTTGTTTCTTTGAAGAGCCTGTATACCACTCACATTCTACCAAGCAAATAAAAACAAAACTATCACCTCTATTGCCATTTTACAAAGAAGCAATAACACCTTCTAAAAAGTAAAAATTCCATATTTACTTTATTTCTTTGTGTGTGTGTGTGTGTGTGTGTGTGTATCTAATGCAACCAAAAGTACATCCATTAGGTTTCTTACTGTTGGGATTTCTGTTCCAGGAACCAGAGTTCAGGTGCTTGCCAAAAGACAACAGATTGCCAGCAATCAAAAAACTCAAAAGAGGACCCCAATTCATTGTACAAACATCACTTTTTCTTTGTTAATGGAGACATCCAGCAAATTTACAGAACTCATTATCAACACTAGTATACATGTATGGTCCCAAGTGGCCAAGACTTAAAAAAAAACTTTTTAATGTTAATGGACAATGTGGTGACATGGTTCAAAAAATACCAAAAGTATTTTAAAAAGTATACAGTCCTCATGAACATCAATACAAAAATCCTCAAATGTATCAGCAAATTGAATCTAGCAATATATAAAAACTATATATTCATATACACATAGCCAAAGGTGATTTATCTTAGGTACACAAAGCTAGTTCAACATTCAAAAATCAGTTAATGTAATATCAATAAGCTAAAGACAAAAAAATCACATGACCATATCAACAGATGCATAAAAATAATTTAACAAAATGCATCACCCACTGAAAACTCAGCAGGCTAGGATTGGAGAGGGACTTCCTCAACTGGATAAAGCATATTTACAGAGAAACCTACAGTTAACATCATATTTAAGGTAAGAAACTAGAAGCTTTTCCACTAAAATTTACTGCAAAGCAAGGATGTGTCCATTTACCACTCTTTTTCAACAATGTACAGGTAGTCCAAGCTAATACAAAAAGACCCCCACTCCCCACCCAAAAAAGGAAATAAAATGTACACAGATCAGGAAGGAAAAATAAATAAAACCGTCTTTGGTTGCAGATGACATGACTGTAGAAAATCTGAAAGAATCAACAAAGAAAACTACTGGATCTAAAAAGCAGTTACACCAAAGTTGCAGGATACCAGGTTATTACACAAAAATCAACTGCTTTCCTATTTACCAGCAATAAACAACTGGATTTTAAAATTAAAAACCCAATGCTTCTTATATTAGCTCACCCAAAAAACTTAAGTGTTAATTATAACAAAAATATGTAGAAAATATTTACGAGGAAAACTACAAAACTGTGATGAAAGAAACCAAGAAGAACTAAATAGATGAATAGATATTCCTAAAGAATGAAGACTCAATACTGTAAAAATGTCATTTCTCCCCAATGAAGACTCTTGATTGACAGATTGAGTCCAATCAAAATTCCAGGAAGATATTTTGTGGAAATCAACAAATTGGCTCCAAAGTTTAAATGAAAAGGCAAAAGACCAGAGGAGCTAAGCCAGTATTGAAGGAGGAAAGCAAAGAGGATGGACACCCCTCACTGGCAAGACTTACTATGGAGTTAAACAACACTGTGTGGCACTGGAAAAAGAATAAGTGAGGGGCCACGGAGCCAAACTGATGGCCCAGAAATGGACCCATGTAAATATAATCACCTAATGTTGACAAAGGAATCAGGACAATGAAACGGAGTAAAGAAAATCTTTTCTGAAAATGAGAAGGGAACACTGAGACATACAGAAGCAAAAAATAAAAATAATAACCTAAACACAGATCTTACACCTTGCACAAAAACCACCTCCAACAAATCACAGACCTGAATACACAATGCAAAAGCTTTTTATAAAACTCCTAGATGAAAACAGAGGAGAAATTCTAGATAAACTTGAGTATGGCAATGGTTTTTTCATATTAGTTGTTTTGAGATATCAGATACAGGACTGTGAGTGTCTCAATCTGATGAATTGTTAACCTTAGATAAGGAACTTCGTAATGTCTGCGGACAGACTTCACAAAGACAGAAGGAGCAAACACAGAGATAGGGCCCCCTGGAGCGCAACTGTTAACGCCCTACTGATGACCTCCTTACAATGAGACCACTGAGCCCAGGGTGATGAAGGCTCTTTGCTGGAAGACAAAACTCCATGCTGCTGAGAGCTGCTCCAGGGACTCTGCCAGCAGCTCAGTCACAGCGGAAGGCAACTTCCCACTCACAGGTGTCGAGAGACCCATTGCTGGACTAGGGATCCGTGTTCGTGCTGAGACGCCTGCTTCCCAGACTTCTTGGAGAGGTTCATCACTCTCTTTTCTATTTTCACTGCTTGACTAACTTGCGTGGTAACCGTGTGGAATGAACTATTTGATTCTTGAACTGAATATTGGCTCCATTTCCTGAGTCTCCAATCCCATGATTCTTACCCAGCATCACTGCAGCAACAGAACCATTTACCCATCTTCTGACAGAAAACTAATCACAGTAGGAGAGCTCTGCGCCTTGCTTTCTTCCACATCAGTACACAACAAGCCCCCTCTGCCTTTTTTCAACACTGGCACAGTGACCCATGATCAACGTACCACCATTACCTATCCCCTATTAATATACGTGTGTATACATGGTCTCTCTCCAATACTCTGCCATTCCAAGAATGTAACTGCACAAATCACTTCACATGTAAGTAAGCATACCTCAGAATAAATTCTCAGAAATTGACTGCATTTGCAATTCTGACAGATATTTCCTAACTGGGCCATTTCTTCTAATGACTAAAATACCTCCCCTTCTCAGTGTATGTTAGTTGCTCAGTCATGTTGACTCTTTGCAACCCCATGGACTGTAGCCCACCAGCATCCTCTGTCTGTGGAATTCTCCAGGCAAGAGTACTGGAGTGGGTTGTCGTGCCCTCCTTCAGGGGATCTTCCCAACCCAGGGACTGAAGCTGCTTCTCTTACATCTCCTGCACTGGCAAGCAGGTTCTTTACCATTAGCACCACATGGGAATCCTCCCTCTTCAGTACATATCCTCAAAGATTATCAGGCAATTGATATGGGTTGTGTAGTATTTTATAATAACCGTCAAAAGCATTTAAAATCATTAATTTTAAAGTCAAAATCGAATACTGACTAAATGACAAATGATGATCAAGGAAAAATGTCTAACATTTGAGAATGGAAAAAAGTACAATCCATTGAGTTACTAGAATAGCCTGTTTGTTTTTTTAATAAAATACCAACTATGTCAGTGTAAAATCTCCTGTAACTACAATTCCCATCAATTTTTGTCTGGACACAAAAACAGCAGATTTGACCTCATGGACTATAGAGGCCATGGAATTCTCCAGGCCAGAATGCTGGAGTGGGTAACCTTTCCCTTATCCAAGGGATCTTCCTAACCCAGGAATTGAACTGGGGTCTCCTATATTACAGGCAGATTCTTAACCAACTGAGCTATGAGGGAAGCCCCAAGAAGAAAGCAGGTCAGTTAATTTGTAGGTTTAAACAAATCCAGTCATGTTTCACATGTTCAAGTACTTTTAATTAAGTACTTTTTTTTTTTACATGTAGAAATCATATGCAAACAAATGGAAAAACAAGCTTAAACTGACAAAATAGAAGGGACTAATTTTCAGACTACCCTGAAAAATCAAAGCTACTAAGAAATGCACTAAGTACTCACATTTTTCTAAGCAATGCTGGCTGTTTGTTTGGGTTTTTCTGTAACATTTTATGAAAAAACCCAAGCAAGCTTTTTTTTGGCCAACCCAATACTACTAACCAATTGTGTATTATGTGTCCAAGAAGTAAATAAAATATCTTTAATGTTTTTATTGATAATGAAGGTAATTTTTCTGATTGATAAGGTAAAGCACCAATGGACTCTGGTTAGGAAGGAAGTAAAAGGGCAGTTCAGGTCTCAAAAGAAAGGCTCAAAACTGGTAAAAATCTATAAAGCAACAACTAGAACAACAAATAAAGACAACTGAAAAAATACCTGGACATGATTCCATTGGCAAAGAGCTCAACAATCCATAGCTCTATTCAATGGAGTGTGTACAGCAGAACAATTAATATGAAGTTGCAAAACTACTGGGGAAGATAGGGGAGCAGCATGGACCTTAGGCCACACTATAAAGAACTTTAAGGCGTTCTCCTGGGACTTGCCTCTTCTCAAAATTGCCACCTCCAGTGCCTAAGTCCTGGGTTTTGTTTTCTTCACGGCTTTTGTTCAGCATTCAGAAGTACCTAGAACACAGCAGGTGCTCACAGCATAACTGCTGACTGAACAATGGAATCTTCTTACAACAGTCAGGCTGCCCACTGCAGCACCCTCACAGATCTTTCCGCATAAGCCTTATTCCACAGCCCCAAATTATACTTCTGTGTTCTCCCTCATCAGAACCATACTCTTTCACTGTCCAGTCAATGCAAACAATAAATCTGAGCAACTCATGCAAAAATGCAAATGACTACCCGCAGTTTAAAGTCTTGTCCCTATAAACTCAAATAAGAATACCTATCAATTCTAGAAAATAAATTCAAAAGCTGATAATTCAAGTTCCTAGGAGGAAACCATAAGGGCCTAAAGGCAAAAAAAAAAAAAAAAAAAAGTGTATTTTGACTTACCTACCCAAGAGCCTTCTCTCTTGTCTTAAAGAAGATAGACTATAATTAGATTCTTTAAGCTCCAGATCTATTTTGCCATAAGTTACCAGATGAAGATAGTTTCACCATTAATTAAATGAGAATGGAAGAAATGAGAAATGTGACAGAAGGAAAAAGGGTTTTGTTCCTTTGCTAAAAATGTGGGGAAAGGAGAAATTGCTTTCTTTTCAAGGTCACATTTGCCATCTCTGTATTCTGTATAAAGAATCCAGTCCATGAAAAAATAAGAACTGAGACCATAAATTGGGAATAAATACTTCAACAAAGACATCATCCAGAAAAGAAATTAGCTGAACAGAATCAATGGCTTTGCCACAAGCATAATTCCCTGTTTTAAAAAAATACTATTATGTTCAACTGAACCAGCTTTTATAATTGCAAAAATTATTCTGAACCAACCTTGACACATAACAGTCATAAAAACAATCTTAAAATAGTCATGACTTTAATTACAAAGACTTTCTTAGTTCAAAGGATCACTTAAGAAACTGTTCTCCTGAGTCCAAAGGTTATAAAACACACAGTCCGGAATGAGACTCCTAAGGAAATTCTTTCCAAAGCAGAGAAGATAAATGCACAAAAATCATTAATCATTTGGTCACCACTCTCTTAAAAAAAGAACTTATTTCTTGGCAGAATAAGGTGAAAACAAAAACACAAATGTTACAAATACAAATATCAGAAATCTAGCATGTGACACCTACAAGGGACAGATCTATCACTGACTGAACCAGCCCTCTAAGTCTCTGGTTATGAGCTACTGCAAAAGTCTCCACTCCTCAAAACAAGTTCCTTTCTCCATAGCAGGAGCTTATTTAAAAGTATAGTATTTACCACTGCTCTGGGAGCGAGTTTTGGGAGGCTACAACACAGGAGTTTGTCTGCTTCCAGCTACTCATTATGCCTACAATTCATTTATGCACACTTTACCAAGTGGACAGGGGATCCTGGCTTAAGCTTCATGAACAAATGACCAGGCTTTCCATAGGTGTAATAATTCAACTATATGAAGACCATCTATTTGTATTTTAAGTTCTTCAAAGTCTTTGTATTTTATTCAGTTAAGTGTACCCAGTACCTGGCACTTGGCCTGTCATTCTTAATAAAAGCCAGGGGCTAAGAAAGAAGTGGGGAGGGAGTCCATCTCTGACCAGGCAGACTGCCTCCTGCAAGCCACAGGATACATTCACAGT